>NC_072870.1:9391923-9699711 GCF_028858705.1 Grus americana | reverse complement strand
ACATGGCCAAGAACACTTACTAATCTCTGCAGCCTCAGCAACTTCTAAAATAAAAGTCCTTGTGACAAAAATCACATATGATTAATTGTGCCATCCTAACACCAGAACTGCCCAGACACAAACAAAAGGAAGTCCCTAACATTCATTCTCTGTCACCTGAATGCTGCTAAAGGATGGCACATTCCACAGTCTGACACCTGGAATCATTTCATATCAAATGCATTGCTTCTGCAGAGCCCTCCTTTAACCACTGGGGCTGAAGGGCGCATGCCTCCAATTCATGGACTTTCATTTGTTATAAGAAATGTAAATGATTCTGTTCTCATTATCCTAATCTTTTCTTTTTGATCAGAACAGTACGTAAGGATCCAAGAAATTTGGGAGTGGAAGGTAAACTGGTGTGCACCTTCAGTGTTTGTTAAATGTGCAGAACTCAACAGATCTCAGTGGAGTTTTGCCTGCTTCCAGTCAACAGTAAATTGTGTGTGGCACTCCTTTTATGTGTCAACCAGTTCTGTCTCTCTCAGTTTGATGGTTGAGGGAACTAGATGGCATCTCAAAGGAAAAATCTTACCATCAACTTCCCAAAAGGTCAAGGGCAAGGGCTGTAAGTCTTGTGAATGGCCCAGTTAAGAGAAAATAAGTGTATATACTTTTTTGGCCAAGTACCACTGTCAATATCCAATTCTCCAACTTCTGTATTTCCAGTCTCCTCAAAAAACCCATTGACCCACATGGTTTTGCTGTTTATCTGCTTTCTAGCCAAATGCTGTGCCTTGGACAGTAAGCTTCTACTGCCTTCAGCTTCCTCACTCCATAAAATAGCCAACCTTCTCCTCATAAGCTTTAAATCATCTTCCTCATTTATATAAGGTCAGACATAGTTTATGGTTGTCACTAAAATCTTTCAGCATGGTAGTATTGCTTCTATGCTTGTGTCACCTTTCAAGTATTTCCTGGGATTTTCAGAAACATTCACAATCCTTGGCAAGAGGACACAAAAATACCAGTATCATTGAAAGATTTGATATTTTCATTTAAGAAAAAAAATTTCATTTGCTTTAAAAAGCAAAATGTTCATTTCAACAAGCTATGAAAAGGAAAGATGTCCCTGAAGGAGAGAGTAAATAGCCAGAAGATTTAATTCACATCAGACTTCCTTCAAACTTACAGAAACTTAAGTAGGAGCAAAGGAAAAGGTGTGGAAGTCAAAGAACAATGCAGACTCAACCACCACTGTGGCAATAAACAAAACATCATTAAACAAAATCTCTTGAACAAAGATGTAATGAAGCAAGATACTAAGAGATGAAGATCACAAAAAAATGAAGTCAGAATTATTGACCAATAGGTAGGCAAAAATCAATACCTAGACCTTACTGACACAAAAAAGAAAACAGTCTTTGCAGCAACTGCACTCAGCCAATGGCTAACAGAGAAGAAAACAGGTAGAGTGCATGATTTGTAACATGGTATTCAATGCCCCTTACAAGGAGGAAATTTCCTAACAAGGAAACAATTATAACAAAGCTTTAGTAAAGCTTTGAACATTTTCTATAACAATTCCATGAGAGACAGGTTATAGTCTTCTTGAAAGCTCACATGTTTCTCTTGGCTTAAAATTACTGTTCATTAAAAATATCTGCAAAACCTGTACAGTGCTATTTTGGAGAGTAAGTAGTAGTGGGGCAAGAGACTCATACTGGTCCTCTCCATAGGATATTTCTCACATAGATCAAGAGATTAAAAACATATTACCAAAATCAAAAGCATCTGCAGGAAATGAAAGAAAACAATGTGTTGTATTTAATTTAAAGCTAAAGGGACTTGATAAATGTTAGGTGTATTTATCAGTAATCTGTAAGATTTACCTTCACTTTTCACTGGCATCTGATAAACCTTCAAAGTTTCTTTAAGATGACTAAGACTTGCAGCATCGGAGATGATCAACATCATATTATCATCTTCTGAAATGGCATCTAGTTCACACATACAATTATTAATGGATTCTTTACTTCTTATATTAGTATTTCTGAAGAGTTTCCAGATTATTTTCAGTTCAATATTACTGTAGCAAGCTTTTCTCAAAATTCCTATAATTTAAAAAGTGGGGTGTAAGACTTATATATACATGGTTTTGAATACAGTACTGTTTGAACATACTGCAAACTTTCCACATTTACAAGATGGTAATTTAGGCCCTGATCCAATACCCACTGAAGTCAGTGAAAAGACTTCTATTGATGTAAATGGACCTTGGAAGAAGGCCTTATTTAAATTTTTTAACGTGTCCAAAATTTACTTTTCAACAGATAATTTTCCCCTTGTTATTACTACCAAATTGACCAGTGAGTTTGAATCCACTTTGAATAAAGTCATTTATTTTTCATTTTCTTCAAACTGGGCAGATTTTTTAACTTTCATCAATCAACTGACAGCTGAGATTCAGTTTAAACAGCATAAAACTTCTTGCTGACAACGGACACCTTGGTAACTGTAGGTATTAAAGTACCTCAGTGATTCAGAATGCTTTCATTTAATACAGAGTGATTCCATTTCACGGATTCTATACCAAATTGTGAAGATAGGACAATGCTGATAAATTAATATTCAGGAAATGAATGAGAGTCTACTGATGAGATTACACAAGTCTTAAAAGAGATATGTTACAGCTGCTCTGGGAAAACAGAGGCAAGAAGCGGCCCCCATCACCTGGGCACCCCTTTACCCGTAAGGCAACGTGGTCTTTGCTAGCTGGCATATGACTTTAATGAGTCCACAAGCAATAGGGATATCTCCCACACTCCCCCAACCTCAGGCGTGGTTTGCGAAAGAGGAGATTTGTCATTTTTTCATTTCATCTGATCCAGATAATGTCTGGTCTAGCTTTATAACCTGACGTCCAGTTCAGCTACATCACACAACAGAGTCATAAGCCACTAGCACACAGCAGTTCCTGCCTATTAAGCCTGGCCTCCCTCACTTTTATGCCTGAAGAGGATGACTTTGAGAGGGTTGGGGTTTTCTTGCTAGTGTGACTTCTTTGATAACAGTTCCATGCCTGCTTCATCACTTAATGAGCTTCTGGGGCAGTGAAGGAACCTTAGAGAAAGGGAGGGGATGTTTAAGGGTCCCATAACAAAGGGACTGCTGTAAACAAGACGCTGGACAAGAAACAGGTCTCTGTGTCTAACGCACAGCTCTCCATCTCACCCTCCATATCATTACTAACACCTCCTAAAAATGTAGCATTCTGGCTTGCTTTCAAGGTCCTAAGACATACTCGCAAGGCCCACAAAAGCAAATGACTTCTTACCTTCAGATTTGCAAAGCCTGGTACCAGTTAAATCCTCACTAAATTCTCCTGGAGGACAATGTTTTAGACATTGTTTGAGTGTATTAAGTGTCTCTATCAAATTGTTTCTGCATGTAACTCATGAGAACATTTTGTAATTAGGTCATTACCACACATCGCCCAGTAGCCTGAAGATACAGTGTATTTTTTAAAAGTAGCAGAGTTGTTATTACCATTATTAGCTTTTAGATTTCCCAAATTAAAGTGCCTCACAAAAACATAGAGAGAATTTCCAAGAACATCTAACCTACATTTTGTACAATGGGTCAACTAAGGACTAAAAAGCGAACTAAATTAATACAAGGTAGGTTACATATTGAAGAATAACAGTGGGATCAGATGGTGTTTCAGTAGAACTTTTGACAGTTTCATTAAAACATGTATTAGATTCACAGAGTTACTGTGCCAAGATATTACCAAACTTCTCACAGCAACTGGTAGCAAATTAACACCTAATCCTGAGAAGGAACATACCCCCGTGAATGGGCCACTATGTTACAAATAATTTTTTCAGCCTCCCATAAGGTCAGGACCAGTTGCCTTCAGTTAATTCTTAAATACCAGTCAGATTCCCATTGTACCTAAAGATAGGTCAGTGTATCAGGGCCACTGAATCAAGCCACAGAAATAGGTCAGAATGAGACGACATCAGCAGTAACTTATTTTCATTGAAATGCCAAGTAAAAATAGTTGTGTTATTGTGAAAACTATCTCTTCTCCCCTGAAAAAGATTTTCTGCAGGTCTCCAGTGCATTTCTAACAATTCATTTATCTAGTTATCATGTCCAGTGGAGAAATTAACCAATTATTCTAAAATATCCTTCCAGTATCCAAAACTGCGAAAGTAAAAAGATGGATTACAAATCCTATCGTTCCCAACCTGAAACAAATGACAGTTCCATAGATCTTACCCTCTGCTTCTGGCAGTATTTCAGCTCCACAGACAATACAATAAAGTCCTTTCTTGCAAGGCTGGGGGTGTGTTTCCTTCTAACAAGACAATATACAAATTCATGCAAATAATAGTTTGATATAGTAACTATACAACTATGCAGATTGAAGCATTTAAATATAAACACAAAGAAATATATCAAAACAGCTTCAGAGATATATACTTGAAATACTCAAATCTATTTGAATCAATGTTTATCATTTATATTAGCTAGTAATTAAAATATATATCATGCTAAAAATACTTAACCTAACTTAAATAGACATACTTTCATTTAAAATATGAGGTATTTTATAGTGTATAACGCTCCAGGCTATCAAAGATTGCGTTTGGAATTTTGCAAAGGAGCCTAGGAAGACAGGTGCCCAACTCTTGTTGACTTTCAGTTCGATTATGTTCTTACACTTTGCAAATCCTGCCCTAAAAATTACATACTAACCAGAAATTGGAAGCACTGCTTATATTGAAACAGGAACCACATTTGTAACGAGTTATGAGCTGGACTCCGTAGCAGTCCATATCTGCAGCTTCTGCCCATGTTAACAGGACTCGAAAACACTCAGCCTTTTGTTTCCCATGAGAAATAAAGGTATCTACTGAGCATGTAAATCAAAGATCTAGAGCAAACCATACAGATCATGAACAAACTATTTAGTCTGCATTATTTCACTTGAAAGATTATATATTAAATGGTTCTTATTTCCCTTGCACCTTAACATTCAACAGTAGCCACTTAAAATAGGTACTTTGTTCTATCTACATGGTACCTTTCTTTTACAGGTGTAAGTACTTTGCCTAACTGTAGCTTTTCTTCGTCTGCATTGTCTCTGAACTTTCAATCCTTTAATAAATTCAAGATTTTATGATTATTTTAGACAGAAGAGATAATACTTAGCTATTATATCAAAGAATAAGAGGAATTGTCCACAATTTAGCTTTTATAGATTTGGGAAGACCAAACAAATACTTCAAGGAAAGTTGGTACATTGACTTCCCTTCTATTTGCAGGCTGGGCAGCAGAGTATTTAATTTAATACCGGCAATCGCCTTAAATATATTAACTATAGAAATAAAACATATTGTTACCACTAGCATATTAAATACCATAGTTGGTTAGATATGAAGACAAGTTAAGATTGAATTTAAACAGCTTTTACACCAAAAGAAACTATCCACCCCTTATTCCCCGAAACCCATCAGTAATACAAAGGATTATTATCCATCAGTTGTCCCAAGCAACACACCTATGGTCAGGATTTGAGTTTAGTGAATTTGTGGAGAGAGATTTTTCAAGAAAAATCTAGTATCTAGTAGGCCAAATGCTAATATTTCAATACATATTTTAAAAAATAATGGTTGAGGAGTGATTTTATATAAAATGTAGACGTCATAAATTAATGCAAAATATTTGACATGAAGGTGGTCATGTCTTAAAGGATTTCTACTCAAAGTAATACACAACACAAGATCAAGAAAGGAACAATCTGCTCCAGATAAGGAAAGGAAGATGGATTTTCTGTTTTTCTTTTAATGTTACGGATTTAAAGACAGACAAATCTTCTGAAAGACTAACAAGGGATAGTGGTCTATGAGATGAGCAGACAAGCCACAAAGCTTAAGTGATTTCTATAATCTATTTGGATATACATCAAAATAAAAAGTGGTTTGGTACAGAAGCCTTGTTTGAAGAAAACTGAGCCATTAGAGACTCAGGAGGATCAAGCTGATGAACTCCTGGGAGCGTAGCTGCACAGTGACAGGCCACAGGCTGCCTCGGCATTTGCTGTGGGATAGGGGACAGGTATAGTCCAGAAGCCACTTACAAACAGAACCACACCTACCCTACTAAGTGCTGATATTCAATCAATTACTTAAATCTAAATGAAGTATTTTTATCTTTAGATGTGTCATATGTTTAAATTGCTGTCAATATAAGAGCTTGCTTCTGCCCTATCAACTAGTTCAAAACCATCGGCATCCCATGATTAAGTGAATACCAGGGAACCTAAACCAAGAAAACATGATCCTTACATGGCATCAACATAAGAACAAGTTTAACCAAATGCCTTACACTAAGTACTGCAAGATAATGCTTGTTAAAGAAATTCAACCCTATCCTTGCCATTCTTGCAAACAGAGTATCTAATTTTCTAAAGATGCATTTATTGTGTAAAGAAAGGATACAATTTAAAGCCTTTTGATATGAACACATTCACAGCTGTGTAGAGTGGGACATTAGAATGTTATTTAGATTAATTTCTATGGGCAATGACCAGTTAACAATTTCATCCCGGCTTTCAGTCAAAATATAAATATCTATGAACCAATCTTAAGATTGTAAAAATTCTGCATCTTCATATTAATATATGATGGAAATGAATGATCTTTTCTTGAAAAATCAGGCATAGTACATTTTATTACAGCAAAATCCTGGCTGGTTTGATTGCAATAAATTAAAAAAAATGTTTAAAATACTTCCAAAAAAAGTAGACTGAGAAAGATTTACAGACCTTTATGTTCCAATTTACATTGTTATATATGGCATAGAAAATGTGTTTGTAGGCATACAAATGAGTACACGTTTCAATACGAATACATACAGAATCTGACCAAAAGAAATTAGATCCTCTCACAAAAGAAAATTTTAAAGCAACTTTAACTTTTATATAAAACAAAGACCTCTGAAGAAGCTTATCATCATCATCAAATATCAAAATGTTCAAATACTACTATACTACCACTACACAGCTTCTGATAGACATTTTGAGAAAAGAAATTTGAGGGAAACAACGTACTGAAGAATACACCTGTTTCAGTATGTAGGCTCAATCTATCATGTTACCTGATCTTCAAAGATGCTGTTCTACAACATATTTAATTAAGGAAGAAAGAAAGAAAAGTCCTAAAAAATGGAGAAAACCGTAATTTGATCATATGGGTGTTTTGTTTCTGACAAAAACCCAATTGTTTGATTGTATTTAATGGCAGATTAATTAAATCTGTAATAGACAAACCTCCTCAGCTTGTAATTACAAGTCAAATGCTACTTGGGCCTCTATTTAGAATTTCCATACATGATGTCCTGTTGCCACACAGGTAGGATGAAGAATCTTAATTATATCTATAGAAAACTGCACGTTGCCTAACTTTCACAGTGAAAACCAAAAAAGTATAATGAAAACCCAAGTCTGATTGTAGCATATATGAAATGAGAAGCAGAAAGCCGCCACTGCTCTATAGTGAGGCTATGCTATAAACGCTGCTCACTATGTTTCCTACAGAAGGTGTCACTATGTGCCAGTATTGTTCAATAGAAAAGATGACACACCTTTATTTCGTGATCTGGAAAGACTGATTTTCTGTTTCTTGGTGTCCATCTCTTGAGATGCTATCTGCTCTGCTTCTATTTCACTAGTCATCTCTACATTAACTGCACTATTCTTACTCTCCTCATTTTGCATTATTCCATGTAAAGTTGTGCTTCTGCCATCATCGTCAATCATTTTTTTAGTCACACTTAGCGTTTCTGAGGTGTTGATTGCAAAAAGATCATCAGCGACTGTGGATTTTGCACATTCAATCTGATTCTCATTTGCATTACAGGTTGGAACCAGTGGTCCAATTTTCTGTTCCTCTGATTCTACATCATCATAGAGTTCTGGCGTGAAGTAGATACTCTCATCCTCATCTTCAGCTTCTGCAGATACGTTTAACATTGAAAGTTCAGATTTCCCTCCTGCTGAAGGAAACTCACTGCAGGGCTCATCTTGAAGCTGTAGCTTATCAGGATGCTCTTCAGTAACTGAAGCCTCAGTATTTTTAACTGAAAAATTAGTTGTTTCCAAACATGATTCTGATCCACTTGGTTTATGTTCTGAAATTAATGATGACTGGCATTGATTTACACTATCAATAAGTTCACTAGCCTTGTTCACATTCTTTTGTTTGCTACTAGCTGTGGACGTGCAGTTCTTGGCTACAGGCAAAGGTGTTGAAGTCAGTGGTTTAACACAGCAATGTTCTTTCATAATACCCGCATTAGTCCAACCGTTCTTTTTTTCTCTCTCTATTTTAGTTGCTGGCATTTTGGGCGTGGAGTCCATATGTTTTCTTCTTTGTGTTACATGGTGAGAATGACACTCTACATCAGCTTTCTGGCCACCTGTGAAAAAATCACAAAACATTAATTAATTGTATATGCCTTCCCCCCACTGATTTACAGCATGTTTAGCACATCAAAATTACCACTGTTTTATTAGGTTTACAGTTATTTGATAATACTCATTAAGATCCAATACAAACAAAAGCCCAGATGTTACAACTATCTTTGCACATGAATTGTCTTAATTAAATCAATAGATTAACTGGCATATGTAAAGTTAGAGTAAAGTATGACTGGATTTTAAATTCGCAATTTTTTATTATTGTGCTCTTATGTTGTTTACATCTTTCTTGCCTGAAATGAAGTCATAAGCTTTCCTAAAATTTAGGAATGGATATTTACTTGTAAAGCTGGTACCAGAAGACATTATATGAAAGGTGTATCACAGCAATGTCTAAACAACAGATGTAGCTTGAACCAAGGCACTCATCTTGCAATAATGTTAATCTTTACATGTTTCAAATATATTTTAAATTATCTTCATAGTTTTCAATGGAAAAAGAAATTTAAGTGAAAACATTTTCGATTCTACTATGAACTTATCCAACATTATCAATTGTTTTAAGACAACCAGATGGAATGACAATTAATTTCAGTCTGTTGAGCACAGCTCATACACATTCGTGAATAATTATAATTTTGCACTATAGCAGTTCTATAATTTTAAAAAACATTTGTTTCTTCCAAAAAAGATGCAACTTCACATTTGAAATTGTTATTGAAGTTTTTCGCACAGGAAAAGAACTTACTTTGTTTCATTGTTGCCATGATGTTACTTGGCTGATTTGATGCTGTAGGATTAGCAGAGCTGATGGTTGTAGCAAAATTAGTTTCTGGAACCAAATTTTGTTCCTCGCTTTTAGCAGGAACATCTGGTGACAGATGAATAGTTGCCTCCTGTTGAGATGCTTGCGACAGGACTTTTGAATTTGAAGGTACATGGAGAAATTCAGTGCTGCACTCTGATGAACAATCAATGCTTTTCTGGTTTCTTATAGCAAATGCATGCAAGGATTCAAGTGCACTACCAAAATTTTCATGGTGCTGGATTTGTTGACGTATCCATTTTGATAATCCTAAGAAAAAGAAAAAAAACAAAACCAGAGTGTTACTACAAAACTACATCATCTATATCAGGTATTTCATATGAGTAAATAGTACCCCTAATATTGCAAATACTTCTACATATGTATAGACAGATTCATAAAGATTTCAAGTTACTCATGAAAGTAAGATAATGTAGTCTTCCTTTCCAGGGCTGGGAACTTAAATTTAATCAATGGTAGTTTTTTGCTGAGTAATACTAAAAATATAATTATTTTTTATTAAAAGACCCTTGCCTTTTTCACTAATACTTTTTCTAATTCAAACTGTGTCATTACAAAAACATCATTATACTTCTCTTATGCCTGGATGTTCATTTTGTTTGTTATCATGAATTATTAAACAGCAACTTACATAGAGCACAGCTATTTATTATCATACTGACAGGGTCTGACAAACATTAGAATACAATGAAGCTCTACAACTGTATTTCAGATTAAGTAACAGTAACTCAGATATTCAGAAAGAATCACAACTGTCCAATAGCTAAAATATAACACAATATGCTCTTTTACAGCAATCATTTTTTAAATTCTCAGATACCAGATGTCTTGAGCATAATAGCTGTTTAGATGATGTTGGAATACACAAGAATGAAGTAAAAACTAATGTTCTTGATTTTTAAAAAGTGTTTTTAAACCCATTTAAATATTCTTTTAATATAAATAATAATTAAAAAAACCAACAGAGAACTTGATTCTTCTGTGAAGTTTTAGTTTGTAGAAAAAGTACTAATATTATCAAGTTTTGAAGATAAAGATAATTTGCATTACTATATGAATTACTTCTGTCTACTTAGATAACTTAAATGTATTTTTAGTACAAACAGGCATGTCAGAAAAGCAGTTTGACTTTTACTACAGCAGCTGAGCTCCACCTGCTGACTAGACTGCAACATTATCTCTTTACATCATCTTTTTGCCCATCTCTTCTACACAGGGCAGGAACTAGGATACATAATGCATTCCTAAGCAATTTCTTTTAATTTTTTCTCCATTTTTATTTATTTATTAAGGTAGTGTGCACAATATGCATGTATTTCTAGTCAGTATAAAACTACAAACAGAAAATACTTTTTGCGTATTGAGCATTTGGTGGTTCCAAATGGCAGAACCTTTACCTGTTCTTACCCCAAAGGCCAGAATGTTAAATTCAGAACTGCTAACCCTAATCATTAAAGCTCCCTATAGGCAGAAAGTATACATCCACTAGAGACTTATTGAAAGTCCAAATAAAAATCCAGTAACTATTTTTTCATACATACACATATATAGACACACACATATGTATACGTAATTACATATATTTAATATGCAAAGATTAAGAGTCCTTAAGGTTTTATAGGCCTCATTTTAAAAAAGAATTCTCAAGTTCTGCACATGGAAATGCCTATATAATTATCTGTAGATCGAAAAGGAGAAAGAAATTAAATTGACTCAACATTGGTACCAATGTGTTTCAGTGTATTTAATGAACTAGCAATACACCAGGGTACAGTTTTAAAGTTTTCAGTTTCAACTGCACAATTTGGGTTCAATGGATATCTTTCATGATGACTTTTCCTACTCAGCTGGATCTGTATAACCATATTTCTGTAATCTTGATTTTTTCACTATTTGTTAATATTAGAAACTTTCCCAGAAACATTTTTACAGCTTACCAGTTATGTACTTATTAGGGTTATTCCGGAAGCGGTCGTCAACTAAAATAAG
The DNA here is from genome assembly GCF_028858705.1 of Grus americana. Classification (NCBI taxonomy): domain Eukaryota; kingdom Metazoa; phylum Chordata; class Aves; order Gruiformes; family Gruidae; genus Grus; species Grus americana. Next base: position 9,688,426 of record NC_072870.1, on the reverse strand, counting down.
AGCACCCCAGTCATTCCTATGTCTTATACACCTATAAATGAGCAACAAAAAAGAATGTATATATAATTAAAGTGCATATAGTAAAAAAAAAAAAACTGTGGGGATCAGACACCAGGGATTGTAATGAGTCAGCTAGAATATGCGCAATTAAACAGCAAGTGCTTTCCTATTGTCTTGCACCAAAAATTGTTATGGTTGTCATGGAAGCTTTAATTTTCCTTCAGTTCTTGAATTTACTACAGACAACCAGGTAAATTTAAAAGAAAACAACCCACACAAATATTCAGCAGCTAATCAAACCACATAATTTGTTTTCCACTGGGTACCATAAATACTGAAAGGAGAACATGTAAAAGTGTAAGAGAGAAGAAAATGGACTGATGCAACTGCAAACAACTTTTTTTAAATAAGTACGCACTTTTTTGTTTCTAAACTGCATGTTATTCTTAACTCTCTTTGCTAATGAAATGAATGATGCCACTGATCAAAGCTGTGAGCAATACTGTTGAGTCGATAATTCAGTTGTTAGAGGCCTTCAGAAATAATCCAATAGTCACTTTACATGCATTGATATAATTTTTAACATTATTTGGATTTCTATACTGCCTGCCAGAAAAATATTATTAAAGAACAGCGATAAGATAAATTAAAAGAATCTGTCAGTAATAGTTTAGGATTATTATTCCCATCATATAAGAGGACAACTTCTGAAGATGATGATTACAAATGTACATAAAGCCACAAGTGTATCAGAGTCAGGGCTTAAAACAGGAGCCACAAGACTGGCTCTCCAAAAAAATATTATTTATTTATATCTGACATCTCTTTGTGATAAGAAAAGCTACCAAAACATCTTCAAGAAACAGATTTTTTCCAACTTCTCATTTTTTCATTGCTTTAATAAATGTTCCTCTAACTCATTGTTTAAATGAATTATGCCCCCTGGAGACATATCCCACACTTTTAGAAAAAGTAGCACTGCAAGGAATTCATAGCATGATTGTCACCTGGCCATACACGCCATCTGTTATATTCCCAAAGGCCACTATTTCATTTCGTGGACTTGTGTTACTTCATATAATGTAACAGCACTAAATTAAGAGAAAAGTGCCAGATTGAAGACTATAATGCTTCTGCTCACTTCTATCCCTGCAGGCATCTTTGCAATAAGAAGCTTGCCTATCGACTGTATAACCTAGTATCAACTTAGTAGACTATTCTGGTTTTATACAGTCATCATACGCTGTCATTTTTCGCCAAATCTCAATTTAGTTACCAGCTTAGTCTAATGACGTTATACACAATTTATACATTTATGTCAGAATGGAAGTCTATTTTCTCCATTTAAGTTTAGACTAGCATAATTTCATTCAAATGATAAACTATACAATAAGCAATTTTCACTAAAACTAAATTTAAGTTAAAACTTATTTTGCAGTGACAAAACTTCAAATTCATTTCTTACTATTAGCATTCCACAACTTGCTTAGATTTTTCTTAACAAATTTTAACTAATGCTCTTACTCTTCAAAGAGGAATCTAAGAAATCAGACCTGTAACAACAAGAATTTACAATGAGATTTTACTAATGTAGACTATTTTGTCTCAACTTTCTTTCTAAACTTTCCTTTATGTCATCACACTTGTATTAGGTCTAATTCAAATAACAAGAGTCTTCCAGCTGATGTTTCTCTTCTTATCTATAAATCTGTGTCTGTACCTCCATATATCTATGACAAAATTATGGCACCTATGATAGATATGGATGACAGACAGCTATATCTATCTATGTATATGATAAATTTTGGTGGAGAAGGATGAATTAATTCTATCCTGTTAATAAAATTTGGGGGGAATTTTTTTATTTGAGAAAGTAAGCTATACCACTTCTTCTAAACCTGGAAAGAGATCAGTGAGCACGATAATTGAATTGACCTTTTGCAAAGGTCTGAGAGAAACCTCCGCTTTTTCTCCCTTTCAAAAATACTTGTAGGCTAAACATCAAACAACGGTTTCAAGCCCACCAACAGTGTGAACAATTAGTACATTTGAGAAGACCTAAGAATTTTCATTTGGTTTATAAGCTCAAGAACAATTTGTCTCTGCAAATGTTTTCCTTTATGCGTATCTGGACCACAAGCGAAAAAGCCTGCAACCAAACTAAAGTGGATTGTGAATGTAAAACAAAACCTCTGAATTATAACAACGCTCAAATGCACAACAGGCTGAAAACCAGGCAGTTGCCAGTACAGAACAGCTAAATACCTGATGTCTGCAATAGGAGGTTTTTTGGCCTGATTTATCCTCTTTGTATTAACAGTGAGGAATTAATCTTTAAAGATGTTGCAAAAATAGTTCTACAAATTATATATATATTTAGTTATGTTCAGTTTATCTCACCTTCCCAGGGCTTGGTTCAGAGCCCTATAAGCTTGAATTTCATACCACTGACTCCCTGGCAAAAGGCCTCTTGAATTTTTGTGCTGGTCATTGTACTTCCTCTTTAATTCAACCTAGGAAAGGAATCACAAAATATTGGTTTTAATAGCAATGTCAAAAATATTCTAAAATGGGAAAACAAGAAAACATTTATTAAATAAGTATCTAAAGTGTGCTTCAATGTTTCAACTCTGCATTTTGCATACTAACCAATTATGGCTTTTACCCTTCTAAAGTTATTCTTAACAATAGATCTATTCCAATAATTTATATGTAATGGCACAACAACCACACGCTTATCCAAATCTCTGTGCCAGCAAGAGAAGGATAAGCTGTTTACACAGGCAAAACCCCCAGATACAAGTAAATGGACTAACTAGACCACAGTTTTATTTGCTCATCTGGAAGTAAATGATACAATGGAGATCTTTATCCTTTCCTTTATCACAAACACTGACTCCTAATGTATTGCTGGGACCAGACCATACTTTCCTCAAGTGAGGGTTAAGCAAATATAACCTCTTCTTCTAAAGAAAGTAAGAAAGTACTTTAGAGACAGAGTGGCCTTGCCAAAGTCCCAGGAGTCAGCAACACCAACTCTAATTCCTAGCTTGGCACCACCTTCTGTGGTTTGGAAACAAACGTTTCACTGGCTAAATGGGAAGCAAAGGCGGCAGCTAAGGTTTGCAGGCCATTGGGCTAGCATAAGGCAGAAGAGAGCACGCTCCTCTTTTTTTAAAAAAGCTCTCTCCTAGCTGCTTCAAAAGCAGTTCTGATATCAACTGCAAAAGAAATCCCCTGCCTCCCCTTTCTAATCATATAGAAAACGACCCATACAATACCTGATCTGCATTTGAACAAGAATTTCTATTTGGACATTATACACATGTCCAACATATATCAAAAGAATTTATTATTATTGGGAAGGGGGGGACTGAATTTTTGTTTTTTTTAAATAAGCAAACAAAACTACAGCAAAAAGGGTCTTTCCATTGCTCTTTTGTACAGTATTAACCTTTCTAAACTGACAAGCGAAAGGACACGCTTCAGGAGAGAAAACAGCAGACTTCTAACCTCTTCTGACAGGTAACTTTCAAGTTGCATTTGGATAAGAAATTTTATTTTATGTACTTATGCCCTTTAAATTGCCTGTCAAATTTACAAATTCAATCTTTACAGCCAGAAAGTAAATTCAGTTTGATTTCACAGATTTAATATTTGTTCCAGTCTCTCAGAATTTACTAACTGGCATGTGAGGTTTCCTTTGTAATTTTCAAAACAGAAGATGATTTCTTCTGAATATTTTATGAACATTAAAACCATTCCTTAAAAAGGAACTTAAGCATATCTGTGCATTTCTACAAATGGAAATACTACCTGGAGAAACAAAAGGCTATTCCTCATCACTTGAAATGAGGTATGATGTTGGAAAATTTCACTGAAGTCTTTGAAACGTAACCAATGACAATGTACTCCTGTACATACTTTGCATTTGTCTTCTAGTCCTTGTAAGTTGTCTAACAACTTCCTCTTTTGAAAAATTTCTGTTATCAGTAAGATTTTGGCCAATTGTACCAAATGTAGCTTTACTCCAGTTTCTTACTCCGCTAGCAGATTATCCAAAACAGTATTAGAATAACTAGCCATGTTTCTTACACTAATAAAAATTACGACATTTTTAATTGTGTGCCTAAAACCACTGAAGCAACAGCAGAATGCAAAGCAGTCAGATCCTCTGCCTTGTATTGCATTACCCTGTGAATAAAATATATTACTTCCACATTCCTCTAACACATTTTAGCATTATGCAAATCGGTACTGCTTGCACTGCCCATCAACAATGACGTTTCATTTCCAAATTATATAAAAATCCATATTCCCTTGGTCTAAATGTGTAATGTATCTTAAAAACCTATCTTTTCCATCTTAATTAAAAAATGAGTTAACAGAAAATAAACATTCTGTTTTCTCACTTAAACGATCATGTCTCAGCATGAGACGACAACTTACATTGCTGAGAGTTCAGTTTTCATTATAAGTCTGCTAAAGGTAAAAGGCCAGGGCATGTCATTTTAATGCAATCAGAATCTATTTCATTGTATAACTCTTACCTTATCAAGCATCAAATCAACGCCCAATTCACAGTGACATGTTACATATGTGAAAAAGCCAGTCTCTCCTGCTAGCAAATATCCTAAATGTGCAGTAAACCACAGGCTAGAAGGGATTAGTTAAAATGTCAAAAGACAGCCTTTTACTTTTACCTGTTCATCCTTAAAAATATACTCTTAGCTATCAGGCATGCTTTACAGACAAATAGCTTCAGCAAGCAGCAGCAGAAGGCCCATGGCAAGCTCTGCCATCTTGTAGCTGTCAGACAGATTAGTCTTTGATCTATCTGGGAGGTCATGGTCACATTCACGTTAACTGAAGTCTAACAACATTATACCTGCTAACCGCTCCTTCTTTTAATGCTTAATTAGTTCGACATCTTTCACTATGGAATATTAACTGAGAAATATCAACAAAAAATAAATGCCATGAACAAATTTATTTTTATGACTTGGAAAAATATTTTGAGATGGTTTCTGCTACAATTCAAAAGAATTTTCAAGTGTATTTTTCAATCAAAATTAGCAATACAAGTTTTTCTTCAACGACAACAACATTAAACATCATTTTAAGTGTTCGATAAACCACAAAAAAAGTTACCTGTGGTAACATTGCTTCACATGAAGAAACTCATGACTTACGCAGGATATGAGTGATATATAAGTGCATAAAGTGGATTTATATTGCAATGACCATGGACAATATCAGTTAGCTTATGACACAAAGCACAGAAGATTAGCTCTAAAAATTAGCACTTGTTTTTGAACCCCAAAATAACCTGCAAATTCAGATACAGAAATCTGCAACATGCCCTTTAGCTACATGCCAGGCTGAACCAGATTTATTCAAAATTAACAAAAAGAGGGCTATATTTAACAGCAAGGTATACAATTAGCAATCTATGATGAGCTAATTGTTTCTACAGAAAAATCTATGGTTGGACAATAAAATTAAAGCACATTTTCGCCTTTATATTGAGATCTTTCTGTAAATATAAAGTTCTGTAAAAGCTTCTCCTTGTTTTGTGGTCATAATTACAACTGAGATAAGGAAATCTGAAACACAATTTCTGTATATTTTAGATATCTTCAGCTAAATGTCTGCATCATGCTAATTTACCTGTGATGAAGTTTTAAGGAGAAAGCATTTAACTTGCAAAGAATAAAAAACTACTGTGCTACACTACTAATTACTTTTTTAAAATGTTACTGCAGTAAAACCAAGCAGACACTCTTTCAGAGTCATCTTATCTCAGCCAAAGAACAGGACCTTAGATCTAAAGAGTTAATAGCAAAGCCTAGCAGGACTGGAGAATGTGCATTGGGGTACTTACCATTCATAATCAGAGTTCTGTAAACCTATTTATCAGAGCCAGTATCACAATATAAAGGTTGAATGGGCTAAGCTGCAGTATACAATTTATTTTGTGTGATTTAAATTGGCAAAATAAACTGTGTTTTGTTTTACTTCATCTGGCAAAGTTTCGATATTTTTTTAAATGCATTACTCTATTTAACCAAATAGAGTGCTATATTTTGCTTTCTAAAAACAAACAAAAAATCCTAAGCTGTTACTAACAGTTACCAAGCCAGGCCTGTTCTTTGACAAGACATCACTTCACAAACATCTTCAACTGTCTCCTATTTTCTCTGGTAGATTAAGAATGATGTCCAGTTTGTAACCTGTGGGATTACACACTAGCTACCCAGAAGTCTAAAGACAAGACAGAAATTCATGAATACAATGGCACTATTGTGAGCAGCTGAAAAGCACTCATCTAAACCTGCATTTCTCTTTACATCAGCACTTCGCAGTGTCGAGACAGCCCAGGCTAAAGAAAGAGATAACTGCTTAATGGAAAAAGGCAAATAAGCTTGGAACTGTGTCAATACATGCACACATGTGTTAGTAGGTACATCTACACACATGTGTAAACTCATGCCTGGCACTCCCCAGCACTCTCCTCCATCTATTCTCCATGGAAATAAAAGTCAGAAAAAGGATATAAATGTTCTCTGGCATTCCACTGACTTGTTTCTCTGTTTTTATGAGAGGAAAAATAGTAATTAAAACAAAAACCATTGCTCATATCATCCAAAACACTTTAAAAGACACCTTCATGTTTAACATCTTCTAATTCCCCACCTCCTAAAAACAAACAAGCAAAAAATACCAGGTGGTCATTCCCTGCTTTCATCCCAAAAAAGAGACATAAAAATGGTTTTTAAGCAAATCTACCGTCCTAAAACTCTCATGTGTCCAGTTAGTCTCTATTCCACCTGAAATAGCAATAATTAGAATTCTTCAAGAACATACTTGCCATCTACTTTCCTCCTGACGAATGCCAAGTAATCATAAAAGTTTGTAAGTGCGGGAAAGTAAAAGACATGAAAACCCATTTCTTTTCTTTTACATCTGAAAATCCTTAAATGGAAGTAGCATTAACTAGTGCAGCATTTAACTTTTCCCCCCTCACTTCAAAAGCAGTAACAACGTCTGTGAGATTTGAGACTAAATAATGCACGTGTAAAGACCTGGGTGAGTCATAGAATATGCTTCAAACATCCTCACTCCTCAGTAGACCTACTAAAAGCTGTATCTAAACACAACATCTCAATTTATTAGCCCGCAGGAAAAAAGATATTATGGCAGGGTGTTATCTTTAAATGCTCCAAGCATTCCAAGTGCAGTGTTAATACATATAAAACAGTATGAAATAAGCAAATGCTTATTAACTATAATTTATCAAACTAGATTCTGTATATGACAATAATTTATTAAGGCCATTCTAACCATCTTGTATACCTAAAGATGGTCACCAGACACATAAATATAACACTCTTCTGTTTTCACACACAAATATTGCATTTTTTTAAAAAACAACAAGAAAACCCCACAACTGTGAGCACGGCGATACCATATATGCTGTGAATAAGCTACGATCAGCCAGAGATGTGATCAATACTTTGGACTGCTCAATTATCTTCAAGATGCTCTGTCACACAGCTCCATCCTACAAGAGTCTCTTCAGCAGATGAATCACTGCAAGGCTGAACTCTGCACCTACCGCCGTCCAGCGGCTGCCCCTTACAGAGGCTATCTGCTCAAATCAATAGTTCGTGCATCAAAGCCACATAAGCTTAAAAATAGTTCAGGTGACCTTTTCTGCTCGAAAATTTCTACGTGCGCTTAAAAAATTGCCTTTCTTAGATAATACTGAATAAAATAAGGAAATAACATCTCTGCAGATCTAGATCTCAGACTAGCTATAACTTGCAGACTGTTGCACCCAAACAGCGCACCTGAAAAGATAATGGGCATCCATGGGATTTAAATGTTTCTTGCCTGAATGCAGATACAATCGAAATTAGGAAAAGGTACTGAAACTGGAAAAACTCCCATGAAGGTGGCAAGAAAGAAACTTTATACAGAAAAACACTGCTAGTTTGTTTTCCCCATAGCCCAAAAACTTAAATATGACTTCAAAAAGTAAAGCCAAACGATCCCACAGTAAAGTACTGTCTATTAAGTCTACTAACTGGCCAGTACTATCTTCTGGGGCAGAAAAACAGTACTACCACTTTATGCAAAGCCATATTTCTCTTATTTAGAATTCACAAGGTCTTTTATGACTAAATGCTTCCCCAGTATTCTCACTCTTAATCCCAGCGTTAGAGAGATGGGAAGCTTATGTAATGTTGTAACTGCTGAACACTTTTAGTATTGTCAACTACACCATGCGGCATCTCAGAGATCTGGAAGTTTTACGGTTTGACAAATCTTGTAGCACATTCACCCCAGGCCCATCTACTCATCTCAGTCTTGTAAGCTTTGAGGGACTGCGAACAAGTGACTTGATTAAAATCTAATGCAACCAAAACTCTCCTCTGAAGAGAAAATTCAATCCATTTCCAGTGAAGCAGAAGTGAAAAAAATCAAACAGCTTCCCTTGAGGTACAACGCTGCTGCATACGCTCAGTGCCACTGCGTCTAAGGTGAAGTGGTAAGTGTCAGTCATCCTTACAAATCCCCAAGGTGATAGCTTCACTTTTAAAGCTTTCAACATACTTTGACAGTAAAGTAAAAACTTAAAGGTCAACACTACTTGCTAAGGACAAGATAAACACAAGAAAATCACTTTGAAATTTTTTATGGATCAGAAAAGTAAACTATTAAATATAAAGGAAAAGTTTTGATTTGCTGTATTATTTATCCAAAGGCTTAACTTCCAGATATATTCACAGATGACTTCGGTGATCTGTGCCAACATATTGACATTAGCCTTGCACCAGCAGAAGAGAAATGCCATCCACTAGTCTTACATGTTAAGTTGAACTTGAATGGTACCTTTCTTAACCCATGGAATACATCATTCCTGTAGCTTTTACAGCTGCTCCCACAAATTAAGCCACTGCCACCCATATTTTTTTTCTTAATTAGCACAGTTTCTATTGGATGTAAGAAGAGCGTGGATTGCTTTGGATTTTCGCAACTATTCTTATTTCTAGAAAAGTGGGAAGTGAAAGGCTTTTGAGATACATTACTGTTTCAAACTGATGTAAGAAATTACCACACCACCACATACTTAATGCATTGCTTGCTTTTCTTTTTGTAACACAGGTAGCTATACCACCTGACATTTTCCTTCGGGGAGAAGGGGAAAAAAAAAAAAGTGATGGAGATCTGCAATATCCAGCCAGTCATCTTGTTATGATGTGATTCCGCACACTGCATTACCCCTTAGTAAGCAGTATCACAGCAGATTGCAATAATTTACGGCATACTGCTGCGAGACAAGAACAATGCTGGCCGAATAATCTGAAAGCATGCTCTTTTACAAAATTTAGAAGTATATTGTCTAGATAATTGTCATTTAACATCTAGAGGCTTGCTGCGTAACATTGTACATTTCAATGATGTAAGTATATTTCTTATTTATATCCTTAACTTGATTGTTTCAAAAAGCTACTTTGCAATTAAAATACAAAATAAAATTGAGTATGAAGTGGGGCATGGAAGACAGACAAGTGTATGTGCATATACACACACACACACATCGCACTTTGACCCTATTCAGTATTTCCCTCTCAGAGAGCATTCAATAAATAAATAACATACCATGATGTTTGGCTTTCCTGTGAAAGTTCCATAAATGTTTTTCTGCTCCCCAATTTATATTTGTAATTTTTTCCAAGTAACGGAATGAAGAGGAAAGTAAAAGTGGCTTAGGTTTAGACAGCCATTAACATAGACAAACAAAATTGACCACTTTTTACAAATATTTTAATCATACTGATGTCAGGTCACCCGAAAATGATCACACATACAGTGACAGTCATTGCAAAAGCCTTGAGACAGATTTGACTGGGAAGTTGTGGGAAAGTTGCTCAGAAACATTCAGCCTGCTTAAAACAATCACATCTATAACAGAACAGTCAGTCTCATATCTTTAAAAAAATTCTTAACTTCACAGAAAATTTTCAAATTCTACTAAAGATAAGCACAACAATGATCTTCCCATAAAATGTAATTTTCTGTATCAGTATGCCCATATTTTAAAACAATAATTTATTTTAGATAAGTGGAAATATTTTTCAAATGATCCAAAGCTACGATGGCATTCACACAGTTCATGGTATGTTTCTCAACTCAGGTTAAGCATCTAAAATAACAATCATTTTCTTAGAAATTTTTCTTTTCCGAGAATATAGTGTGCAAGAAATGACTTATTTCAGCAACCACTTATCTAGCATAAGATCCTTTCGCCCTTCAATGAAGAAAAATCATATAGGCTTAAAAATTGCCATAAGGACTAGAAATTAACTTAAATATTCAGAAAAATGCCATTACTCTGAAGTGATACAAATATCTCTAATTTGTTGAGCTCTTGAGAAAGGAGAAAGAAACTTCAGCCCTATAGCTGCAAACTCTTCATATCATTAAGTTACATATACCCCAGAAAATTGTAATTGAAATGATGTGTTCCATCGTGTTTCCCAAATTATGTTGCTGGAAACAATAAAGAAAGTATTTGCCATCGTAGTTCATATTCACCCTATAGCAGCTATGGGAAATACTTCTCATTACTGGCAAAGTCAGCTCCAGTTCTCAAGTAATGTCACTGCACAGAAATCCTAGCCTTATCAAGTTTATTTTCCTTGTACATCTATTGATGTAAAAGGGTTTGACTGCATTTTCCTCTATGTTTTGGTAAAGTTCTCTTAGCTGTTACATGATTAAGTACACTCTTACTGTACTACGATCAAAAGCATCTGGAAAGGTGGAAGTGAAGAAATGCTCTCTGGGAAAGTTAGCTTAATGCTTGCACTTCAGAGTCGCCCATTATCAACATTTCATAGCGAGTTTCTTTATTTTCAGGTCCCCAAGGTAAGAACAGTAAATTATGACTTGAACTAAACAAGTCACACTTGGCTCCAAAATCAGATTTTCCTACCTCCAGTTTCAGGTCCCAGAGGTGGGCAGAGGAAATCCTGGTCACAGCCAAAGAAGTCATTTTTGGCTCTGAAATAAATTTTCCTCCTTTACTAGAGCCAAACCCTACCATTGAGAGTACCATAGCTTTAAGCAATACTTTAACATTTCTTTTATATATTTTGCTTTAGCAATCTGATTCTTCAGCAATACGAAACCATTTTCAATAACACAGAATTAGGGTTTTGGCCTCTCTTTCTCAAATCAGTATTGTTTATTATCAAGTATGCTTCTGAGCCTTAAGAATTTCTTTCTCTCTAACACTGACAAAGTGTTTTAGACTCTTCTCTTTGTGAAAATGAGCGAACATAAGATACTATGTGCCTAAAATTTTAAAGTGAAACTAAATGACACTCTTTAAAGGTTCTACAGAAAATAATGTAACTTATAAGAGCATACAGTTACTTAAGGAGACTAAATGCTTGCCATTTAATACCAGAAGTTGTGGCATATATTTAGCACAAACATATGGAGAAAATAAAATTGGATATTATACATTGCACTTGACAATGAGTTTCTTGCCCAAGTAAAGACTGATGTCTGGATCCAAAATGCTACAATTCAAAATATATAACAGAAGTTAATGCATAGTATGTTAGCATCAAATAACATGTATATGGGATTACACATCTTTTTCTGTCACATTATTTATGCTCTCTAATATTACAGTTCACTGGTATTAGCATCAAGTTACAAATCATAAAATATATTTAGAAAGCAGGTTGATCACAGACAAGTAATATTAGTGGAGATGAGCCAACATCAAACTGCCAACATAAAATATTGGTCTCCAAAGGTACAATTCTACAAACACTTAGATTGTGCACAGTCCTAGAAGTATTAAAGGGATTACTCACACAAGTAAAAGCTATGTGCAGGAGTAAGGGGTTATAGAATTGAGTCTTAAGAGGACTTTTGTTAACCCAAAAAGCAGACATGCAAGTGTATTTTCATGTAGAAGCGGAGCACTTTTTAGTGATTTAAACCAATCCCAGAAGTATATCATTCATGGATATTCCAAGGGGATTGTTAATCACTTGCATTTCCTGTTTTTAAAGGGATGTCATTATTAATCATCTTACCAGTTTCTTCATTCCATGTATCTACTAAGCACCTATTGCTATGTAAAAGCAACAGATGTACCTGTGTTCACAGTTTTATGTCCACATAGGTCTAACCTGACTTGTGCCAATCTTTGCTAAAAACAGCCAGTTTTCCCTCAAAAATATAATTCCAATTCCTTTCCTGAGCTGAAATGCCGCTGAAAAGGATGCTTAATCTTCCAAATTTCTTTTGTATCTATGCATGCATTTCTACAAAGCCACTAATTAATCTTCTTCAATGAACAGAGTAACTATCCTTCACGCTATCCTCTTTCACTCAGCTGACAGTCTCAGCTTAACTGCTAAAAGAAACATGCATTAATCCAGAACTTTTTGGGGTATCTGAAAAGCCTAAAGCCCTGGACAAAACAAAATGTTTCTCAATTTAAAGGGAAGTACTGCTAGCTGGATATCACTTTGAATCCCAGTTCTTGAGCAAAAAACACGTTTACAATAAAAACAATTTCCCCTAGCATTATTCCAGGAGCATTGCCATGCACCAGACAGCTCCTCAAATCTGATGCTTAGAGACTGGTGCATGCCCTTCTCTCATCTAGAATTGATCACTGCAGTGCTTTGTGCATTACCATATCTAAATATACACACTCAAACCTTTAGCTGCTTGCAATTTGGCAGCTAGTGTTTCTATCCCTGCTCAAAAATTTAGAGGTTTTCTTCAGTCTAATTAAAAAAAATAGTTCAGCACAACACTGATTTTTTGGAATTTAGTTATCGGTAATGGGATGTACTGCCTGTGATTCTATTAATATTACATATCTGGCTGATCTGAAAGTAAAAATCAAATGCACTATTTTAATCTTAAGCAACATAATCCTTTGTGAACATAATTTACCCTTGACACATTCTTTTCAATTTAATTCTGTGTCATTTAGGACACAAAAATATTGACTTTCTGGAAATCATTTGGAGTAAATTGTAAGACTTCCAGCCATACTACAGATCAAGTATTTCCAAAATATCATTTCAGTGCATGCTTCTAAAACAAAGCATTTCTAACTCTTTCTAGAGTGCTAAATATTCTTTGAATGTAAATGTTTTTATACTAAAGTACAGCGTATTATATTTTAGCAAGTAAAAAAAAATGTTATGGCTGAATAAATGCTTCAAGGAAGTTATGCAAACATTGAAAGAACGTTGGACTAGGCAGCCACCACTAACATAACCTTACTAGTCCTTATAGGATGTGGGGTTTTTTCCACCAAGGCTGTAATTAGGCACACGCTGTAGACAACAAAGAAGTCTTTGGTTGTTCACTTAAGCTCCGAACACATCTCTCAAACCAAAGCTGAGTCAGTTCAGGCTTTCAAGTGCAAACCCATGATTTTCTTGTTTGATTTGGCATTACTAATAACCAGAATCCAGCTGTTCCTGGTATTTATTTATTCTGTGATACTTCACTTTGTTTCTTAGCTTCACAAAATAGTCCCAAAAAAGCTCTAAAAGGTACACATAAGATAAAGCTGTGATGGTGGCTATTATCGCTGGAAAGAAGCGTGCCAGCAACCGGGTGACTACCTAAGTGGCATGCGCAGACCACTAAAAAATAAGTGGTCTTTCAAACTAGTCAATAATAAATGTTCTTTTTCAGTAAGGAGAAAGAAAGTATAGAAAAACATTTTTCCATAGTCATTGGCTTTCTTTTCCTTCAAGAATGCCTGGCTTCAACCATGAAGTGCCTATTCTAATGGAACATCATCTATCCATTAGACAAGTCCTGTTGAAGTCAGAAGGAAGGAAGTACTGATGTGGGTAATCACACAGCAGTGCAAGCAACAGGATGCTACTCTGGCCGCCTGCTGAAAAATACAAATTGTCTCCAATTTCTTTAGAAAGCAGTTAGAAGTTTTTGCCTAAAGTTAGATGAAGCTTGGATTATCAAAAAAGTAAGGTCCTCAGTATCCAGGAAGAGGTTCTGTTATGTCATAATTTCATACCTCAAAATTTCAAGCTAATAAAGCAGCATTAACTTGGAAAAGGTTTACAATTCCACTCTCAGTTAAAGTGGAAAGTGTCATACACATAATTACACTGAAGAAGGCAACAGGGATTAGAAAGGCGACACGCAACAGTCAATGATCTAGCGCGTGAAATACATTCCTTCATTATATTACTATTTACGCTATAGCTAGCTACCCATTTTCTGAAAGAATTTTTTTATCAATATGAATGCTCTATTTAAAATAGTATTTTCCTAGCATTTATCCTAGACTTTCACAACCAAATGCCCTGTCACAGTAAGTAACTTCATTTCTATACAAATGACATAAGTTTTGGTTTATGAAGACAGGCAAGCGAAGACTGAAACATGTACTGTTGCTTGACAAAATATGAAGTTAATGATCATTTTAGCAATGCGATAGTCTTCCCTAGCAATGTCAAACAAAAATTTACAACACATCTAGCATGACATACATTTATTTAGAATGTCAAATAAGCCCACAAGACACGCTACACTGTTCCTCCTTCTACCTGGGTAGAAGGTATCTCAACTCAAATGAGATTGAGGGGAGTCCAAGAGTAAACATTTAGGAAAAAATATTTGTGCATATTTGGTGTTTTAAACATGACACAAAACTAAAGTACAACTCTTTCTCTTCCTACCTGAAGGTCTTTCACATTTGGAAATGGAATACCTATGGTTATAACGGCACGGGCGTTCTCATCACAGAAATCCAAGCCTTCACTAACTTTTCCTCTGCATACGGCAATAAGGAGTGCTCCATCTTGAACAAGCCAGAGAGGAATATACAAGTCATTCCCAGTGATAAACTGAGGATCAGAAGAAAGCTTCACCCACATCTTTTAAAAAGTTAAACATAATATAGTATAAAGCACTGTGTATCAATCTGGAAAAGGTGAGTGGATAAAAAAGTACTTTGTTAGAGGGATAAGATTAACTTCACTTTCATCAATAATATCGTGATTTTGAATATCAACTAGCAAGATAATTTTGCACCATACAATATAGTGGTACTTAATTACGCAAGAATGTATGTATTACAAAATTTTAAATCTTAAATTTTGCGCTCCAAAAAATCACGCTATTTATTTTTTGACAAACTATCACTCTTTGTTCTCTGTACCAATACTTAAGTATTTTGAGAAGAAATCCTATAGTGGCTGTAATAGAAGATGGTAAATCACAGTTATGCAATGTACTAGAAGTCTGATTCTTTGAGAAGCCAGTCTGTGCCCTGCTGGACACGTGACTGCACATCTTTACACAGCTCACTGCCTTTGGAATATCATTATTAGGATTATTCTTGTGCTTCCCTGTATCCTCATGCAACAATACAAATAGCAGTTAATCTTCCTCATTTATCACAATAACTTGATAAGCTGAGGTTAATTTAACTGTTTATCTACATCTTATTCTAATTGCTAAGCACTTTAAGAATTGCCCCCTTTTTTAACTTGAAGAGTGTGCAACAATTATTTCATATGACTGAAGAATGTACCTTTTTCTCCTTTACATTTTATTGCATCATAGTATATTTTCAGCAGTTCATCAAAGTCACTCTTCGCCCCTCCTTGAGGCTCTGCAATGACTGTCTTAACCAGCTCCAGGTTTCTCCATAAGCCAGTGTGCATCCATCGATCTTTTAATTTGTCCAACAGCTGTAAACAAGCAGAAAAATCCAGAAGAGCTGTAATGAAAGATCAATCACTTGAACTGTTCAAATAAAGCACACAAAGACACTTATTTTAGTGAAATTATTCAGGTTTTGTATTTATGACAAGTTTCCCTACCATACACCGTTCCACAGCTATGCAACACTTTGTAAACATGATGGCTAATTAGAAACAGTGCAGATTTTCAAGTTATCAAAGCAAAACTCTCTAAATCTATGAGAGTGGTCACTAAAGAGCATCTTCTGGTATTCTCAAAGCAAGAGGAATGTCATTCAAAGAAAAACGGAAATTACCTGGTTTTTCGATTACCAAACGAGATTCAAAAATAAGACTGGAAGCAAACTCTAAATTAATTTGAAACACGCCTTTATACCTTAAATTCCCACAATATTTCAATATTTTAAAATTTACATAGATAAGTTGGGGGAGGAGGTATTGATGTAGGATGTATGAACAGCCTCCTCTGCTTCTTGAAGGGCCTGTCAGCTTTGTTAGAGCTACCAGATTCTGAACTGTGCACATTTTACTCCAAATCAGTATATGTTCAAATCTCGCAAGCAAATAAGCTTGTTCCACATTTAGTGCAAATGCAATGAAAATACGTATTCCATTACAAAAAGCAAAGTCTAAAATTACCACAGAAACTGAAGTCAGACAGGTGGGGGTCATTTAGCAGTTAACAGTCATCACATGCCCTTTTTTCATCAATTTCTAGACAGAATTTTATCAAGACAAGGAGCAAAAAAAGTCACTCCTCCAACCTGACATGTTTGTTTGATGGTGCACGGCACTGCTCTCAAGACAAGAGCAAGGCAACCCACACGTTTTAGAATGAACCGAGTCGATCTGGTTCCATGGACAGAAGTAAATACTTTATTTGACTCCTTTTACTGTTCAGTGATGATTAGCATGTCACTAACTATTGTGCAGTAGTGTTACTGAGCTTCGTTATGTACAGAGATTTTAAATTCACAGGTTCTGTAAGAAGTGTTGTGCTTTTAATTTGTCTGTACTTCCCTCAGCTGCATTCACTGAAGACTTTCTCAGTATTTTGCTTCAGGCTATATAAACTGCTCCATCTGGAACCTGCACTTGCCCCAGTTCACTGCTCAAAAAGCCACAGCATTCCGTAACTCCAACCCACTTGCCTTTCTCATGCACTCCAGTCAAGATCTCAGGATCTTGAATGGTTAGATTGTTACACAACTAATCTGTCCTATGTCCGAACATACAGTTTAAGTAGTATCGTGAGGCAGAACCAATGGTAACTAATTGTTGCCACATTTTTGTTTACAGGGAGAACGCTTGCAAATTTATAGGAAACTGTTTACAAGAACCCTTGTGTATTCCATGTCCTCAACATTAAAGATCTGAACTTGTTCTCTGACATTAAGTATCTGGATTGGTTCCTTTTGAGGGGATAAATACGATGTTATCCTTGTATTTTCACTATCTTTGCTCAAGCCTCTATTCAAGGAATTACACTTGCTTTCTACTGACATGACACGATTCTCAAGAAAGCACAGAAAGACTAAGTGATGAACAGTAGGAACAGTTTCCTACACACACAGATGTTACTGTAGAATAAATCATCTCTTCTAAATGTGTCTGTCCTACTGTTTGTCCTCTTCTCTACCAGCTCTGTCATTTCCTGGCAGCACGCTGTCTGTAACCTCTTTCTATAAAATAAAGGTTGTAATACTGTGACCGAGCAATGACTGTCCATCTTGCCATCCACAGCCTGCCACTATGCCTTCAGTTCTTGGATATGATACGGAGATAATTCTAGTAAAGAAAAGAATCAAAGAAATTATGCCTCTAAGTACGTCCATTTGGGATCTGTTAGAGCTGCCAGTGACTGTGATATTATTAGCTTTCCAGATTTCATCCTTCCTTCTGTGAAACTAATGTCTGCCTGGGCACCCACTTAGCAATCTATACTAAATTCACTTCTAGCACTGCCTGCTGTTTACCATGCATGACAAAAGGAGCCCAGTAAGATAATATAGACAGGCTATATTTGGGTATAACTGAATTTGACATTTACATACATAAAACTATCCATGCTTTGACTTCTAAGCATCACTTGCCCCTGACTTTCTCCTCCTCCTATCAGCCCAGATACTGAAATCAACTGACATTTTTCACAAACACATCCTTATGAGGTGTTCTTAGCAGAAAAATTGTTTCTTAAGAGAACCAAAGTCTGTCGGTAGTCTCAGAAAGGGCAAGATTCCTTACAAAAATTACTTAATCCCTCAATTCCACTGCTATTGGAAAGAAGTATAATTTATATTCACAGTTGGAAAGATGGCAGTAGAAAATCTTCCTCCAAACTCTTAAGAAAACATCTTTTCTCTTTTGTTGCTTACCCAGCCCCTCCAGGTAAGTATTTATTAGACCATAATAGGTTCAGGTTTCTTGTTTAATTGACAGCAACCATCACAACAGAAAATCTACAATTTTTGATGGAAATGTGTGAATTATTCATTAAAATCTTTGGCAGAATGGAACGATTCATTTAATTCACACAAAAGCTCTTACCTCTTCCATTTAACAGAGTTTGCTCTGGAAACTTTCTTGTACACAGGAAAGTGTGCACAAACACACACAAACCCCATGCTATAGACACAGACACTGAAATGAAGAGAATTATGGACATGACTGAATACAAATAAATAAAATATAGAACACATACATGTCTCATAAGGGCTAGGAATCAAGTGCAGGTTTCTCATAAAAAAATATTCACTTTGGGTTGAAACAGTGCAAATGGGAGCAAGATATAATGCCAGGAATCACAGGAGGCAACCATTAATGCCCACAGTCAGTCACTTTTTCTACCCAAGGGAATAATAGTTCCTGCAGTGGAAGGCAGTCTGTGTATATTTTATTAAATCCCGTAAAAATGGATTCTCAAATGGTTTATTAACAAATGGTCTTCCTCCAGGAGAGCAGAAAATCTTGTTAGAAAGATTCTGTCATCTTCCCATGCACTGAAGGATGTTTACTTTGATAGCTTTTTCTTTTCTTTTTTTTTTTTTCTTTCTGCAATTTAAAGACACCTGTAAGCTATGATCCATAGAAATGATGAGATCAGATTTAGATTCTCCATTCGTCTTTGTCAGCATGCCTCTTTTTAGGCAGCTTTTGAAGCACTCTAAGTTTGGGGATGGGGAAACTGTTTTCTCAACATCTCTTGCCATTATGTGGCACTCCTAGGCAAAACCCTCTCATCTTGTGTCCACGAAGGAAAAGCTTTGCCCCTTTCCATTTGCCTTTTCGTTTCATACAGTGCCAAAAATTGCATTAGGGGTTTCCCATGTCATGAAGCAAGACCAAAGATTTTTTTAATGTATTTTACCCTAAGGCAAGTTCATTGTAATTTCCAGCATCTTAACAAAGTTGAAAAGTTAACTTACAGCAATCAAGTTGCTGGGGATGCGCTATTTCTGCAGTATTCATTACCTCCTGACAGTGATTTCTGAAGTAGCAATTACCCGAGATGAGGGAGGTTCTAAGAGAAAACACTGTAACATGATGAGTTATTTATCCTGGTTTACAGTTCCCTAGCTCTTGTCCTGCTACAAGCACCTGCTACTAAATTTCTTTACATAGAATATTCCTTAAATATTTTAGCATTGATATATGTAATGAATGGATTGCACCTTGCCAGCAGAATAAAAAGGCATCCCAGGAATAATCACTCCATCAAAAAGTGCTTGGGCAAGCAATAGAACACTTAAAAATATGAAAGGATGTTCAAGAGCAGTACAGGACAAAAAGGATAATGACCTAAGCAGCACCTGACAGCAGAGTAAAATAACTCTGGCTTTATTGGCTAGTTTAACAACTATTAATTATTTAATAATAACTATCAGTTATAATTGTATTGTATATTCTGTATATGCTGTCTTGTTATCCATACATTTATATAATAACTGAAGAAAATGTATTTCAAGGTGCACAAAAATCACGCAAATATCTTGTCTGCCATTACACACTAAAAAGACCACTTCTCCAAATTTTGGTATTTTTTCATCTTGTTTCTATGTAATATTTTTTTAATGATATGAAGTTCTACTTTTCATTGTTATTCAAATATGAAGGGTAGCTGGGGGGAGAAAGGAAACAGCCATTAGGTTTTTCTTAATAAAAATCACAGTATTGGCACCACTGTTAGTGCAAAAAGTCAGAGATTCCCCAAGGACTAACATTGATCTAAAAGCCTTTTCCCATGCAGAGCTCTTCATGTGTTTGCTACCAGAATTTTCTTTTTGAATAAGCACTGCTTCAAATCAAAGTGTGTCTCCAGTGGTCTGGAAACGTGTTTGAAGGGTCAAATAGAAGTTCTACACGCAGTCAGCACAAAACTTCAGAAATGGAAAACAGACAGCTACGGCCAACCCAGAGGCTGAGCAACAGGACTTACTCTACTAGGCTCCATTTTGGTAGAACGAAGAGGGCTAAGCTATGCTTGGGACTAATAGGGCAGTCGCTTGCACAAAACGGTTATCAGCCAATCCACCAACATGTAAAAGTGACACACAAAGACATACAGCGCTGCTATAATGACTTACTCTGATATCTTTTGAGTGCAGTCCATTAATGCACGTTCTACATACACTAAAATTCTATATTTACATGAAATGCAGTGAGGACAATATGTAGTGTCAGTTTTAGAAGCAGCTAAAACCTCATAACACAAACATTTTCCCTTTAATTTCAAGGCTGAGTTATGTGGTAGTATGGCGGGTATTTTTAAAAAAAAGTAATAGAGTCATATGCATCTTAAGATCATTGCCAGCTACGGTTTGTAAAACCTGAAGTTTCTTGAGAAACACCAAATGGAAAAGACTGTCCTGGGCCATTCCCTGCTGAACACCTACAACAGATTACAGAAAGTATTTCCAAAGGGAAACTAGACTAAACTAGAACACTACAGACATGTAGATTAGGGACTTCAAACATGGAATAAAGGGATCTCCAAAGTTCCAGCAGATGGAGAAGAATATACTTTTAAATTTACAAAACTGAAGTACATTGTGTTATTTTCCTAGCACAGAGACCAGGCAAATTACAGATTATCTGATTAAACAGTTTCTCTTTCTATGTACCTTTGAAACTGTCCTACAGATTTATTCTTTTTTTAACTTTGCAATACCAAAAACATTCTAAGAAGCTGCAGATGTAGCCACATCCAGCTGCGCCTCTCTCTGCATACAGGATGATCAACTGTTTCAGCAACCATAATTAGATTCAGAGAGAGACAAGAGAACCTGTTGAACTGAATTGTGCTCTTCTTTCACAATCTTACATTGTGAAAATGGCCACAAATTCCCCCTGTATGCAAAATCAACCACAAAGTAAAGAAAACATATCCAGAGGAAATTCCAATTGCCTAGAAATCTAGCTAGGATGAGGCAACAAAACTAAAACCTATTCATTTAAATAGAACAAGAAAACGTTTTCCAACACAGGGTGCTCTAATTTTTACACTAGTGCTTCTTCCACTCTCACCCAAGTCATACTTAAGCTTATAAAAATGAAACAGGTATTCCCGCATATTTTAAACATACACTAATAAGGTCTTATGCAACACAATGTCTTACCAGCATTTTAATGTCAATAACACATTATAAAAGAGAACAAATACATCACAAAATAGACCATGGGAGATGCAAATCTGAAGTTGATGGATATTGCGATTCAGTAACCAAAAAAAAGCTAGCTAACTAAGAGACAATACTCTAAACATCTAACAATAAAACTTGATAGTATTAAGTAATTTTTGCTCCTTGCAAAATTTTAATTAAATTTTAATTAAAATTTTTCACCTATCATTAAGAATGTGCACGAACCAAAGTCTCTTAAAAATATACTATTTAAGACAGACCTCACCAGCAGTGTGCCTAACATTTTAAATAGCTTTTCTTTAACTTTTATACTAGATGTAAATATAATTTATACCTTCTTCAGTAACAGAAGACATTAATTTTTATATCTTTCCTCTCCTCCTCTTCCACTGATCTCATAAACTCTGTTTTGCTTCAAGACATTGAGTAACTCAGTCCTTCAGTGAGTGCTTTTATCTTATCTAAGCAACAGGAGGCGGCAGTGGAGTGGAGGAGGCAGACGAGTGCAGATACCAAATTTATACATTGAGCTTTATCAAATGTTTTTGTTTCAATGCAGTGCTTGTATCTTGACAGAAAAATAACAGGTGTCAAACCCAAACAAATAAGAGGCCTTTTTTTTTTTTCTTCTGCATCTACTGAAAATCCTTACATTCAGAGAGAACATCAAGAAGAAATGCAGTTATCTTATCTTACTACAGAATGTTCCCCACTATTTGGACTGTCTGCAAAAAAAATAGTACAGGTTGCTTCATGTATCACAGGACAACTCAACTTGCATCTGCATCAGCTGCCTCCTCTTCTCCTTTCAGTAAAAAAAAAATAAAAAAAAAATCTATACATTCTGACAGATCCTTCTGCAAATTTAAGCTATTACGATGGAGGACATCATATTTTCCACTAAAGTAATCCTCTGATGATCTCAAGGCACAGATGTTTTTATAATGTATCTAATTCCATAGGTATTGCATTACCTTTAATAAGCTTCCAGGATGATGCAGTTTGCTGAGTCAGCTGGTTAGCTACAGCTGTAACTTTTTGTTCAAACCACTCTCCCCTGGTCTCAAAGCTCTAGTCTGTTCGGCATGGTGGTTAATTACCTGGGTGAATGTTCTACTTCTATTATGAAAGAATGAAACTGTCTCTATATTAGTGATAATCCCAAAATATATTCAGTGATTAAATAAATGCATTTAGTACATTGCTTAAACACTAGTGGCCTTAAGTTCATGTTATTTCAAAGTAACCCTGGAGAATGTATCTGGCCAGACTCCACCTACTTTTTTCACATCTCTTACATACTGGTATTACAGGCTCATATTAAACTACTTATTCAAGACATAAGGTGTTTTGGAAAAATACAGAATTAGCAAAAGTTCTTTGACAGTTCTCTGAACTAAAAGGGTTGCCAAGCCTCTGTACTAAATGACCCGAAATGCTGTAGGTATCTGACCTCCAGGACTATTGGAACTCTTCAATTTAGGGGAAACAGCAGATTACAAAGCCAATGTGGTGGCATGGGATCAGCAAATAATTCCATTTCCACCTTTAGTTTAAACAACAAAACAAACCAAAACCAACCAAAAAATGCCAACCAAAAAAAAAAAAAAGTCCTTTGAGGTTAAAAGCGAACACAAAGGAAACAGTAGAAGGAAGAAAGTAAACAGAGTAATGAAAAGGGAATAAAAGACTGAAGGGACAACAGATAACTGCCTGGAAGGATTTGTGTGAAAGGAAAAAGCTGAGTTTCCTTCAAAAAACAGGAGGGAAAATATTTGGGCCAACTAACCAATAAAATCTAATGTCCATTATTCAAAACTTTATAATAAATTTGGAGATACCACTCTAGAACTATTAAAAATAGTACTATAAAAAGCACAATGTCCCTTAATAAAAGGTCACATGTATGAAAAGAAAGCAATGAAACCCAAGAACATTTATCAATATCACCAAAAATATTGTATGTATTTCAAATGGGCTGAAAGAATATGCACCTTTTAGCCACAAGTCATTTACCAAATTGGCAGAGCTAATTTACATTTCATCTTTTTTCCTTCTTAATCAACCTGTACACTTTTTCAACGACGATTTTATTCTTAATCACATTCCTCACCAGAAAAGAAAAAACCTCACTTTTGCTTGACACCCAGACATTTGCACTGCACTAGGCTGGGACTATTCCAGCCAAGAATAACTTAGTCCGTTGAATTATTTAAGCAGTTGTTCGCACTCAATTAGATTTTCATGAAAGGTTAAGGAATAGACTGATTCACAGAAACCTCTTCATGTTTGTGGGAGGTATCTAATATAATAGAAGGAGGTATTTAAAATTCATTCTTTTGAATAAGCTGATACAAAATACTAATGTATATTCACAAAAAAAAAAAGTATTTTAAGCTTCAAATTCCATTTTCTCAATTTCTAATTATAACACATTTCATTTAAAGAGAACATGAAAATACCCATGCCCAAAATATTTCATTTGTGATGTAACATCTACTTTCAAAATAGAATGTTAATTCCCCACTGTTAATGGGAATCTGGAGAAAAATACCCAACGCCCATATAAATACATACGTATAGGTAATCTTTTCTTTATATGCCAAAAATAAACTGATTTAAAGCAGCATTTTAATGGAAACAGGCCACACAAAGATGCTATTCTTATCGAGGAGAGGCTACGCCTCCTTTCTACTGCACATTTCCCCAACTATTTATTATCATCATGGGGCTATGACCAGCAATGCAAAGAAGTGTTCTTTTGAACCAGACTTGGTTTACAGAGTACTAACTCCAGATCAATTTCTGTCTGATTTCCTTTCCCAAAGTGTTACAGAGCCTCTGTAATGAAATGTTCCATAATTGCAAAACAGAAAAAATATAAAAAAATTATTAAACATTTTTTCTGCCATCAGGAAAAAGAAAGCATTCTATTGTAAAACCAATAATTAAAAAATACAGGGAACATAATACGTTCAGACTTTGATTTCTTTGTTTTAAGGAATACGAAGACTAGGCAACACAGAGGAATTTTAATATGGTAGAAAAGTCCTGAAATAAAAGTAGACATTGTGAAGGAATGAGACCAGAACGTATGCTCATCTAAGTGTAACTTCCAGAGGAAAACACACATTCCTCACTTTTTTCAGAACCTCTCTTTTTCAGCTGATGAGGAAGATTTTCTAATGTGTATTTAACTGCTAATCCTTACCATCTGTTACAGCAAAAATCAAATCAAGTGCATAAAATAAGAGCGCATATCTTTAAAGCAAAAGTAGTTAAAAGGAAAGTGATTTTAAAAACTTAAGCTTGCACAGATAGTCATGATTCCAAAAATAAACCAAAATTGCTGAAGTTGATCAATGCTCAGCAGGTTATTATCTTCTCTAAGAAAAGTTACATTTTGTTGGAAAGCCTTCAACAGTCCAGAGGTGGAATGCAGAAAGCTGCAAAGGGCCCTCAACCTGAGTCACACATTTATTCCAACATTTTACATTTCTTCCAGAGTTATGAAGAAAAATTATACAGCCTTTTAATTTTCCTAACAGGTGGTCTATATCATGGAGTCTTTCCTCAACACGTGTCCCAGGACAAAGTTGCCCTCAAGTGGCAATCTGTATCACTACTACATCTGCTATTTCAAGAGACTTTTCACTTAGATCTCTCTTATCATTTCTTCGTAACAGAGAATCATCTTGAAGAATAAAACTTTAAAAACATGTGTTGGTGATTTTCAAGAACTTGTGTGCAAAAAGTGTCTTTTTAAGTTTAGAAATACAGTACTTATTTTGTCAAGGAAAATTTTAGACAAATATGAAAGAAAACCAAACATTTAGGACCAAGGCTCGTGTGTTGAGATACCTACATGTGCTAGGAAACGTGGGGTAAAATCTGTGCTTGCCTGCACAGGCTTCACAGACACATACTGCAGGGAAAAAAAAAAAGAAGAAAGAAATAGATAAAAGCTACTGTGCAACTCAACTACATAATTAAACTAAACCCTGAACATGGTGAAAAACTCTGTATTACGAACAAGAGTCTGATCACCATGTGCACACTCCAGCACAATAAAAGGTGAATAATTCATAATCATTTTGGAAGAAAAAGTATGCATCACTCAACTTCGGGGAAACACAGGGGATTTCACTGGTATGATTTTTCTTTAGGGACAATGACAAAGTGCCGCTCACCAGCAGGAAACTGAAGCACTGAACTGTGTTCCATGTGCCATAAATCAACACTGCAGCCTACAGGATGTCTCTCTGGTACCAACATACCATCAATTTTTCAATAACCTCCTTAAATAATGGAATATGTGAACGGCGACAACAGTAATGAAAAATGAAATGTTTTGCACGCCAAAGACTCTATAATAACATGGTTAATATGTTGCTTCTACAGTTAAAGAAGCTTTTTTATATAAAATCTTTTCCCAAAAACCCCAACATGTTCTACCACAAAATCTGGATAGCCTTTGAAGTATTCAGTTGTTGAGCTCCATTGCAGCTGTTTCTAAACAACCTGGTTCAAAACAGGGTTTCTTTTGTGGTTTTAAAATTAACCAAGACAACAGCTTTCTGTGTTACAAGAACTGCTTGTACATTCACCCTAGGCTATGATTACACTTTCACATTCCAGTGAGAGAGCAAAGAAAGCTCTCCAGAAAAATTTATTTTTAAAAGGATTGTTTCGATCCTAGTCTGGAATCAAAGACAAAATTGTTAACTGTTCATGAATGAAGTCAGCATCCTACACTGCTGTCCTCCTCTTCACCAGTCAAAACCCAAGCTCAGTCATCTTTGACCTCTTTTTTTTCCAGAGTAAAGAGGAAAAAAACCAGACAAGGTCGTCTTAGTGGCACATCAGCAGTGAAGCACAGTATCATCTGGGAAAACGGATTCAAGCAGACATGCAGTGAAGTCCTAGGCATGAGGCTGACCAAGTCCACGAACGCTCACACAGTAAATGGGGGCAGGCAGATACCTATCATGGGGAACTAACTCCAAGACTGGGAGAGTAACAGGTTTTAGCTTTTAGTCTTCTATTAACGCTAACAGTGAAAATATTTTTAAATCTACAGAAGGCATTTTATACCTGTAGCTATTATATTATTTCATGAAAGATTAAACTTATCTTTATTTTCTCAGAAAGGTTAGTAATTTTTCCCTTGTTATACAGCAAATCAGTGCATCTAAAAGAACTAAGAGAATTTCTCAGCAACAACCATGTATCATATGCACCATGTTGAGCTCTGAATATGTAATTACACAAATTATGGCAACAGGGAACAATATCAGCTCTGATTCTTAGAAATATCTAAAACCTCTTGTTTGGGAAGTAGGACCACCAAACAGAAAAATCAGTACAATTCCAGACTTCAGTCAGAATGAAGCAAATGTTAAAATACAGAAATGCAAAGTGATAAAACTTTGCATAATCATGATGATGCAAATGATGACCTTCACCAATGTCACCAGTATTAGAAACACCTACTTCAGTGAGCAGCAATTAAGGAGGAAGCAATAAGCAATTAATCTCACACAGCAAGAAGCTATTCAATGAGTTTACTGAACGAAAAGTTGACTAAGTATATAACATTTCTATAGCAAACAAGAGATAAGATAGGGTTCCATAGATAAAAAGGCATAAATAATAAGAATGAATAATAAACTGTTATCTATCCCACAAAAAGAATCTGATGTTGGGGAGGAACACCTGAAAGCAGGATCCCTAAATACAAACTTTACCATAAGTCCACTGACCTCATTGGAACTGTGCTGTTATGTTAAGTAAGGAGCTGGTTTTCTGTTTTGGGGTATTGTTTGGATTATTTCTCTTTTAAATTAAGTATCCTTCCTTCTCAAGTGACAAAGAATCATCTGACCTTATGTAATTTGGACCATCTTTTTTTCCCCAACAGCAAACGCTTGATATACCTTCACCACACATGCTACACAATAGAAAAAAGTAAAAGAAAACAAGCTAGTGTAAATATTGCTTCAAAGCAAAGAACTGTATTCTCTCCCCCTCCTTCCCTTCTCCTCCACAAAAAAAATGTAGGAAGAGAGAAGAATAAAAGACTTTACAGAATATCTGATTCTTAGGAAAATAATTTCTCACCTCATGATCAAAAATAGGAAGAAAAAGCTGAAAACAAAGTTTGAAATGTAACACACTGCAATTTGGCTTCCAACATGCCAAGTGGCTTATTTGCAGCCAAAACTAGAAGTTTTATGTTTTGTGCAAGTTACTTGTTTTAAAACATTTTTGCAAAAATAATCCACTAATAAGCTGTGAATTGAATCAAAATGCAATGAATACTCTTTAGAATACACCATCTCACCAATTAAATTTTATCACCAAGAAGCTTGCTTACCCAATTAGCAACTAAGTCTAAGGCACGATTTTCTAAGACATGATTTGATAGGCTTCATGACTTTCCAATAAGTAGAATTTTCCTGAATTTAAAATAGCCCAAGTATCCCTTTCAATATAGTTAATATTCAAATTCTTGTATATGTATATACTGATACAGAACATGCTACCTAAATATATGCTTTCAAGCATATATTTAGTGATAAGCATATATTATAGTGATTTTCACACATGAAGTCACATCTCTACCACATCAGGCAGTGAACCTCTCAGAAATGCAAAAGAGACATGGCACTCTGCAGGCTGCAATGGTTCGGACCAGCAGTAATGTCAAAGTAACCTCTGCAAAATACACCTTCTTAAAATTAACATTGCTTATGTATATTGTTCTCTATTAATAACTACTGTTTTCCATCCTGCTTTCTCTCCCCTTCATTAAAAGCTTTTGAGGAAAAAGACACGTTGACTGTAATTGTTATTTACTATTTGGACTCTATCATTCACAGAGTGCAAACTTCTTGACTGTGAAAACTCATTTTCAATGCAGTTACTGCTCAAATGGTAGGAAAAATATGCAGGCAGAAAGTGTTAATTACAACGGAAATTGGAGCATGTGTTAACTAGATACAACGATTCAGCTTGCAGCACTTTAACAAGTCAGAGCTCAGAAGTGAGAAACAATAATAGATTTTTAGTTTATTTTCCTGATGCTGTATGCTCAGGGTATCTAAACAGTGTAATAAAATATTAAACTGCACAGCTCTCAGGGTGTGAAATCCACAAGCAAAACACTCATCTACCAGTATGGCATATAATTTTTTTAGACATAATATCCAATAATCTGCCACAGACTGTCGCTACGGATTCTATTTTATAGGACATGCAGATGCTATCAGAAAGTGTATCTGCTCTACACAAAAAGCAAGTGCCACAGGGCACTTGAATAATTGCACATCCCTTGCTGGTCACTGTAGCAGTTCAGTAAGCCACGGAAAGTGTATTTGTTCATTCTTTGCAGCCAGTAATTCAAAAAGATAAGGCGGGACCCAAATCACACCTAGAAATTTCCCCTGAGCCAACAGCACTGAACTGCTACAACACTCAATCACAATGGCCATTGTGTACTCGAGGAGCGGCCGTGTGTAAAATGTCTGATTGCAGTAAGTAGTACATACGAACAAACAGCTCCTCCGTTGCCACAGTTTCTGTGGGTTTCCACACAACGAGAAGTCAGAACAGTTCATTCCTTTCATATCACTTCACCCCAATTTCCA
This sequence comes from Grus americana, assembly GCF_028858705.1. Classification (NCBI taxonomy): domain Eukaryota; kingdom Metazoa; phylum Chordata; class Aves; order Gruiformes; family Gruidae; genus Grus; species Grus americana. The sequence goes on along the minus strand of NC_072870.1, from coordinate 9,659,341 downwards.
TTCACCCAGAATATTCACTTGAGTAGCTCTCCAGTTTATTTGGTTAATATGCGGTAAAGGCAGACTCAGTTAACAATGCTGCAATTTCATACTAACAATTTTATAATATAAACCATATTTCAGAAAAAGATCAGAATTTCCAAATAAGTATCTTTATAGATTCTCATATTAAGGTCAATCACTGAAAAACGTGTTTTAAAAAAGTACAGTAATGTTTCATCGCTGAGACTGAACTCTAGTAGTAACAGGGATGATCATGCTCCCTTCCTTGAGTGTGCAATATCATCTCTTCCCTTGAGCTATCTCTGACACTTCTCTGACCTCCTGAGGAGCTAACACAGTTCACAAGGCCAGCAGAAAACTAAGATGAAGAAAAAAAAAAGATAAGAACTTTTCCTTTGTTCTGGAGATCTGAATCAGTTGACACAAAATTCAGAGTAGCACAAGAACAATCACAAGGAAAGGGGGAAGAACCTTGCTGTTCAGCAGCAAGCTGCTGGATCATCCTCTCTAACTTCTCTAAGCATATCTAATATTTGGATTGTCTCTAGTTTCCCAGAAACCAGGAAAGTTACTCCATAACCAATAATCTAGGATCCTGTCAAACTATTTAAGAAAGAAAACAAAGGTTGTGCAACTATTCAGATTGTCAGTTATCATCCTCCAAAGATAAAATTTTATCTTTGATGTAGCCCAACACTCTTCTTGTCTGCTTTGGAAGTAACACATGTGGATGGTCAAAACTAAAATTAGCCATCAGTAACCAGGTAGTGGGGAAAAAACCACCCCAAACCCAAACAACTCAAGAGGTTAAAAAATTCTAAGTGAACACATTCTAATAAATCATTATAATAAAACACATCAGCTTTAAAAGTTTAGGAGAACTTCAGGTATTCCTTTGGAGCATAATTTGGCACTATTCTCCTCATTTCAAGCAGGTATGTTTGTTGCAGCCTCTATAATTACCAAAGAAATGATCTTGCCAGGGTGTGAACTGCCAGCTCCATCTTCAAATTTAATTTGGCAGAGTAACTTGTTTGAACTGATGACATGAAAGAAGGAGGCTTGCCAACAGAATTTGAGGATAAAGATTATATACCTGGTTACAGAAAAACTCTTGTTGTAGTTCTTTTTGTATTAACTTCGGTATTCCTTCTGCTAGTGTTATTCTCTATTTGAGCCAATACCACTACAAGAGCCTTCAGTACCCAAGGCAGAGAAAAGATTGTTGTGATGGAATGGCTGAAACCTTCCATCACACAGAGCGATTTCTACAGACATGTCTTCGTTATGCCCAAGTCAATGGGAAAAACAGAAACTGTAGACTTCAGAAATCACATTAAGATTTACAGGAGCTATTGGAGCTCTCAGAAGACACCTCAGATAATGCACACCAAGCCTGAAAACTGTTCTTTTGGATGAATGTGAGGGCCCCAATAGCTAGACAGTTTATATTACAGACATTTAAATGTTTAAGTGATAGAAACATAGAAAATAAAACTGAAAGTAGATATTGTATATGATTAATGGGAACAAAAAATCCTTATAAAACATGAAGTTGAGATAAAGATCAGAAAGAAAACTACCTGTCAGACTAAGAGTGAAAAACAAGCAATGAAGAAACAATAATGGACAAGTAAAACAAAACTTCATCTATGTTTATTAGGTACAAATGTTGAAATGCATAGTTTTTGAGTCATTAGAATTCAGCTTTTTTAGATCACATTTTCCCCAAATTATGCTCCATCAGACAGAAATCACTGTACTAAGATTTTCATCAGAGTAAGGCAAAAGACACGGCTTTAGAATCTGGCAATAAGCCTTTCTTTTGAAAGAAAACAAAAAAACCCCCAAAGGGTCACTTCAGTGTCATGAGCCCTACCTCAGCCCTCTGCAGTCACTGAAAAAACTCCGGTGACTTCCAGGGGGCATTGCACAGAGTCATTAGTGCCAGGAAAGAGACACAGAGTGCTTCTCACATATTGTTTCATTACTCTTCCACCATTTTGCTCTACTTTTATTGTTAGGTACTTGCACATAATTTGAGATAGCAAGGATGACAGAATTCTATTCCCTAAAGTCTTTTCTTGTTTTTAGGGTTTCTTACATACTGTAATAGCACAGTTGCAGCTGTTTGGCTCAAACAAATAAGGCTTCTGGAGTAAGAGAATGCCTTTCCCTTGAGAGCAGAAAGCAAATGCTGTGCAGAAAGTGAGTATCATTATTAATTTACGATTATTTCGTAACTTACCCCTGATATGCCAGCCTGTTTAAAGACCTCCTTTCTTTTCATCCCAACAAATGTGATGTTGGATATTAGCTACAGTTAAAACATCTAAAACTAGATGACACATTGAAACGTTCTGTTTCCTGTATAATTTTAAAGCTGTAACAGTGTAAATTACATTCTCTAACATTAAAATTCTGCAGAAAGTTAATGTTTATGTAACTTCAAAGAACAAATTTCTGTCATAAGGCATACTTGGTGTGAACAGATCCCTACATCCTGCAAATATTTACACACATGAGTAAATCTCTTCCTCTAAGTACTCCTACAGCTGTCAACAGGAATATCAAGGAGAATATCACTCTCGATAAAGCATTTATCCCTGCATGTTATATCTAAATACATCTAATAGAAAAAATTAAACAATATTATGGAATCTACCCAACTTTACCAGATAATTTCTCACATAAGCACTCTGCAATCAGTGTTACTGCACCACGGAGCAACCATCTGTGGCGCAAATAACTATTTTCCTATTTAACTTCAAATTCACCTTTTAACTGCACAAACCTAATGGTTCCATTTTTTCCTCCATACACATTACAAGCAAAAAGACACTGTGGAATGTTTATCTCTTATCTGGATATTGTCATTTTACTGTCTCAAACTTCTTAAAACAAGCTTTTCGCTAGGGAGGAAATCAGTCAGCATCAGACCTAGTGGGGAAACCCTGCACTTGCTCAATGTCTATGGCTCTTACATAGTTCCAGATGTTCAGAACATTAATAATGCACTAACTCAAAACCTCTTTTTGAAACTTTAGAATGTGCAAATTGCATTAAAACCTCTTTGCCCTCATTAATGGTATTGTTACAATCCCAGTACTCTGGAAAATGTTTTTTGGCATTTGTTTAACTTTGTGATATTGCCATTTACTCATTTTAACAGCCAGTGCTCAAATCTTAATGCTTTTAATAGGCCTGGCTAAACAGACTACCATCTTTTGTAAATTTATTGAAGTAATTTATTAAATAAGTAAAAGTTGTCTGAAGACAGCGTTGTTGTTTTTTTTTTTTATTATTGATGGCAGAAAAAAATGGGTTTATTTACAAAACTGTGTTTCAGGAAAGTTTTGGAAATGAAAATATTCTGTTCTTTTTTCAGTGTTATGATAAATTCATTTTCTGCCTCTCTGATATAAACTTCTTAAAAAAAAAAAAAAATTCTACCAACCTCACACAAATCTCAGTAAGAAAAGGGGTCTGTCAAACTAAGAAGAGCCAGACATTCAGAATTAATACCGAAACTGTATCCGTCCTTCAGCCTGTCATATATGGGGGTGGCACATTTATGTTCAGGCCAGGAGACAGTATATTCAAGGGCTTGGGCTCATAACCAACGCAGACACACTGCTGTGCGATGGCAGAAGAGTGCAATAGTCAGAGGTTAAACTGAGGTCCCTCCTCTTTATTCCAAATAACTACCTAGGCTGAACCTGAAGATTCTCTGTCCGTTTGAAAACGGCACAAGTTAGACCTATTGCCATGCTCTACGCTACCCACAGAGTTAGTTAATATTGCTTAGCCCTGCTTGCCTAAAGTTGTGTAATACTGCCAAGGATGGTTTGTCAGCAGAATGGTAAACAGCACTCGTCTGCAACTTTGCTACAGCTTTGGTTGATACCTTAAACGTGGAAAGGGAGCCAAGACAATAAACAGAGGTGTTCCACTCCAAAAGGATTTGCTGTCACCCAATCCTGTCTATTCTCACTGAAGAAAACAGTCAGCCAAGACAACGGGAAAAAGGGATGAGACTGACAGAACTTAAACTGTAAACTAGCAGCTCTTAAAATTATGAGATGCCTAGAAACTCAAATGTGAAATTTAGCATTTATTTTTTGCAAGTGACAAAACTTATTATATATGTATCATTATAACTTTACCCCAAAATTCTGAAGGGAAACAGCAAATGCAATGCAGCATTAATTGGTCTGTACCTACACATTCATAGTTCTGCCTTCCTAACATAGTACATGGCAATGTGTCCTGGTTTTAGCTGAGAGGGTTGATTTTCTTCATAGTAGCTAGTGTGAGGCTATGTTTTGGATTTGTGCTGGAAACAGCGTTGATAATATAGAGATGTTTTTGTTATGTGGACCTGTTGTTGAGCAGTGCTTACACAGAGCCAAGGCCTTTTCTGCTTCTCACACCGCCTTGCCAGTGGCACGGCTGGGGGTGCACAAGGAGTTGGGAGGGGACATAGACAGGACAGGTGACCCAAACTAGCCAAAGAGGGTATTCCATACCATATGACATCATGCTCAGCATAAAAGGGGGGCTAGCCGGGGAGGGGGGTAGCAGCTCCAGGACGCGTGGCTTGGGGACAGTCCGGTTTCGGGACAGGGGCTAAACCACGACACAATGCCAATTTATGATGAAGGGCATCTGTTCATTAGCAGTAGGATTGAGACTGCCAGGTGTATTCAAGATTGGATGTTGAATAGTTTGTACACAAAACTCATGACATACTTGCATGGAAGAGTAACCACTATCCATTGTTAGAGTTGACTGTATTGCAAATATTTACCTTTATAGTTAAACCTCAAGTTCAATAGCATCTGTGAGAAAGTGACCTAAAAATTACTCATGGTTTTGGTTGTTTTTAAGTTATACCCTTAGTTACAAAAGGGCTGCTTCAATAATTGAGCAGTGCTTTCAGTGAGCCTTGTAATTCCTGTTTCCTCTTTTCTTTTATCTGTTCTGTTCTTCTTTTCCTCAATTCCAGCTCCCCGCAAAGGGCTGGTGAACAGGAACAAAAGTCAAACCCACCCCTTAATATAGGATGTGTGAGAACCTTCTTTAGGATATACCAACTAAGCTTACTAGAAATAATTCAGTGTGGAAAAAAGGTCATTCACAAGAAAAGTGCTCTAGGAAACGAATGCCTTAGACCACTTTGTTCCAACACAGTATTTGTTAAAGTTACTCATCAACAACCCTTGGAATCACTGCAGTACACAGCAAAAGCTCTACACAGTCCAACAATTTTCCAGTAAATATTGTTTAGTTGTAAGAAAATCTTGCTACTTTTTCATTATTCCACACTAAATTCTGCTAAAAACATCAATTTGCTGGATTTTATAGATAGAAATGGAAAACAAAATAAATGCAGAATTTTTAAATCTTTCTTATGTTTTATTAACATTGATTCTTTTTCTATTACCTTTACTACTATTGTAATTATCTACCTATTAGAAGTAAAAATTCATATAGTACCATAGCTGTAAACCTCAAACAATTGTCACCTGCATGCTAAAACAGTAACACAACTGGTATGAAAAAAGTATCTATTTTACAGACGTTTGGACGCAAATATTTCAGAGAGTATAACAAATATTTTTTTAAACATAGGTTTAGATCATTCAGCCACTTCTAAGAGGTTCACAAGACAGATGACAAAGCAGTTACTATTTCTATCTTTGTAGGCTAGTATTTCTTGAAACTTTGTTTTTCTAAGATATTTCCCTCTACAAAATTATTTGATACAGTATAATGCAAAATACACAGCAACTACCAAGTGAAACTATTCAACCTCAAAAGGTAAAGCTTTGTAATCTGAGTCAATAGAGATCTTAAAGGTGTAGGAGAAAAAGAAAATAGTAGTAAACAAATCTTGGATTCTCAAGTGAAGAATACTTATCAGTTCATTAGTTTTACTGATGAAAACAGGCAAAGACTTTTGAGACACTATCTTATTTTAAAAATTCTGCTTCCAAGTTATGGCTCAACAATTAGCAGATACAAATTAACCAACAATTCCTCACCGAAAAACAAAAAAACAAAACACCAACACTAACATTATCGTCCAAAGCTTATTTTGTAAAAAAGCTACTAAAGAAAGGTCAGTTAATTCATCATGATGGATTATCACTAAAATTTATAAGCATTAGCATTTTTCTCCTTGCTGGATACCTTGACTTTGATATGACACATATTGAATGAATCATCTAAGATGCAGGCACCAGGCAAGATATATCTTAATGCAGACAGGTCGGCGACATGAACCCTAATGGTCCTTATCTTAATCTTGTTTAAAAGCATCTTAGATTTCTGAGTAATCTTTTCACCTTCTGATATTCTCTTTTATAGAGTGCTTTTGCTGGAGTTGCTACTGATTTTCACATAAATGCATTTTTGTTGCATAGTATCACCAGTTTTAGTAGCCCTAAAAATTATCTAGATTTTCAATTTATTAAATGTTAAGATTAAGCTTTTTTTTAAAAAAGTCAATGTGCCAGAACTCCGATAATGACAACAGAAATTTGGATGTTGTTGTAGACTATCCCATTTCTGAAACATGGCATCACAGCTGTTCATAACATAAACAGACACCAATCGAATGTGGAGATGTGTATCTGATGCATTGTTTTCTTTTCATGCATATATTTTCCTCCATTGCATTAACAACTTCAGATACTTCCCATACATATATTTTAAAGACACTCTTCAATGAAAGTATGTTTATTCAAATACCTGATTAAGATAAAGGCGAGTTTCTCAGCTATTACTTTTTTCATATTCACATCTAGTAATGGTAAATGACACAGAGATAACCAGGTGGTAGACTTTTCCCACAAAACTACACTAAGCTCTTTCTGCTACAGCTGCTTTGATTAAAAAAAACCAAAAAAACCCAAACCAAAAACAGAGGATGGAGGGGCACAGAGGAAGATAACAGGTGAATTATTTTTAATTCAGATTTTTTCACAGTAACAGCAGTTCATACATTAGGTAAAAAGATTTTTGGAAAATACCTTGTCAGCCTGACAAATTATTTTCTTAAACTGATGATTAGGAAAGAATGTAAGCTTACAATGTTGTGGACTTTAAATTCTTTACAAAACAGTTGAATAACATTCTACAGATTATAAATATCTTGTAAGGGACACTCCAGAACAAAATACAGACAAGTGACTACTGCCTCTTCCTGGCAGCAGACAGCTTCTTCAAAGAAATCTAGAATCTCCCAGGAAATAATCTACCTGAAGAAACACTGACAGAGAAAAATGCAAGCCATTAACAGATGCTTTTTGCACACATTAGCACTGGAAGGAGTATTTCACTAAAATGCTAGCTCCTGCAGCAATGTACTCTGCTGACATTTATAACGTTCGCCTCAGATGTTCTATAAGCAGCATGCAGTTTTCTCATTTTATGATTAGGTTAATGTGGTGACATTTAGAAATTTTACTTGCCCTCTATTTATTTGCACATTGGAAACTTTCTAGTAGGTTGATATCTCTTCTAGGTGAGTATGAGATATTTTTTCTCTCTATTATACACTTCAGAAATCTGAAATAAATCATTAGATTTCTGCCAGAGTTTGTTTCTTCAGCTCTAACTTGAATACAGGGGTCATCACTTTCACCAAGTACTGGTAGAGTACTTCTCTAATGTATACAAAGCAACCTGAAATTCCAGACAAAATATAGAGAAATAAATATTACGCATAAAACCTCCTTAAATTCCAGACTGGGAAGTTCAAATGGTAATATTCATTCTATTTCTACCATAAACTTATTTTATTTGCGATATCGTGTAATGAAGTTCTGAATAACAGGACAAGCTGTAAGGGAACACTGTTGGGTGCTAGCTGCCCTGGGTCCCATCATCATCCGTCACAAACTGTGTCAAGGCAGGGTTCTCAACTGCTGCTTCCGGTGACAGATGTTACACCTTCCATTCTTTCTACTCCTATAGACTGAGGCCAAAAAGTGTTCATCTACCATTCTCACAACAAAGAAGAACAGGTACCTATATTCTATTAAAGTGAACAAAAGTCCATGAAATTCAAAGTGAACTAAATGAAGGTGCAGTAAGATGCAATTTCTGTCTCTAGCACTCTCCTTATATACAAACAAGGAAAGTAACACACAATTTATTACCCGAATAAAGTGAATAATGGGCTTTGCAGAAAAATAAAATTAACTTTGACAATTATCCCTAATTATTCGCTTTGTAAATAAAGAGGTTTTCAGGCAAAGAGGTAAAAAGGTGCAGCATGAATGCTGAAAGTGAGGTACTGAAACAGCCATCCAAAGAAGGAGGGCGTCTGTCAGAGGTGCAGAGCAAAGGACATCATTGCTGAGCCACGGATTTTTAAAACTAAGAGAATGTTGCACTGAAAAATGCATCTCAAAGTGTAACCAAACTGAAATCCAATGTATATGCCTAAATTCAAGCTCCATCAAATTACCTGGATAGATTGTACTCAAAATTCAGAGCATTGTCCTCAGCCTTCCAGACACTTAAAAAGACTTTATTTTTCACTTATTCCAAAGCTGAAACTTCATAAAACATGTTGAACCCTCAAAAAAATCTGCCTAACTCATAACAGTTAATTTAGTGAGGTACATGACCATGCATATTAATCAGATCTTGAAAGCCTTGAACAATTTCTTCAAAAGCTGCAGTTTTTTAAAGAGACGTAGCCATTTCCCCACTAAAATCTCTGAAAATCAGTTTTGAAATGCAAATGTGCAGGTAAGCAATATTCTGTATGATGATGAAAGAAAAATACCTTGTTTTCCCTGTGCTAATATGCCTATGCTTACATTATTCTGTGTTTTCAACATATTAATCTCAGACTTAAAGGCAACCCAATCCAGAGTAAAAGAAGTAGAATGAAAAAGGGCATTCATAGAAAAATATTGGCAATGTGATTTTAAAATATCATCCTTCAATTGTCTGCAATTTATATTTATCAATACTTTTGCTAGGATCATGGAAGTGTTCCCACAAAGGAAAAAAAAAACAAAACAAACCACTCAACGTGTTTAGCTAGGTGACCTTTCAGTAAAACATAAGGGCAGGGAGAGGGGGAAGGGTACCAGAGCTGTCCAGCAATCTCTTTCCTTCTTTATTAAATGTCATTACAAAGTCTCTCTATACTTTCAATTCAGATTACTATTCTCATAAAAACTTTCATAAATATTTGTCAGGTCTGTACACATAAGATCAACTATCACATACTGCTCAACATTATACACTTTAGTAAAATAATAATGATGATACTGAAAACTGAAATATGCTCTCATTTAAATTCTTAAATAAATTGAATGCAAAGTTTATTTTTGGATCATTAACTTTGCATATAAGTGCATAGTTTTGTGAGCTCGGTTAAATAAATTTATAGTCAGTAATCTGCTTTTTTCAGTGACTGTACATTACCTGGTCTAATGTGGTCACCTAATGGTTACTGTCAGTAATTGCACTGATGACTGCAATTCTTTACAGACACTCAGTGAAGAAAAAACCCTCACTTTGCAGCCTCTTCAGTTAAATAACAAAATATGAAGGTTTTGTAAAAAAAAGGAAAAATCGGTTTTATTTCATTTTAAAAAATATTCTCTGTTAAGGAACCTTAGAGATGAAGGAAACAGTCTGAAACCTTTAAATCCTTTATGCTGGGGTTTTTGTTCGTTTGGTAGGATTTTGGGGGGTTTGGTTTTTTGCGACTTTTTGGGTTGTTGAGAGGATTTTTTTAAATCATAAATGAGGGTTTAAAATTAAAAAAGTCACACTCTTGCAAGCATTACAAGAAAAATGGGCATGAATTACAGAATTATAGTGCAGGTTTATATTCCTGTTCCTCAGAGCTGACCATAAATAACAGTAAGAACTAATACAGAAGAAAGCAGAAGTACTGTGAGGTACAGATTAACCATAATTAGATATCTGTTGTCACTGAAATTAGATATTACATAGTTTGAAATGGAGAAATTTGATTCCTTTCAGCCAAAGCCAGTGAGCAATTCCCTCCTGACTCAAGAAAAATATACTAGAATCTCCAATGCAGTGAAATGGAACAAGAAACAAGGAAAGAAGAAATTAACTGGATGAATACTACATTCAAATAGCATACAAAGCACATGCAAAGGCATTCTTGCTGTTGAGTTGTATACATAAAGTTTCCTTTCATGATGTGTGCTTACCTGGAGGAGATTTTATTTTTTTAAAATAATTTCAAAACATTCAGGGAAATAATTTAAGAGAAAATGCAGATCAGTCTGGCTTTTTTTTTTTTTTTTGTAAAACTAGTCAAAACAATTGTGGTCATTAACTAAGATATAGACATCTGTTGAAAACAAATATGAACGTGTTTTTCTCATGAAAACAAACTTGTATACGCCAGCCAATATGACATCCAAGAAATTAAAATATAATGCAATCACAATTGTTATCACAACACATTTATTTTATAAACATTGTTATATGTCAGTGCATAAAGCAAAAGATTACATGATACTTTTTCGAGTAGAGTGTGTGTGGTTTTTAGAGGAAGAATATGAATTAAGATTTTCTTACCTTATAGGATGGCAAAAAGCACAAAATTCCTTGGCCAACTGTTTGACACACTGAAAGCAAAAGTGCTCCCACCTCATCTTGGAACTCAAAGGTCTCTGTATGCTGGAACGTGGCACACAACTTCCGACCATTAGGGCCTGCTCCAATGGTGCCAACCCAAACCTGGTGTATTTCACATTAAAAAAGTTAGTTCTAAAATATGCGACAAAAACTGTACTAAATTACATTAGGTTAAATAATGAAATTTTAAGTGTGAAGGAAAATATTGAGACATTTCTGAACAAATTAATGCCAGTACTTAAGAACAGAAGAGAAAGTGCAATAACTGATATAAGATGGCTATTACCAAAATAGCATGACTTCAACTTCTCCAGGTGTCTAATAATTGCCCCTTTTTTCATTTGAAAATTTACTTTACAATTGCATTAATCCAAGCACTAGGCTGTTCTGTATATTTCTTTTCAGTTACAGAATAGGTTTGTCATCATTTTTATTTGCAAGTTATTGTTTCTTTTACAATGGCCAGCATTACACCTCAGGGGAGGGAACAACACTGCGGAAGTTTACCTGTGAGTTCCGAATAACGTGATTAGCCTCCAGCTGAATAGAAAACTTCACACCAAGCTCTGAAGAAAACGAATCCATTGGAGAGAGCGTACCAGATGTCAGAACAATTGTTCTAACATCACTTAAGTCAGAAAAAGCCTAGGTTGGAGAAAGAAAAAGAAGGAATTTAGACAATCAATACAATCCCTTTAATATCTTATATGTGTTTGTTATCACTCAAATTACTTAAGGCCTTCTACTTCACACTCAGCTTACCACGGCAGGATTCAAGCACCAAAAATTAAGCATGTGGACTACAGTTTTCTGCCGCAAACTCCTTTTATGCTTGGGCCGTGTAAAGAAGGCACCTGTATCTGAACCATCAAGTTGGTTTTCATTCATCCAAGCATAAGTTTGTTGTAGAGCAACTCTGTAGTCATCTGCATACCTATACAGAGATATATAAATATCAATAAAACCTACAATTAAGTAACCAAACTGTAAGCATTAAGCTCATAAAAAGTAAAGACAGTATTGCTACAATGCATTTACAATTTAAGGATAAAAATAATTTTATACAGTATATTGTTTAAAAATAAAAAACCTGTGGACCATACAGTGTGTAAGAGCATTCGCTAGAAACAGGCAACTCTGCTCAAGATATAAAATTTCAACAGTTGTCAGTTTCCCTTTCATAAAAAAAAAGAAACTTTGCAATAATTAATATTTAAAAATAAGGTTAGAATCAGAAATTTTTAGTAACTGCTAGCATTAGTAGTCAAGATATTAAGACAGTCAAACGATAAGTGCTATGTAGTAAAACAAAATCCATGCATATTTAACTTGGCAACACATTAAGAAAATTTACACCTAACCTTCAAATAAATTTATTCAATATTTGAATTCATTAATGAGTGAAAAAAAATAATTTGGTAGTATTTAAATTCTTCCCACATAAACAGATTTTCCAAAGCTTTCTGAAATGTAAGTTTTGCTCAGAAGCCAGACACCGTAACTGAGGTATTCACAAACAAAAGAGGCAGTTTGGCAAAGCAGCTATATTAAACACTACCCCACAGCACAGACGATGTATTTGCACTGACCTGCTATTATCTTTAAAAAGAAATAAAAGAACCATGAATAACCCTTTCAGCACAATCTGAGTGGCAGGGCTCACTATCGGTATCTCAATAAGCTCCTCTCTCCCAAGCACTGATATTTTTTCTTCTTTTTCCAGGACAGTAGCAAGATGTTTCTATAAGAGGCAAACAAATTCCACTTTAACAGCATTCTAAGTATCTTCTCAACAACAATGCTAATACAGAGACTACCAGCACACTGTTTTAAAAGTTCAACTAAGATACCTATGAAGTCAGACTGAAGATAGAATTGGAAAGGAAGAGTAACAACCCTTTTAATTTTTTTATTTGGCTTACACAGAAAGAAGAGAGAAGATTGAAAATAGTGTAAATACATTTCAACAGCCAAAAAAATACAGCTGGACAGAACAGACAAAACTATCTGTGACACAATGGTTCAGTTTAAATAATTGTACGTGATCAGTTATATCCTTTAAAACATCGATTCTCCACAACTTCCAGTAGCTCAAGTGGATTACTCCTGGTTTTCATCAGGTATCATTTTCAGACAGCTTTTCAGTATTGCAGTAAATGAAAATATTCATTAGCATTTAACTTATGTACATTTTAAGATGTTTAACATCATCAGTATTATGCACTCTGGTACTCATGTATATAGCATACAACATTACCTGTAAAATGGGAAAAGTAATACCAGTTATTCCCATGTTGTGCAAAATGGTGAGCATTTCTCTTCCACTCCAAACCTTACAGGAAGTTTCGTACCCTCTTTCTACTAGTTGACTAGAGCTCTCCTGTAACCAGCTGTAAAAGAGAGAAATCAGAAATCATTACAGCATTAGTTTTAGAGATTTAGAGATACTTCGCAGGTACAAAACAAACCTAAAAAATTGCACCAGACTTCTATGATGATGATAAATATTTTACAACATCTAAGTAGAGAGATTCTGCTCTTCCTTATGACAGTTTTTCACTGTTGAACTAACTTCTGCAGAACTGCTCTTGATGCAGCTCATTGAAGTGACAGAAAAATTTGTTCCTATACATTTATATTTTATCATCATATAATATCTTTACAATAAAGAAAAAGGATTAAAATGCATCTTATGATATAACGTCAGGCTCATTTAAGAAATATTTCTGCTGCACTTTTAAAGCCACTCATCATTACTCTAACTGATGCAAGTTGGCTTATCATCTCTGTCAATTGCAGGCTTTCCTATTAAGAACAAATCTTGAGGCATGAAACTAGTAGTTGGAATATTTATAAGCAGTAAGGGTAAGTGGGGCAATAAAAAGTGCATATTTTAACCTACAGATATTTGTAACTCTGCTACAATTTGAAAATGATAATGAAAATTATGTAATTGTACATACAATGCAAAATATGATAAGACTTTCTAAAATCATGATATAAAAATGCAGATTCTCTCATTTGCTGCAAAGCTACAATTTTCTCTAACTGAACGTGTCCTTCATCATCCCTGCAGTACTGCAAGACCTTTGCTCCATCTAGAAAAGCGGGCAGGCCTTCTCCCTCTCAGGAAATGCCGAAGCTGTCTGTTTCATCAACCAGCAGGAGGCATCAGAAAGACAGCTGTCATTTCTACAACAGTTCAAAATATTTACCTGTAAAATCAGTTCATCATTATCAACTAAAGCAACAAGGCTCAGTGACTGCTTCAGTTCCAGATTTCCTGTCCTGTCACTGCAAATAATCTGATCAATGGAACAATTAAAAAAAACACTTTTCTGTTTGCCAGGTTAAATACAAACAAAACCCCATCAATACTACCATGACAATCCCTTCTTTGGCTATAATTTGCTTTATCTTATTAAGGAATGATGATCACTAACGCAAGCAGAACTTCACCAGTGTAGTACTCTGCCTCATTTCCTCAAATGTAACATCAAGAAGACCTGGAACTAAAATTAGGACAAGGCCACTATGACAGAAATGAAACAGATTTACAATGGACAAAATATTGCAGGCAATGTAAAACTTCTGTTTCCCTGTTACAACTTCAAACACCATCACATACTTTTGAAATGGTCGTGCTATAAATGCAAATACAAATTTAACACAGCAACCTTCCCAATACTAAAATATCACAAAAAAAGCAATTTCTAGAATAAATTCCATCCAATTAAATCTAACGTTAAAGCATTTACTTGAAATACCTGCTAATTTATTTTTAGAGTAAAGCAGTAAGCATAAATTAGCTTGATTCCCAGAAAGATATCTATGGTTTTACAGTGAAAATTGGTGTATGCAATATTTTCAGAAAAAGATTTAAACAAGTGTTACAAACATGCCTTCAATTCAAGAAAGTATCTTTGCTCCTTCCCTCTCTAACAGAAAATCTGATTGTGGATACACCTTACTCCATTGAACAAACAAATTTGTCCTGGTAAATCTGCATCTCATCGGAAAAGCTTGCCAGTATACTTCTACTGGTCTACCTTCAAATTCCTCAGAAAGGTCATTTTAGCACCTCTGTGGCACTAAGCCCATGCTTAAGTGCTTTCTGGAAAGAGGGCCTAGGATCTTTATAACTGAAATAAGATTTTTCTAATTACCCATGCATTTGGCAAAGCCATGTCACAATGCAACAGCATTTTACCAATTACTGGCTATTTACACCCAGTCTTCTGCTTTCCAACAACTGCTTTTCATGCTGTTGGCAGATTTGCCAAGACAATCAACCTTAGTCTTTCTGATAAGGTTAAAAAGCTTGAGGCAATCAAATCTCCAGCCATGCTGTTCTCATCTTTTACTAAATTTTAACATTTGAAATAGCCAAGGTAGGAGAATTAGCTTCTGCAAAAAAGAAAAACAAAAGTCACTTCTCTCTGTGACAGAGAAACATTAATTCTCAGAATAGAAAAAGTATAGGAAAAATGGTGAACTACTTGCTGTAGTGTTCTCCAAAGTCTATTTCACCAACCACTAATGCAACAAAATGACAATTTGACATGCACTGAATCAGAGTTCAGCTAACTTCAAAGCCACTTGTATCATAATTCACTTTTATTCTTCTGACTCTGTTGTTCAAGGTTTCATTAGCAGTACATTTCTGAACTCTTTCAGTCCCTGGATCCGTCAAAAGAAAGGTTCAAAAATTAAGGGCTACAGAGCTGAATTCCAAATTCTGTAGTGGTGACAGACTCTTCTGACATTGTTTCACCTTTCCCATGTTCCCACTCCACTCAAAAGACTTTTGCCCTTGGCCCCTTGTTTCTTTCCCTCCTTCCTGAGCTTCTGCCCTCAGCCCGTTTGCTTCTGTTCCATCCCCTCTCATGATTTTCAACTTCTGCTCAGGTCTTCCCCTTCCAATTCTGTGTCCATAGTTTCTGGGTTTTACCTTCTTACTACCTTTTCCTCTATGAGTACAGAAAAAAGCAGACAAGAGGAGAACATTTTCCGTTTTCTCAACTACTTTCTGCCTTACTGATCAACTCTTGCTTTTAAAACCACTCTCTCAATCATCCATATTTCTCTATCCACTGAACTCCATGATCCTTGTGTTCCAACATGGCAGGCACTAAGAGGTTCAGCACATCCTTGATTTCAACTTCAGTACAAAAGCAAATAATTAAAACCACATTCTATTGACATAGACCAGGGAGAAAGAACAATTAGCAATTCTGCATAGACAACTTTTGTCTGAGACTAATCAGAAATTCAAAGAGGGTAGTCCATGCTCGTTCAAAGAGTTTGCTACCTGAATTCTCTAAAGACTTCAACAAGTCTCTTCTGAGAATTTGCATGTATCCCCTTATCTCATTACTCAAGTTTAAGTTGTTTCACAGAGAAAACAAAGGGCATGACTTATAAATTCACTTTCAACTCTGAAGAATCTATTCCAAAGAGATTCCAATCTGATTCCAAAACCAGATTCCAACCTGTTCCAAACAATTCCTGTCCAAGGCTCTGAAAGCATTTTATAAATGTGAACTAATTAATGCTTTGACAAAATAACACTATTACTATTTGTCAAATAAGAAAACAGAAGCATGTGAAAGATAAAAATTATTTATCTTAGGTAAAATTTTCATGCAGAAGTATGAAAGTAGGACAGTAAGCCCCACAAAGATCAGCGCATCATTCAACAAAAATCAGGTGACTGCATAGAATGCAACAGAGGAATACTTCAAACTATCTGATGCAACATAGTAACCAGTACATTTCATCAGCAAAAAGAATCTAAATGTAATTTTTAAAAATACTAATTGATATAATGGAATTAGAAAGAGTTGCCTTACTTTGACAAAGAGCAGCACACAGCCCGTAGGGGCTCATGATCCTTCTGCCTGATGTTGTTATTGACCATGAAATCTAGCTCTTCTCGAGCAGCTCTTAGTTGACTTTCTGTAACGCCGTAGCTCACTGACTCCCGTGCACAGTCTTCAATATTATGGGCTTCATCTAAAATGACTACTTGGCCTTTTAGGTTAATTTCCATCTAAAAAAGAAAATTATTATCTAGTAAAACAGAGTGAAAGACATTAATGAGAAACAGCAACTAACAGAATCCTGTTTAAAAAGCGCATATTCTGCATCACAGTGTAAGCAACAGAAAGTTTTCAGCTTTTTGATCCAATTTCTGTAACCTAGAAAATAACCAGGGAAGGGAAAAACAAACAAACAAAAAGCCTTATCTCAGCCTGGATGAATATAATCTGAACCTACTACACTCTCCATAAACCAAACAATTGTGAAGTTTGCAAGGGCTTCTTTTCCACTTATTGAAGAAAACATGTGACTGATCAGCTGGAGTATGACACCAGGGGAAGAATTACTCGGAATACAGAAATGCTCATGGGGCAGAGGGAGAGAAAAAATTCTTTAACCCAGGAGCTTTTGTAGGTAGTATTTTGGATATGAATTGGATTTCAGTTGACCACAGCCACTGAACATTATGTTTCTAACTTCCCTTTAACTTCAGTTATTGCAATCTTCTTACAAATATACTTACACTCTCCCGTATCTGTGGGTCTAGGAGATAATTATAAGGACAAAATACAATATCTGCGCTGACCATGAATTCCCTGGCTGCAAAATATGCACAGGCACGAAGCTTCTTTCCCAGGCTCACTAGGTCTTCAATGTCCCAAGCCTGATACATCCCATGTGCAGACTGTAGGGCATGGTGTTCACTGAGCTTATGAACACCATGATAGTAAAGACATGACTTGCCCTAAAAGCAAATAAGCACAGATAGTGGTTACAAAAAATAACGAAAAACAAGTAAGCTCAAATCCTCCAAGATGTTATGTGCATTTGACTTTATTGTCTGGAAGCATTTCTAATGGCTACTTTTTTTGTTGGACAATAATGAAAGACAATAATGAAAACCACATCGTGTCAGGAAGAAAACAGGCAAATCCATGTTCCTAAAATGTACATCGATAAAGGACACTTCATCTATAAAACCAAAGATAATTTAAGTCTTACTAAGAACATTAACCTAGCAGTCATAAATATTATTCCCATCATCATATATTTTTTCAGTATTGATACTGCATATCAACATTTTCTAACAAGTAATATTTAAATCAAATTACGAGAGGCATTTAACCAACATAGTATAAAGAAGTCAAAAATGTTACTCATTCCAACTGTTCAACTACCTTTCATTTTAATATGTTTAAATGAATGCTCATTTTCTGAAACAAAATTACTCACATGTTTTCCTTCCAGCAATTCTACACACATTTCATTCCTGTTACTACCACTACTAGATACCACTGGATGAATACAGGTATAATCCCGGCTAGAAAGAATTGTCATAGGGACACTGGAATGCGCTGTTCTCTTCAACTCTCTAGTAATCTGGGATATTTGCTTGTGTGTTCGTGTTCCAAAAAATATTTTGGGAATGAAAGACCGATCTCCATTTTCTTTCTTCTTTCTGTTACTAGTATCTTTATCAGTTTCTTTTCCAGAAGAACAGGAACATTCAGTGCAAGGACCAGAAGACTGCAACCCAAAACAAAAAAAGATTAACAAAATCCCTCGGTAAGATGAACATGCTAAACCTGCTTATGGTCTGTCTAGAAAATGCCCTCTAGGATAGTTCAAGACAGCCTGTTAAATCACCAGGCTGGCCCATCAAACTGCAAAAAGTTTAAAAATGTTAAAGCATACACACCATGTCCTTATGCCTGAAAATCTTAAAAAAAAAAAAACTTCTAGCAATCACTAGATACAACTTCATCATAACACAATCATAGGAAAAAAAAATTATTCTAGTGTAGTATTTATATATGTGAATAAAATAAACTTCTCACATTTAAGGTTCGGCATAAGGACACTCCTGTTACAGAACAAGAAGTGTCCATCACCTTAAATGAAGAAACCTTGGGACCAGACACCCAAATTAAAATACTGAGTACATTTTTCCTTAAAGCAAGCAGAAGTCGTCTGGACAGTTTAAAGAAATCTGTTTGCAGATAAAACAGACTCCATCATATACTCTCCATTAGAAACATGTTTGCTATGCCATTATGACAAAGGCCATCTAATAACTGTAAGAATAAAAGACAAAATAGGCAATAATTCTAAATAGAACCTAACCCTGTAAAATATTTGTTAAAAGCCAATTTTTTTTCTCCTTGAGAAGCACCATCTTTCATAACATAAAATACTGGAACAACTGTCATGAAATTTTAATAATTAGTGTGAAAAGACACAGGGAAAACAAAATAACTCATGAGTAACCATGTCCACACACACCTCCCATAAAAAATAATGAATTCTTTTAGCGTAAAAGAGTTTGTATTTGGTTTTCAGGTGACAGTGCAAGTAACAACATGTAGTTGCCTGCTCAAATACTCCTCCCTCCTCTTTTAATTGTAATCAGTAAGATTATCCATTATAAACAAATGCTAAGTCATGCCGTGTGTTACACCACAATTCTGGGGATCAAGCTGTCTTTTAGGCTCCGCTCTGAGGAAAAGCAAGTTCTTATTACCCTTAGTCCCACTCAGCCTTGTCTGCCATTAAATATTACAATACATGATAGAATGCATGTAAATGTAACCCTTCTGGAGCTGTCACTCACTGGGATAAAAGGTTCACTGATGTGCCAAATAAACAGGCCCTCAAAGCAGATAAAGTTACACCCATGCTGGAATTGTTACATTCCCCTCTCAGGTTGCCAGTAACAGCAGATTTCATTACGGTGTGCTGCCACATTAAATAGCCAGTTCCAAATATCCTGCCTTCTATATTGAATAATTACTTATTCACTGAAAGGATAAAAAGAAGAGTTATGAATGGGGCTTTTGTCAACACTGAAGCAGGAAACAGCTGACATATGGTATATGTTACATATGTGGCAATGCTCAACTCGGTTTGTACTCACACAGAAAACTGCAATGCAAATTGTACCTTGATATTTCTATCATCTATATTTTGTTTTTCTCTTTGAAATAATGAAAAACACATTACTATGCTAACAATTAATATAACTGAAGCTGTTATTGTGTAGGGCCTTTAAGAACTCATTTATCTTTTAATTTTAATTCAAATCAGCTTGTGTTTTCAGAGGTAAAAAGAATACACAGAATTCCAACATGATACCACACCACTAATACTTCATTGCTAATGCTAAGCCTCACGTTTAGTTTGCCAAATAAAAGTAATAGAAAAATATTAGGACCAATCAGGCAGCTATTTTGCAAAAGCTGTGAGAACAACAGGAAAATGCAGTTCAAATAAATATATACATAAACATGAACAGAAGGCTCTTCTATGATGGGTTTAAAAAAAGCCTCTATATTTCTTTTTTATGAAAAGAATTAAAAGTGTTCTTATGTATAACGCTTATAAATTACGGTATTTTACAGGTGACCCTAAAAGTTCTTAAAAGGTTTGAAATTGGTATAATAGTGGCTGTAAGAAGCACTGTAGCCATTATTCCAGTTTTAAAATGTTACATTTAACTTTAAAAAACAAACAAAAAACCTCTCTCGAACATTGAGAAAGTTGTAAACTCTGACTGATTTTATAGTAACTAGTAAGGGTATAGAACTGCCTGCAGTAGTCATAACATTTCTGACAGCCACAGACACTATTAGCCTGAAATACAAATAAATAAATAAAACATTTTAGAAGGTCCTTTATAATGAAGAGAAACTTTAAGAAAATGGTTAAAACATAGTTTAAAAGTTGAGTTCTTCATGTTATTTGCACATTATCCAAGTGTGTCAATTTGCACTGGAATTCTTTGTTATCGTTTAGAAAATAGTTTGGTCATCTTTAAATGTTATTAAAACCAAACTATTTTAATTCTGTATTTCTATAAAAAGAATTTACTATCAATATCACATAGCAAAATCTAATGTGGTGTTAATCTCCCATTACTACAGCAAAAGGAAAGAGAATACCCTCCAGCTGAACAGAATGATAACTCCAATATGGCAGTTTCCATAGCAGTGTTACCTCATGAAGTACAAAATTTTAGACTCATAACACAGAGATACCGGCTATACTATAATAAAATTAGAAAATGTTTCAATTTATTTATGAAAGAATTGAGGGAGGGGGTGGAGTAGAAATAATTAATATTAGGACAACAGAAAACTATTTCATAATACTCTCTGGCTTCAGAACTAAATCTGTTTTCAGCTGTTTGAATCTGGAATTGAGATTTTTCATTTGGGAGAGGGGGGGAAAAAAAAAAAGATACTCTACTTTCTGCAGTATCTAATCAGAAACATTCAGTAACAGATGCTGTTAGAGATCAGATACCAGACTATACGGACTTTAGGCTAATCCAGCTTGTTTTTACTTCTGTCAGGGGGTAGATAAAACAGCCTATCACATCAATATTTATATGGCA
Organism: Grus americana; assembly: GCF_028858705.1. Taxonomy (NCBI): domain Eukaryota; kingdom Metazoa; phylum Chordata; class Aves; order Gruiformes; family Gruidae; genus Grus; species Grus americana. The sequence continues at coordinate 9,638,253 of NC_072870.1, read as the reverse complement.
AAAACGTGGAAGTCCGATTAAAAAAGGAATAATCAAGTCCACCAACCTGTCCTACGTGTAAAATAGAGCTAAACAAACACTGAGGCTATGATCTTTGAAACACAAAGAGATAAGAGGAGCTCTTCATATCTTCATCTACATTTCCCGGTTAGAAAGCCATCTAAATGATACAGCAGTGAATACCTCTTGTGTGAAATATCACACAAGCACAATCTAGTAAGATATCGGCAGTGACATTACCAGAGCTTTTCAACCATTCCTTTATAAGCTCTCAAAAAGCACAGTATTCTGCTGCTGCAGCTTCTTGATTAAAGTACACAAAGCAGCTGTTTATCCTCTCACAGTAACCAGCAGGTGAACCCAGTTCAATATTTATCACAGGCTTTCACAGATCACTGCTAACCAAGCAAACGTTTTAATTAAGCTGGAACTTGCTTCAAAGAGCTCATTCAAAATGTCAATCAGCGGCAAAAGGATCAGATACAGTGTCAGGTGAGAGCGTGTAATACAAATCCACAACTTTCTTCATCCCATCGTGGTAAATTAGCCTATTCTGGAGTCCAGACCCTGATTGTAACAGGCTGCCAGTCTCCTGGAATGTGTAACAGAAGTCACTCAAACTCCATTGTGAAGGTTGTAAGCAATATGTTAAACTGCAATGGGCTAGCACATTAAGACAGATTCTTTTCACAGTTGTTTTTTGATACCCCAAGTGTTTGTTACACTACTCTCCATTTACTGTTTACTTTTTTTACCTAGTATAAATGGGGATTCCTTAACCCAGCTGCCCCAGTTTCTCAGACCGTATGCTTTGACAGAAGTAATCAAGAGAGTATCGTAAGGGTATAATTTCTCATCAAACCTCACACTAGAACTGCCCTCTCTTGCAAGAATTAACAGGAGAAGGACAGAAATGGATTACCAGGCCCTGGACTGAAAGCAGTTAAGAACAGGCAGTCACCTCAGGCAGAAGATCCTCACCCACTGGATCTACAGGTGTTCTGATGCAGCAATGCTCGGCAGTACCTCTCATGCTCTTACAGCAACCAACCCTTTTGGGCTATAAAAAGGACTTGACAAGAAACTAAATTGGTTTTAAGCACAGGATTGTCTACAGTAAAACACAAGTTATACAAAGGCAAGGTCATCTCACTGATTAAAATATATTTTTATTGCATTCTTGTATTATCCTAAATACATAGTCAACTATGATAAACGTTGAACATAACCTCAGCTGACTTTATTTCATAAGCTACATTTATTTCATAAGCATTTTTATACCTAACAGCCTATGCCATGATGCTCTTCATGTCTTAATGTAGTTAAGCCACAGAACCACTAATGATAAATAAGGCCTTACTTACTATTGTGTCTCAATAGCAGACAACTTCTCAGTTGGCTAAAGTAAAAGTTCACCACAGGAAAATAATACCTTATTCTTTCATTCTTAAAAAGAGACTTTTCGTTTTAACAAAGAAATAAACACTCCTTTCATTCTTAAAAAGAAACTTTAATGGAAATAAACACTTTTATTTCTTCTTAGGTTACTTCTTTCTAAAGTAGTAAACAGTATAGTGTTTAAACCTTGAATAGTATACTGTACTATCTGCAAAATCAGACCCATGGATAGCACATTATAACACACACAAGTACAGCTCAACTACCGTTACAGAAAATGAAGAGTTTTCTTAGAAAATCAGACTATTATTCAATATATTATTATTTAACAGTTAGTTATCTATACTAAAAGTTTTCAGTTTTCTTCACTACATGAAAATTCTAGAAGTTGTAAATCAAGTTTTTCAGATACCCAGACCAAAGTACCAAAGCAAATTTTACAATCAAGGAAGAAAGGTGTTTTTATTTGAAAATCAACAGCACACTCTGCTGGCCTTTGTATTTCAAACTACCAATTGAAGTTCAGTGGCACAAAGCATTTCAAATCCTACTCAAAAATCTACAGAGCTTTCCAAAACTAATAAAAATTAGTTCCCACCGAATGACCTAGAACACAGATTCACTTTTGTCAAGAAAAGATTTAGCTCCCAGTGTCTTAGAGTAAAACCAAAGCTTTTGGCTTCTTTTGTGTTTACAAAATCATAGTATACTGGAAAACAGCTCTTGAAGTTGAAACATGCTGATTAAAATAGAAGCTAATTTAGGGCATACAAAGAGTGAAGAGCTGTTGGAATAGGTGGAAAGAAAACTTAAATGCTTGTTGAAACCAAGCATATTTCCAAACATACATTAAACCCCCTGTACTTAGAAGTCGAGTTACCTACAGATGGGTATTACCATAAAACAAAAAATATATTGGAAAGGGAGAATGTTGAAAGAAGAAAGTAGATTTCTTGTACTGAAGAAAAAAGGTCACTCATTCCTTTCTTTTATTTGCCTCAAACATAAAATTTCATGATTTCATGGCATGCTCCTATATTTTAATATTGACAAGAACTATTCTGTCACAGCCTTTGACAAGCATTCATGGGAACTACAACACTAACATCATTTGGCATCTGACATTCATCTCTCTACTGACTCAGATTTTTTCTTCTTCTACTGGTTTTGCTTCAACAAACTTCTATGTAAAATCAGTAAGATTCAAACACCAAGAAATGCAGAATATGCCTAGCAGAAAGCTGCAGAACAAACTGCATATTTGTATCTCAGCTTCTTATGTGATATTTCTGCTATGGAAAGTGGTAATTTAAAAAAACCAAACAAAACCACAAAAAACCCAAAACATAGATCTATCACAGTAACACACAGCATTTTTCTTCTCAATCATGTGCAATATTTATTAATCATTTTTTATTATAATATATTGTAGTGATCAGCTCCAACTTTCTCCATACTACTTTTTTAAGGTCTAAAAGGCACACGTGTTAACATTAAATGCTGTCTTTCATTTACTACATATGCCACAAAACAATGAATGGCAAGTTGAACAAAATCTACAAGCTCTGATGTCACTTAATTTCCATGGTCCTAGTTTCAAGTTTTTCCATAATGTCATAAATCTACTCTAAACTGGAATAGAACACACAGATTTATATCTGCTGTACAGTTGCTGTCACATATTGAAAGTTTACAGGCTGAATTGCTGGGCCAGATTCTGTGCTCTTGGGGAGCCACTGTATAAAAGAGTTCAACCCACTGTTTAGAAGAGCAACTTTCACAGAAATAATTTACACTTTGCAAGCACGTTGGTTAGACAGCACCATTAGGAGTACAAGCCACTGCAGTTCTTGCTATAGATAGTGACAATATATTACTTTAAAGCAACTCACATACTTGGGAATATTTACATTAGGCTGTAATGCAGCCAGAGGTACAGTGTTTTCTGAAACTATATTAACAAGCTGTATTTCATGGATAATTTCCTTACAGTAAAATATTTTAAAATTGCTCTTGAACTAACAGTCCCGATGTAAAAGATATTAGTATATTACTTACTGTTTTGGGAGAAAAAGTAGTGGTTTTCACACTTTTTTCAGAGTGAACAATCAGCTCTCCATTTTTTCTCTGATGATAAACTTCTAAAGCATCAACTAGCTGTGCTCCTTTTGCAAAACAATGACGTTTTCTAACCTGCTAGGGAAAAAAGCACTGTGTTCAAATGCACTGGACAGGAGTATGTGCTTACACTGGCAGTCAGTGATTTTGTTTCAACTGTTTTCCCACTGAGTCTGTTTCAGTAACACAGTGCATCACTAATATTCATTAACAGTTTAACCTAAATCTAAGCCACACAAAAGTCATTTGGGAAAAGCTACAAAGTTTTAATTACAAAATTCAGTAACAACAACAACAATCTCTAATTATTGCTGAGCTTTTAATTTCTCACTGTTACAGAACTGATAGAAATTATAATACCATATAGATATAGGCAGAAAGCTTCCATAACTAAAACAAGAAATAAATTCAATCCATATTGATCTAAAAACTTAAACAAAAGTAACCATCTGAGCAATAATCTAAAGCAATATAAAAGCTATTTACAGTGCACATCTGAATACAAGTACTAAGTCATGTGATATCAATACTGACACAGATGAAAACATTACAGAAATATCGCACTCCACATATTGGGCCAGAGATAACTACATTTGGCAGGATATAAAATGGAACTCTAATACATTCACAGTATTATTTGTATTTCTAATACATATTTGCAAGAGCACTTTCAATTCTAGAATCTCATACTTTGACTTACTATTACAGATCAATTGGGAATAAATATATTTTGGGGATATTTGGTGTTTAAATATGCAAGATGTAATTTAGGACATGGTATTATGAACGATTCAGTGCAACAATGGACTCCTTTATAACAAGTAACAATAAAAATGAACAAAAGCCTGTCAATCTAAACTATTACTGTGACATGACTCAACTATTCTCTATGCCCTGCTCTGAAATGTTGATTGGTATTTGACAGCATTGCTGAGCTATGCCTGGATTACTTTACTGCCAATAAACTCTGCTCACCTGCTGCTCGGTTTCTAAAGGACGAATCCTTTTCCTGTCTACTTGAAAATCATCATTCTCATTGTCACATAGAGATAACCTTTTTTTGGCAGACAATTTCGAAGCTAGTGTTTCATTTTCCTTACATTCTGTAATTAAAAATAAAATAGAAAGGTATGTCCACTACTAGGAATGCATTAAATAGGGGTAACATTTTTAAAATAGAATTTACTATAAATACACATGATGTAGGAAAGAGTATTAGACATTTCTAGACCCATTAACCCCCACTTCCATAGAGGTTTCTGTGCAGGGCAGAATCATGTAGTAGTCTACTATTATGATGGTAAAAAAATTCCCTGACTTGAAAGCAAAAAATTTGACATCACTGGCTACATATTTTACTTCCAGAACAGATTTTTAGCTGCCTATGTATAAAGTTACCTGTGTTTGTTAGTGGGCTTCCAGGTTTTATGGAACTTTGTGTTTCATAATTATTAAAAGAACAAGAAGCACCATGATTCACACTCGTTGAAGCCTCATTGCTCTTAGATTGAGAATGACACATACAGCGACATGGCGGTGATGTCTCTGGCTTTCTGTCTTCCTTTTCACATGACGATGTAAGCAGTGATTTCTCTAAAGGACACAGTAATTTGTCTCCCATTAAAAAGTACTCAAGGCTAAACATGAGAACTAGACTTTCAAAACAGTTAAGATGAAAGCTTTTGTTTAGGTACCAGTTATAAAACCTTGTGTCTCTACAAAGTCTGAACAAGCTATCATCACCCTTTGAAGAACTGCAGTGCAAAGAACTGTAACAACTTGCAGAAATGAAAAATGCCCCTCTTTTTCAATTCAATCTGCGTAACTACAATCCACAAGTTACAACTTGTGGATTCAAAGTTCTAACAGCCATATAATTCCCTTATGATAACAGATATCTAAATCCAGCTCAGTATTACTGGCCATTACTGTTTATATTGTCAATAAGGCAATATGTATAATGGCGGACAAAGACCTCGTTAGATTCCTGAAACCAAATGCTGATAAACAACAACAATAATTCATTATAGTATATTTTGGTAATAAAAACTGAGCAAACAGATACTAAGACAACTTACCATGCAGAGACTGCTGCCATGATAATGCAGAACAAAGTAACGCCAAGCTTTTGCCACTTCCTGTAGGGCTCTCCAACAAACAGTGTTGCCTGTTATTTAAGCCCTTAACAATCTTTAAGGAGAATAACAAGACCAAAACCAGAATTAATAGAAAAAAAACCCCAAAGATATCTTTAGCTAATTTCTAAAAATAGATCAGGACACCTGCTGTCTAGAAAAGAAAAGAAAAGAAAAGAAAAGAAAAGAAAAGAAAAGAAAAGAAAAGAAAAGAAAAGACAAGACCCCACCCAATCACCTTTAATAATAACAACAGGTCGACAAGGCTTAGCTGTATTTCTCTCAAGAGGAACTTGCCTCATAAGCAATGCTCAGAGGCCTATTTACAGGGGCTGTGAAATACTTACCTGCTAACAGCAATACCTGATGGGGCTAGCTTGCTTCCTTTAGTCTTACAGAACCAAAACATTGAAAACATCTGTTAGACAACCAACCCATTTGTCCCACAGAGAAAAAAAAAAAAGTTTAAAAATGGTTAAACGTAAAGCATATTCATTTTAAAAAAATTTCCAAAAAGTGAAAACTTACTGAAATATTATGTTCTTTTAAGAGACAGATGTTTTACTAAATCATTCCCTCCTTATACACTCGCAAAATTATATAAAATTTCTATTACAGTGTATCTTATTAAATAATCATATGTGTTAGATAACACAAATTGTTTCTTAGCATTAATGTTCACAAATCCAAAATGTACTTCAGCGTTCCCTAGTCATGGGCCAGATATCATTGTACAGCACAGAGAACAGTAAGTTATGTTACAACTGACATTCTCAAGATACTGTAGGCTCTGAAAACATAAGCTATTAGTTTAGCAAATGTTAATATAAATTCTACTTACAGCATTCATCATAGCAAGTTGTGAAGGGTAAGCCTTGCAAGGGAATATAATCTTCACTCCCCCAATAGTATATTCTGACACGTCAGAAGACATTGCCACTTTTTTCCTCCCGTTTACTTCAGGTTTATAACTGCAATAAAAAATAGTATTAAGAAGTCAACACTAACAACCAGGCAAAGCCTGAAACAACATATGGCACCAAACAAAACCAAGCAGAAACTGCTAACCTGATAAGGGGGCTAAGCGGTTCAGGATATTACCAGAATTGGCATATAGGAATTTTTACTACACACCATCAGTTCAGACTCAGTCCTTATTATAAATGAGAGCAAGCTGCCACCATCTGATGAGTAACATCAGGAATTTAAATAAAAGTATGATGAACTGCACACATCATTTCAGATTTTATTTCTCAGACTGAATATTGTTGGGATAAGAACCCAAAAGAAGTATTTTAGGATAATAAACAAATTGCCAGTTTTTCAATTCTGTAGGTCCATTAGCTTGAACTCAAAGGCATTAGAAACTACAAAGATAAAGCTGACAACGGGAGCTCGTACTATTCATTTTATGACAATGAGAAAATAGGACTGGACACCAACTTTAGAAGCGAGATGTTTTAAACCAACATTTTTCCTCTACTAGTGATATCATAATTATTCATGGGAAATGAGGTGTCATTCACTTTATTATTCTGGGAGTATTATCTTACATTTCTATCACTCTGGATAATAAAAGTCAGTTTCCCTATCCCCATGCTAAAAAGTTGAAATTATTGAATTAAAAATACTGAAGAGGCATGGATGACTTAAAAAGGACATTTTTTAAATGACAGAGAAATTTTTTCTTACAGGTTTTCAGCAACTACAAAAGAGCAATTTTAAATTGGCAGATTCCCTGTGGCAAATTAACTCACTAACCTGTGTCCTCATCTTACTTTTAATGATTAAACACGTACATCAAAAAAACCAGCAACATATGGCATGATTCAGCTTCATCATCAACTTTCTCAACAGGAAAAAGAAATCGTAGCAAAAAGAGATCGCTAACGTGAGTTTACATCCTATCTCTCCTGCCCAAACCGTAACCGCACCCCATTAAAAGGCTTTTCCCTAACACATTCGGGGCGGGGGGGTTCGCTTAAACGAGCACTACTTCGAGTTGAGCTTTGCCCAAGAAAAAAAAGCAACCCCCCGTCGGGGCGGTGGGAAGGATTCAACACCAAAGCGGGCAGGAGGCGGCATCAGTCCGGGACACCGGGAGCACGGAGGGACCCTTCGTCCCGGTCTGCCCCGCTCCGCCCGGGAGCGCCTCTGGGCGGACAGTGGCCACTGCCCAGGGATGCCCCGACGCCACCGTGGCCCTACTCTAGCTCCAGCCCTGAGGAGATTATTATATTTTTTTTCCTGCCTCTCTGCGGCCGAGGGCAGGGAGCGCTGAAGAAGCTGTTGTCATTCTACGGCGCGTGTGCCCCGCCTCAGCCTACACAGACACACCTGGGCGTTTCCTTTACCTTCTTTAAGAGGCAGGGGCCCCCAGAAAGCCACTTTCTTCCCTTCCCTCCCACGCCGCGAGTGCCCGGTCCCCTCACAGCCACGCTCCACCCTGCGGCAGGCGACGAGCGGCGCCGCGCGGCCGCTCACCTCAGGCACCGGCGGCACTCTTCAGCGTCCGTCCTTCCCGCCTCCGCCCCGGCGCCAATCAGCTGACAGGAAAGGGCCCTGAGCCGCCAATCAGCAAATCGCAAACTGAGCCCCTCCCGCCTTCCACCTCTGCGCTATTAGAACCAATTACGGAAGGCCTTGTTGACTTCCGTGTCGTACTCGTTGCTGGGCAACCACGCGTTTACCGTGCGCAGGATTGTATTGCAAAATACTTTAATACATTTTATTTTTTACCTTGGTTTAAGCATAGTGCACCGAGAACACTGTATTGGGAACTAAAACATGAGTAACTGGTTTTAGTAAAGTCCGTAGCTTTTAAATATTGCCAGGCACGAAAGCCCCTGGAGGAGCAGGCCTCAGCCTGGGCCTGTCCTCCCACTCAGTACAGGAATCGCCCTTTACATAAAAAGTGTGAATAGCTATGACTTGACCCAAATCATACACTAGTTTATTTATTTATTTATTTAAATACTACTCCAGCATATAAAATTACACTTAGAACAGAGGAGAAAAAAAATACATACACTTATTTACATACTTTACATCAAGATGACAAAAGTATACTTGGCAGCCAGGTGGTGTGAACGGATGATTGCAGCACGCCGGTGATCCTGGGATATGAACCCAAGTGTGTTTGGCAATTCAGTCTCAGCCTTCCTAAATTGTCGTCCAAGCCGCAAGACCTTCTCAAGGCCACACTGAAGAATCAGACCATTATTTCTGGAATTTCAACTGGTTTTAATTGAAAAATACTTTACTTATTTAAGGCCCCTGAATGCTGTCATTTAATAAAAGAGCAAGTGCTGGATGGACAAGCTGAGCAATTCATGTGAGTTGAAGCAGTACACTCAGTTCTGGCACAACGGCCAAACCTTAATTTTCTTTCTCTGCCACAAAAGCATGTGCTGCCTCGCATAAGAGCTTGTGTAACCTTCAAGAAACTCCCAAATATTGCACCATACACACCCTCCTGCAATGCCACAAAACACATCTGTCGAGGCTAAATCCAGCTTTGTGCATGAAGCACAAAGGATTCTGCCTTCCTGCCTGCTGAGCTGCTCGTAACCGCTTTGGTATGGCTGAAATCTGTCATTCCTTTCATTATGGGGAAATTTAGCTTCTGTCCAAGTCAGCCTCAACACTAATTTATTTTTTAATCTTGTCCTGATGACAACTCAAGATACCTTTGCACTTATTTCTTCAAGTCTTTCTCATCTCTTTTAAACTAAACCATCCGAGCTACTTTAAAAATACATATAATTTAAAAATCACATTTATACATCTCATTTTGTAGTACTAGTACTTTTTTTTTAAAGAAACTTTTAGACCAGTTTCAAACTTTTAATGAAGGCTGGCTGATCTTTAAATGAAGTTCCTGATCTTATGAACTGAAACTTTGACCAATGATTTGAAACACAAATTTAAAAAAGTTAAAGCATTTTCTTAGTGCTCAATGTACTGGTGCAAGTTACTTACACCACTTTGTCAAGCCTTCCTTGGAGTATTTTATTTCATCTTGCTCCACAAGGCTCTGGAACAGTAGTTCATTTAACTTCAGCAAAGCACTTCAATCTCAAATTTTTCTTACCCATCATTTTGCTGTTTGCTCAACAATTTAAGTATTCATTTTTCAGAGTGTTATAATACCATTTCGGGTGTGTTGCTGCATCACTTCAGAAACCGAGCAAGCCTGAAAATCACGCTTGGTTTTACTGGAAATTATTTACCGACTCCATCAGCCTCAAAAGTTTTCACTGGAAGCAACATAAGGCTCTTTAAAGACTTCTTTTCAGCCATAACTGAATCGAATGAATGAAAAACATGGACTTCTTGCGCTCCAGTTCCTCAATCCACTTTTGCAGCTTTCTCCAATTTTAGGCACCACAGACAGTGGGACCCGCTACGCACAATTTCATTTGTGTTCTTCCTAAACCCCACTGACGCTCATGTTAATTATTTCAATGATAGTGTTTTCAACACACTGGCATAGCCGAACATCAGGGTCCATGCTTGCAATGTCCCTTGAACAACTTTTGTTGGATGAATCTTTACAAAGTCCCGAAACTTCATGTGGTTTCTCCTTTAGTTGCTGGAGACCTAGAAAATTAAGTAGAAGAAAAAAGTACAACTAAATAAATAAATTATTTTTTTAAATTGTGATATTACAACCATGACACAAACATGTATGTTACAAAATTGCAAATCTGAGCCATCACTATTTCATGCACCTTTAGGGTTTTTTATATCCCCTCTTACTTCTTTTAAGATAAATATCCTCTAGCATAGATAGCATCAAGGAACCTTGTATTGCATGAACAGAGCATTTGTCTTCAGAGAAAAAAAAGAGACAAAAACATGCCCAAGATCAACTGCTAAACAATTAATCGGTGTTCACACAATCACTATATATTTATCCAACCATGCTATGTCATGTGTAAGACTTCAGGTAGCTCATTTGACTTTGCATTTCCATTGATTAGGAAGATTTATGTGGCTGTTATGCCTCAGCTGAGGGGCTGAAATGTCCTTGTGTCCTCAAAAGCCAATGGCCTTTGCTCATGTCTTTCATCCTTAGACTACACTGGCAAATTCTATGCACTACATCTTGAAATGATACAAGCGGGGAAATAAAACAGAAAGAAGGCAGTACAAAGTTTAGAAAAAAGGGTACTTTCAGCCCCTTTAGCCTCTAAACTCTCTCCTCCAGTCCAGTAAATCCACCTATCCCTGTTCCTTCTGTATTTACAGGACAAAAGCAGTAGATTTCATACTGCATTCCAACCACACTCACACTTTTGAAACCGTATTTTCTCTCTGGGACCATGACGTTACTTTTGAAATACAAGGTACTTTACTTACGTGTAATAATTGGGTCGAAGTCTCTTGTCTGCGTAGCAACATCAGAGGCACAAACTTGTCCTATTTGTATCAGCAGAGACATAATATCCTCGTACAAAGGAGGAAAGGCTTGGCAGAATGACACCAAACAAGGCAGGGTTGGCATAAAAAAAGCATAGCGCTTCGACTGGGTTAAAACTATCAAGGAAAGGGAAATAGTTAAGTAAAAAGGAATTATTATAGAAATCCAGTCAAGAACTGTTGTTATTTTTACAATTGTAATTATCACAGTGCCATTTAGACAAAACTTCATTCAAGCTAGAGAAATAATTCTAATTTACACAAGCAACGTATTTAGGGGTTGCTGGAGTGCTTACCTGTGAGTAGAGTTCCCATCACATTGATAGCTAAACGAGCCACACTGAGAGATTTCGGTAGTGCATACTGGATACACAAAAATGAAAGTAACTGGATAGCAAATATCTGTTCAGTAGGTGAAAGGCAAAAGAGAAATAAGCAATAAAGTTACGGATTGCTTTGCACCTTCTATCCACAGCTCTTCACATAACTTATGAGTTAGTAAATATTCTCTATTTTACCAATGAGAAAATTAAAGCCAGCAAAGCCTTGATAATACTATTCTGAATTTTTTCTGCTGACATTAAGAAAAAAAAAAAAAAACCACATATATTTAACATTAATCAAAGTACCAGCATTAGTGTTTCAGAATCTCCCCCCACAGACGCAATTTGTTCTGACATGAAGAATCAACAACAAAGCAACAATTTACAATATAACCCTTGTAAAAGCTGTTTAAGGTCCGATGTGTTCTAGTTTTAACTTCAGTTGAGTGTTCTCTCATCAGCAGTAACTTAGTATTTGAGAAAGGATTAAATAAGAGGAACTACAAAGTTGGCTTGATATAGAAAACAGAGGAATCGTTAGCCCAACAAATTCCAGTCACCTACAACTAGCCAAATATGTCATCTCCCCTTGTCACAGCATACTAAATCAGGATCTACAAATTGCTTTAGAAAGTAACAATAAATGATTATTTGCCATTGTTTTTTCATAACCATCATGAGAAGACCTTCAAAAATATTGGTGAAACATTTCAAAACCAAACTCTTGACTCTCCCTCTGTTGAGCCTGTGGCGAGAAGAAACTGCTACTCTCCAGATTCAAAGAGCATAACTTTGAGGAAAGCCGCGCATGTCATTCCAGCAGGCTTTGTTCTGGCAGTTACACCAGGGAAAGAACCAGTAAGACAACTGGCAAAGGAGAAATTTAAATTGATTTAAAAATTTACACCTTATAGTCTTGTCCCAAGCTTGCTTCAAGAAATAGGAGTAATATTCCCTGGAAATTTAACTTAGTAGTCAAACTTTTCAAGAGAATGAATAAAATTTTGATCTTAAGGCTGCTTCATCTGTTCTACAAAATATCTTTGCACAAAAGGTCTTTAAAATTTAAATCTTCATAGAAATTCCTGTACCTATAAAGTATCAGATAAAAACTACCTAGGCAAAACTTTTGCCAACTGATTTATACTCAATATAAAGAATGAAAGTCATTATTGAAAAGTGCTTTTATTCATGTTCTTGACGGTAATATTGAAATTCATGAGTATTCCGTGAAAAAGTGTACAGAGATACATTAGAGGAGTTGTCACAATCCCTGTCTGAAGGGGATTTAAAGGCCAGGCCTTTAATTTTAGGTAAAAGTGCTACAGATATTACCTTAATATCCTAGGCAAGTTGGAACAGGACTTTTTTTAGTGATCCTTTTATTTTCTCCCCTTAACCAATACTACTTACAGCAACTCTCAAACCAGATGACCGCACAGTACCTGTTTTTCAAGTTCAGGCTGGGCAATGAGCTCCGGTATGAAATCCAGACAGATATGCATCGACGGAATCCCCGCCACTGTCAGCGCCAGAAGTTCACATGGATAACCCTGTGTGATGTCAAAGATGTTTTAAAAATTCTGCTTCAATTAAGATTTTAAATTAGATCTGCGTTAATGCTTTTTTTTTCTTCCCCAAAACTAATATACTTGTAAATCTCTTTTGTTCAGAATTGTAACAGGCCTGTGTCCCGAGGTGACAAACCGAGGGTCTAAATCAGTTCTTTATGCTCAATACTCCAGGTATTATTTGCAGATACATCGCCCTCCACTCCCCAAACTAAACTGGGTTGCACTGACCCTTTCCTTCTGGCTTTCACCTGCGTTCCAAACTTCACCGTAGGCCCCAACTTGATTATTTCACAACTGCGCCATGTTTAGTCACTTAATCAGTTCCAGGTCAAGGCAAATTAGCTCCTTTTAAAGAGATTGCCATCTGGCAATGAGCAATTTAACACACACTGAAACCGCATTTATATTAAGAAATTTGCTAATCTTTCCCCTCTTCTTTTTTTGAAGGCGTACGGCTGCTTTGGCAGGGGCAACCTTTCTCCTTCCACTCTAAAGAGATAAATTCTGCCCTAACAAAAAGGAAAGATAAGAAGATCTTTACACTTGAAGCCAAATTACAGTTTTGAATAATGGGTATACTAATTTAAAAACATGGCCAGAAAAAAGTAACCAACAAAAGACGTGGAACAAGTAATTACAAGAGGATTAGGCCAGTTTTCCTTGGCTTAGAATGGACATACTCTTTTGGAATAAAAAAGGGCAAAGGCACAAAGCAAGCATGTGTTTAGTGATGAGGAACAGGCATAGTTTAGGTGCTCCCTTCTCAGCTACAACACAGAGTCCAAGCACTGAAATATGGAGGAAATGTAGGTACTGCAAATTTGGTGAGACAGGAAGCAGAGAAGTGGGCCATTATAATTTCTGAGGAACACAACAGCAGCATTCGATATCCTCTGACCACTTCATTTGGCTCTTTCTTAACCAGAGAAACCATGAAAGAACTAAAATAGTGCAAAGCAGACCTGGAAATGAACTAGTTTGACTATGTTGGGATCAGCTATATACATCTGATGCAGCAGACAGCAGATCAGACACTGGACCTCTCGGAGATTACACAGCAAGCTATCTTCTTCTTCTAGTTCAGGACTCGCAGGGCCCGTGGTACTATGAACACTCTTGAGCAAACTGTGGGTATTACTGCTCTGAGCTTTCTCCTCCTCTGTAGGTAAGCAGATCTCTAGAAGAATCTGCACAGCAGCACTGTCCTGTGAAGAAAATAAGCAACAGAACATGCATTAAAACCCCCAATGAAATCAAAGAAATCAAATACGAATTAATGACAATTTAAGAAACGGAAGACTGTCAGGTGGCTAGAACTTCTAGCTATAGATTTTTTTATACAGAATAAAACCTCAGTGCCAGAATCACAAATCCTGTAGAACATTAAAAAAACCCAGGGCTTTATCTGAATCAAGACTCAAAGAAAAAAAATCTACATCCAACAGATAATCATCATCACAGATCAGAACACTAAATTCAACAGAATCTCGTATTCTTTCAAAATAAATATCCAATGGTCCCTTAAAGCATCCAGATCAGACAAAATATGCACCGGGCCATGTAATTCACAGTATTCAGGGGAGACTAGGCTACTCATTTAAATATAAAACTTCCTATTAGTTCAAAAATCATCTTCTAATAGGGACTACATATGTGACATTCTTCCAGACAGAGGGAAGAGGAGACTGACTGTGAAACAGGATAACTCTAGAATTCCCATAACATCAAGCTAAGTAAGTTAACCATTCTTCAGCCCCGCACTTTACAATGCTGGCTGCTTCTCTTAAAGAACATAGTTCAAATGATCATGCCCACGTCTGTCACATTTATTCATGTTTTACTGCTCCAAATCCAAGTACAGAAAGAGCTTCTGGATAACACTGGCAACAAGGAAAAGGGCTAGTAAGCAAAACTCTTCTGTTCTAACTAACCAAAAAGAACACTACCAAAGCAGTTAACCAACACAATGCTTCAGACTAGAAAACAGACCAAAAATATTTAACAATCTGAATACAGAGGTGGTTTACTTTATCATGGAAACAGAAATCGGTAAAAAAAGAAGTAAAAAGGTCTCATTTTTTAATTTCCTGTTTCTGTATTTCTGTTTTATCACTGTCTTTGCTCATATCATCTAAAATCCATTTCTTCCCCCTTACCTGAGCAGCAAGCAATGCATTTTTTAATTCTTCCCTTGTAACTTCTGGGGCCTCTGGACCCATTGCATTGTTCTGGGATGGCCTAATGTCCTGCTCTGCTGTTTCTTTTAGGTGAGAATTGAGGTAAGCTTTTGAAGCAAGAAGATAGCCGTTCAACATGTGCAAAGTTATATCCATCAGAGGAGGACTCCTGATACGGGAACACATGATAAAATAAAGGCATTTCAGTAGGCAGAACAATAAGACAGTAATAATGTGAAGACACTAAAAGCACTCCTCAAAGGCTCATTTGGTTGCAGTCTGTTTTCCCTAACACAGCAAAGTACTAAAGGTGACAATCCCCCCTGCTGCCCTGCCATGCAGTCCTACTTCTCTCATGCACACAGGTGTGCGTACACTCTACAAAACCAAGGAACTGCTGAAGAGACTAATTTCTGATGAACAAAGGAAACCCAAAAAGTGTCGGCTGTACATGAAGTAAGGAGAAACAATTATCTGAATGACTGGGAAAAAAAGGCAGACAAGCTCTGAACTGCTTCCACAATACTAAGATGGTAGTTTTCAAACCCCATTGCATTATAAATCTCCCTAACAGTTTCAGAAATGTAGGATTTTCAATTTGCATCCAAGGCTGAAGAGATATACATTTATAAATTTCACCTACGGATTGGGGATTAAAGATGTCATCTACAGAAACTTGAAGTCTAGCAGAGTTGTAGCAACTCAAATGAAAACTGGATTCATGGCTCAATTGCTAAAAGGCAAGGAGCGACAGATGCATACAAACAAGAACGTGAAGAACAAATCAAGCTGACTATTAGCCATTTATTATGAACAAAAGGATAATACAAAAGGGGGAAAATAAACCACAAGTGACAGAAAACATGAAAAAGAATACACAAGGAATAAACCTATGGGCTGAAGTACATTTAAAATTATTAACCATATCTTTTTTAGAATAATAGATGCAATTTTCTTCATTACTGCGAAAAAACAAAGTTGTAATTTACAAATTCTGACTTATTATTTGCATTATTTCATATTCTCCTTAAAAGCTGGTCCATTGCTATCAGTTGTGATCATTTTCGCTACTAAAATTCTCAGCTTATTCTTCTGCATCGCAGCCATAAAGCAGCATTACACATCCTCCTCTGTCATCACTGACATCTAGAGGAACTAATTTCTAAGTACTACTAAAAGACTTTCTTGGGAAATTAAGCAAATCTACCTTTGTCATATCCATCACGCACCCACTGGCAGAAACCATTACCCAACAAGATGGAATACCTACGGGCCCACAAGGGATGGCAAAAGGCAGCACGCAGTGGAAGGATGTTACAGCTACATCCTCACCCACCACCTCCCGCTGTGGCAGCAGCCATTTTAAGCATGCTGCACTGTCTATTTAGAACAAATTGACACACACAAAGCTAAAATGGATGATCTATGTACAAATCCCAAATTTTCCGAAACAGAACTGAGCATAAGGTTGTCCAACAAGACGCTCGGCTGGACAGTATGACATGCTGAAACAGCCTGCACAGCTCACTCAGTCCTCCCACCAACGACCTTAATACAAAAAAGACAGAATTTACAAGCTCAGATGATTAGTTTGAAAATATGTTTTGAAGTACTGAAAGCTTTTAGAAGTTTTCTGTGAGACATCTTGATGTTTAGCATGCACCATGTATCAATGTAAGTACCGCAGAACATAAAAAGCTAAAGGAGAGAGATGCTTACCTATGAACTCTCTGATCGCATCTTAGTACAATCAAAGGATCAATCATCAGATCATTCTGGGTGTATTTCTGCTGTCGGACTACTTTTGCTGAAGGCTGCAGAGCATTAACAGTCATCACCCACAACCTAAAATGAGATTATTTTTATGATTTTTTTAATAGATAATCTGTATGAGAAAAGGGACCACATAACCATCTGGACACTCACTTAGCTGTTATTGCTCTAGGCCTATCAAGGAGCAAAAACCCCATAATTCATTTGAGCCCTTGAAGTTAACCAAGATATAGTTAACTTACATTCACTGGAATTACAGCAACGAAACTGTTTTCACTGCAACACAGCATCCACTTCCTCAGATGAGGCATGCTCTTACCTGAGTTCGATCGTGTTTCATCAGTAATGTGTCATAAGGAATCTACACTACACAAACATACTCCTATATTTTAAGTGAACTGGTGACTTCCTTTCCCCAGAGAACAAGACTCATAGAATAGAATCATAGAATTGTTTCGGTTGGAAAAGACCTTTAAGATCACCAAGTCCAACCATTAACCTAACACTACCAAGTCCTTTTAAATACAAAGGTCAATATTTTCAACAAAGCAAAAAGCAATGCAACTCCAGCACGTTCTCTTCAGTCACAACCTCCAATTTCCCAGACAAAGGCATTATGTTATTTTTTTGAAACAAAAAGTGGCGTTCCTCCTGTCTGCAACAACACACTAAACAGTATTTTGAACCTACCTTCTTGGCATCACAGTGTTAAGAACCATCCAAAGTTTATTGACAGTCTGAAGAATCCTCCGAGGGACTCCAGCATTCAGCAAGCGATTCATATTTGATGTCAATACTTCTGCATATGGGATCAATTCACCGGCCGAGAGAAGTGTTAAATGTTCTAAGATCTGCATCAGCTGGGTGTGATTTCCAGGCAGCATGGAAAATGCTATCAAATAAAGACAACAGGATCTTGGTAAAACCGGATTTCTGACATTGTTTCTGACTCCTTGACCTGAAGACTCATATATTAACAAGTTTGCAGCAGAACATCTTCATTATACAAATGCAGTATGATCAAATGAATTAAATGGCTACACACTTCCAAACCCACCATATTCCAACTAACTTGGAAAGAACACTGCTTGCTTCAAATTAAGTTAGTTACCTTCCTGGAGCTGTTTGGGAGAGTGATTCTTTGCAATGTTAGTCAGAAGCATCCTCCTCAGTAAGGCGTCAGTGCCCGTGATCTGCTCCTCACAGATCCAGTCTTCCACGATGCAGAGGTGTGGATAGTTAGTTGCAAGAAGGCGTAACAGTGCAGAATGCAAGCCTTCAGGGAGAGTAAGAAAGTATACATCTTAGACTTAAGTAGTGACATCTTTCACCTGAACATATTTGTGCTTATCATTTCAACGACAGACCTTAAATGAATCACTGCCAAGAAGTTCAATGAACTTGCATGTTTATAGCCTGATATTCTAATTCCAATAGAAAGGAGAAGTTACCTTTTGGAAAGGTGGGAGGACCCTACAGTAACTCTTAAACTCAGTCTGGAATTATAAATTCTCAGGCAATCCCTACTCTAAAATCTACTCTAGGTAGGTTCGACCTACTCGAAAAAGAACTGCCTTCCTCAAACTTTCACTATTACTCTTCATACATATCTGTACTGTCACTAGTTACTACTGACAGATTTTAAAAGAAAAAGGACAGCACACTATGAAACACACAATAGCCACAGGGCTGGAAACAGGCGGCGCCTTCTGTCTGCATGCACGTCAGGCTTTCGCACACAGATCTACCTCCCAGCTCCTGCTGCAGTCCTTGCGCCTGCCGGATGAGGTACTTGATTGGGATCTGATCCATTAACGCTGATGAGTAAGACTTGGGTTTTTTCTGCATGGCAGCTATAAGGGAACAGGACAAGAAACCACATGTAACAGTTACAGTTGGAAAAAAATATTTCCCCAAGTGAATCAATAATGTAAAGCACTTGTCTCTATATTATCCAGGTAAAATAGAGAAAATCCCAAGTAACGCACCTCATTCCTGTTAAAGTATTAAATAAAGCTCTTCAGGAAAGCATTTCTGTGAACATTTCCATTTAAAGATTTCCCTGGCATTCAGATTTGTTGGCAAGATCGCCGTACTATCTTTGCCCAAGTCCAGCTGATTTTCACATCATAGCTCAAATCTGCACTTTCTTTATTCAAGGGGTTTTATTCTTAAAAAAAAACGGTTGGCACATGGAATTCAAACTGTTGACACACACAACACCCCGTAGTGAGGTGGAAGGTACAACTGCAGGGAGAACTATCATTTATTTTATAGTATTTCAGTCTTTCTTGAATAGCATGAAGAAAATAGCACTGATGAATGCTGCAAGTTTTGCACCCTAAAAAGGGCAGGTACAAACACCCACCAGATATAAATACTCTGTTTTCACTGAAATTAAACTCCATCAATAAACTACATAACATTGTTTCAGAATTGATTTAAAGTCTCAATTTCAAAGGTAAAAAGGGATCATTCAATATTGTCAACCATAAAATTGCCAACCCAAAGAACTGTGTGTGCGAGTTTGACGACACATGAATAAATGAAGATCTGAAGTCATTAAGAAATCTTTGTGAATCGTTGCTGTATTTATTAGATGATCAGAAACTATTTCTGGCAACTTTTTGGCCAGCTTGGACCTTTTTTAATCTGGAAAAAAAATTCCTCAGAGTTTTAGCAGAAACTTTATCTCCTGAATTTCTACAGCAATGCTGTACTTATTACAGGAATCTAAATTTTTTATGCTGTGCTGGAATCTGACAGCAACATGAATTTTGGTTATTGTAAGAATTCCTCTCTATGCATCTAATTTTCAGTTAATCTGTTTTCCACCGATGCACTCACATATACCTAGTATCTTTGTGTTTGCCAGAAGCGCTTCTTCGTATGACAGGACATAGTAGAGGACAAGCAATTGTGTTGTGATGCTGTATCGTTGAGTAAGACGAGTATTTTCTCCCTGTACATAAAACCACATACAAAGGTCATGTTGCATTCCTGATTCTTGAGAACAAACATTTGGATTTACCTGCAAATATGAAGAAAGACAGGGCAGTAAGCCTTGTATAAAAATTTAAAGCCATATGAGGTCCAAGCAGGGAATATTTTTTCTTTCTTTTTTTTTTTTTTAAAATGAACTTCAAACATAAAATGTCTTGGGACACTGATAAGGAGTAATCCCAGGATTCCAGCGCAAGGCAATGTTTGCCACTCATTCTACACGTGTCCAAGTGACCACTCTTTTACTTCTATGCAAATGAAAATGCTTCTTTCAAAACCAGCTACAGTGCTTCAGTTAAATAGTATCTTTGTCTAACAAGATCAAGTCAGTTCAAAAATTATACAAATCCTACATAAACACCTGCGCTTTTCAATCCATGAAGGGCTTTTCTTTGCACTTTTAACAGCATGAGTTGACGAGTTCCCAAGGAAAAGGGCAAAACAGGGACAAATAGCAATCCGCCTCAAAATCTGAGTAGCACTAACAGGATTCACTTCAAAACACATGACCATCACCGTAGCAGGAGGCAGTTTACTATACAGGCATTAAAGACAAAAAGCAAAGCAACTTACAAATTTGCATCAAGCACATATACAAAATACTGAACCACATGTCCACATTAAAGTACATGAAAGAAGCGAACAAATCGTTTACCCCCGAGAGTCCTTGAAAAACATTCAGTATCTCCTGCTCCGTGACAGGCTGATTTGTGGCCTCTGGATTGGATTTAGATGCAGGAGTAAGAATAGAGTTAATGTAGACATCAATAAGAGGAAGCAACTGAGGATGGAGTGGAGTGGTGGTTTCACAGAGCTGCCGATAGATCCAGTCCTAGACAAAACCATGCCGTTACACAATGAGTTTCAAAGCTGGAAGGCAATTTTTTTTTTTTTCTGCAATTACATTCCCTTTTAACTAGTTACAAAAAACTGTAACTGAGTGAGTCTCTGACTTTGGAAAGCGTAACACCAGTTCTGAGTTGGGCTTGGTCATAAACCTTGTAATCCTGACTCTGCTCTGTACAGACCCACCAATAAAACTTGTCCTGGCTGGAAACAGCATTCTGACTATGATTTTATTAAGGGCAGACAGGGGGAGAGAGCTGACTTTCTTATTATTTTTAACTTCACTAAGTTGTCGTCTCTGGATTACAGAGCTAAAACTGGGTACCCTAACTTAATAGACAGTTCCTTCTTAAATTACATGGTAATAGGCGATAAGATTCATCAAGAATTCTGTTCCTGTAATTCAACCAAAAAACCAGCCTGCAAAACCTAGTCAACATTCAAAATTGTGAACAGAAATGAAGGTCATACCTTAATGGATACTTTGTGCTTGGTGAATGATCGACTTTTTAAAAGCTGGTAAATGCAGTGAATAGGTAAAAACCCAGTAATGTTGGCACTGAGATTCCCTGTAACAGGCACGCGAACTGCGTGAGCCGTAACAACCTAAAGGAAAGTTATTATTAACAAGAAAAATACCACAAATATTCAACTTATCACAATGCATAAGCACAAAGTGACCAAGTTGCACAGCTACATTCTTTCTGGCATTTACTTATTTTTGGTTGTTTGGAAAATGAAGAACATTTTGATGTAGCTTAATACAGTATGTGTAAAACTGTAGCACATGTACTACATTTGTGAACGATTTCCTGCTACCGCAAAAAACAATGTCAGAGTGGACCATTTTTCTCCTTTGCTTCCCCATTATTTAAAAAAGCCAAGTGTTTAAAAAGCATAATCAGATCAGAGTACAAAAAGAACGATCCAAGGCTCTTCAGTACCAGCAGGGCATTGATTCTTCTTGTAGGTCAAACTGAAGTGATTACAGAAGAAAGAAAAATAAAAGGGGGGAAAGAAAAAAAAAAAAGACCTAGGCTTGAAATACCTGTTCAGTGAAAATCTCCTGTGTGAAGATTGTCTTCATTCTGCTGAGTGAGCTGGGCTTAATAACAATCTGAAATAAAGAACAAAGTACTTGTAATTTTAAGTTCTAGCTTTCTTATAAATAAGTACTACGAATTTATTTTATAAACTGTTAACTTTTAACCTTTTTAAACTGGTCTTCACTGGGATACCAGGAAAACACTCACATCTATACTTCAAATGTAAACCAAAAATATTTTTAAATAGCACGAGTTCATCACTCCACATCTTCCTTATCCTGAAAACTACCTACCTAGCTTTCACATTTGATGAGACACTGTTTCATGACAGTGAACTGAAGATAACTCTCCCTCGGTAATTTTCAGAAATTGTTATACATCTAGATTTTTCTTTAAACTATTTAAAATAAAAAGGTTGCAGCTCAGTTTGGAAACTACTTCAATTAGTCTTCTAAAAAAGTTTGTTTCTTGCAAATAATTATTTCAACAAGTCAACACTTTTTGAAGATCCTTTTATCGTAACACTCTGTATCAAGAGGTACGCATAGTTTAACGTCTCTCTACAGGAACTCATGTGGTTAGTTACTCATTTTTTAACTTTACATTTGCTTTAAGCATATTAGAAAAAGCAAAGTTCTTTATATCAAAAAGTTCTTTATATACAAAGAGTATATACATATACATATATATATCTTTATATACAAAGAGTTCTTTATATACAAGAGTATAAATACAAAGTAAAAAGCTAAAATTAACAGAGAAATGTAGGTGCTAGGAACAGTTTAGGATTTACCTTCATTCCCAAGGTGGAGCAGACCAAATCAATGATAGCACTGAGCTGATTGCTGTGGAAATACATGGCTACCAAGAGAAGCATCTCTCCAAAAGAAGCAGACACACCAGAAATGCTAACGATAACAAAGTGGAAGAGTTATTTTCCAATAGGACATAAGTAAATGTCAGATTACTGGAATCATTACAAACAACAGAAGCCTGCTCTCACCTTTCAAAGTAAGCTTCTTCCTTTATCATCCAACTAAGCCACATTACCATGAGCTGCTCCTGTTCCGGGGTGCTGCATAAAGAAAATCCATAAAAGATCTTTTTTCCCAGGAACTACAGCTGGTTTTACTAACAATTACTAGCAGAAAAGCCAGTATTTGAGGAATCCGATGCCAGGAGACTTTTTGTCACTTTCACTTCAGCATCAAACAGCTGACAAGCACTGATAATTAGCACAAACTTCAGTCCAACTGTGAGGCAATTTCTTGTCTTGGATGCACACAGCAGCAAGCTACAGCCATTAAACACCTATATTGCTACTCTTTGAACAGGGTCTCTAAAGAATTTAGCTATAAACTTGTTCAATGGAAAAGTGAACTACTAAGGGCTACTTCAGCCTTCAGAAACCATTCCAAATTAAGCCAATACTGATGCTCCCCTCTCAAAGGATTTGCTATAAACAAGAGGGAGAGCAGAGTGGAATATCAATTTACTCACCACACTGTGACACCAATCCCTTCAACCAACATACACAGATTTGTATAAAGAATTAGGAGAGAAAAATCTGTGTGGCTCTGGGGAGGTGACTGCCTTACCGGTGCTGAAACAGTAACATCTTTACAAACCCGCTCCTTTACTGAGAGGTACCTGACAAGAGTGGAGAAGGCCAGAAGCATACAGAAGGAAAGAGATACAAAGCGAACACCAGCTGGAGTTGCGGGAGGCCGGCTGGTCATCAGCTGCAGCAGCTGCTCCGCTTCTTCATCAGTTGGCCTGAAGAGGACAGAAAAAGAACAAAACCCACACTGCTGATTGAAGTGAAGAGATTCCCAATCTCACCGCAATGGTTAAAGATTAAATTTTCTCTGTTACTTAATCTGTTTATCAAATTGCCATCAAATGAGTATCAAGATTAACTGGCAATTCTCTTTGAACTTAAAGACATAAAAATCTCTGTTAAGAGATAACAACAGTGAGAAAACTTCCCCAGGATATAATCTTGCCTACTAGTACAAAATACTTAAAATTAACAGTGCATGAAGATGTTTCGTTATCACTCTCTAAAAACAGAGGAATAGAAATTCTAAATTCACATGGCGTATGTTGCTAGAGTTTTCAGCTGCTTTCTACTCTGCACACTGAGGCCTAGACTTCTTTTAACAAGTCAGTCGAACTGATTTTGCAGCATTAAAGACAGCACCACGTTTCTTGCATTATTTTAGATTAAAAAAAAATCAGCAAAGTTGACAAATGGATCGGTACCATTAGAATGACAAAACTTTTCTGCTGAGAATAGTACCATAAAGTTAAACCCATACGTGTCTCCACAGACCTTAGTATTACAGAATATTTGCTCTCTGCACTATAAAGAAACGACTCCATCCCTCGGCATGTGAGACGGGTCTAGTCCTCTAGTACTAAAATTGGCGAGTCCTGTCAAGACCGCTTCAAGGACATAACAGCCTTTAGAGACAGCTCGCGTTAAAAGCGCCTCAACCTCTGTTTAAATGGTCAGACAGCAAATCAAAACCACAGAGCATTAAAACATTCATTACTTCAGCCCAGCAATTCCCATCAAAGCGCAATAGAGACGTAACAACGCGCTGGCTTTCACGACGTGCTCTTCCTTCAGTCCGGAATACACAGACACGTTTGGCTCCATATCAACATCTGCTTCTTCAACAATGTGTGTGCTGCGAACCGTGGGAAGGATTCCCATGAGCTCCAGGAGCAGCTGCCTCCTCATTTGCCAAAGCACGGAACTGATATTATCTCTTTTTCTCTGTGTAAGAAGTTAAAAGGTGAGAACACCAACGTAAAATTCATCCCATCGATGTATTACATAAAAGCTTCCATAATGATGAAGTCAAGGGAAAAAAGAAGGCTGGGGAGGAAATTTTTTAAAATACAATTTTCAGTACCAGGGCAACAGGCAACACATGATCACATCACAACAGCTTATTACATCAAAACCAAGTTTTAACAAACTCAACTAACCAAGCAAGTCAAGAAACAACTTCCCATTGTGAACACTGAGGATGAACATATTCATCAGGTAAACATTACAAACTTACAATTTCCATGTCTATTGAATCATCTACCTAAAAATCTCTCAGAACAACAACCAAATAGCCGCTTTCGGGGACACTATTTATAGACCCGATGGTCCCATAAGAAGACGTTGCCTTGTAAAAGTTGCTCCAAGACTTGCAACAGGATTTATACGCATTCAGACAAATACGGGTGGCTGCATCCAGAAGACTTACAGCAAGCTAGAAGGATATTTTTTAAAAAGCAGAATATTGAAGGCTTTTCCTACCTGTTGGCCATTTCGGATAAAAGTTCCAAACCAAGTTCGAACCTTTGCATTTGTTCCAAGTAGCAAACCACTCACAAAACACACCAGGTCACTCACTCCATCATCTGAAGCTTCATTTTTGGTGTGATCCAAGGTCAAAGCCACACCAAGACCTGGTAGATGACACTCTTCCACCTAGATAAAATGCTCAGGCTCAATCACCTTTTTAAAGCTCCAGTAAGGATCATAACTATGATTCTCATGACAACCTAATGACTGACTTACCACCATGCCTCGGACCCTCAGAGCTTGGGAAGGGTTCATTTTGCACAGGTGGCGAAGTGCTTCTGTTCTACGACGGCCTCCAACACTTTCCTCATCCTGCCGTTCACCATTCTTAATCAAACCTCTGCAGACTAAATATCCAACAGGAGGTGTAAGTAAATCTGTCCTTTCCAAGAGAAAGCCACATAAACATAAACGCATAAAGCCAAGCCGCTCTGTTCAGCTCCCTGTGATTTATCAGTTGGGCCACACAACTCTTCTCTGGGCAAGAACTCATGATCTATGCTACATAAGCAGAACAAGGAAATGGTCTTGCTCCTCAGAGAAATTACAGGGTCATTACAGATTTATGCATCATCCAATTACTACTCATGCTCTATCTAATGTAACCTGTGCATCTGGCAGTCCTGGAGACTGAAATCTTATTGCGAGGTAAGGGATGTTAAACAGGCAACGTCAATACAAATTTTTCACCTCGTAATACGGCTCAGGGACGAGAACCATTAGCAAGGTTAGGCCGGGTTCGCAGTCCCACTCATTCCCTGCCCGAGTCAGCCTTTGTAACGGTGACCTACAGATGAAAAGCCGCAACATCCACACCATGAGTCTACAAGCAGGCTGCAAAAAAGGGGAATCAACATGACGAGAATGGGAGCCCATCGGCATCTCTAGGTATAAATGCATTCAAACTCTATTTCGTAAGCCAAACGCTCTCCCATTCAAGTATTTATGGGCTTAGCCCAGAATTAACTATATTGCTAAAAATAATTTCAAACCTTTAGAACAAGTAAGCTGGACAAGGAGAAACTGTAACTCACCCTCATTAAAGCTATCGGGAACGTTGGCCACGAGAAGGCAGAGGAACCAGGCTCCATTTTTAACGTGCAACAGAGCTTCAGCCACATCAACTATTGGCAACAGCGACGGCAGCTCTGGATAAAAAGAGAGTTTTAAAAGTCAGTGTTTTGCTGTGAACCACGTAAAAACTTGTTTTTAATATGCATTTAAGTAACACGCTCAAGTCAATAAATCAATCTGTGATCTTTCCTCTTTCGAAGAGCTAGACAGCTGAGAGAAATCAGTCACAACAGCTCCAAAAGTTGTTACATTTGTAAGAGATTAGAAAACACTACAAATATAGAATACTACACCTGCTTGCAAAATGCAGAGAACATCTGCTGCCTCCTCCAGATAAACAGGACTCTCGAAGAGCTCAGAAGATTTCAGAAAAAACTCACCATTTGATTCTGACACCTACGAGACATTATTCATTATCACCGAACAGGTTTTATGAAGCAATTTGTCTAATCAGTCTTTTACAGCCTTAAATTCAGCAGACTGAATATATTAAAAACTGTCAAAAATGTACCGCTATAAACACAGAACAGGCACAAGAAAAGCATTTAGAGTAAGAAATATTTACTAGTGGATATACTTCAATATGGCTGGTATCACTGCTTCTTTCCCGAAGAAAGAGAAATAGCTCACTGACAACTCTAAAAACACGCTAAGTTTACACAAGGAAAATGAAATGCCGGGGGAGGTGGGGGGGAGAGGAGGAGGGATAAGAGAAATACGGTGGCTAATATCATACTGCAACAGGAGTAAAGAACTGGACGGAGAGAAGCCATAATTACGTTTTCAAATAAGATTTCTGCACTGATGCATCACAAAAATCTCATTATATTTGAGTACAGCATATTACAGAATATACAGAGCCTGTATCACATTAGAAAAGATTACCCTCCTTTGTTCTGAGGACAAAAGACTTCCTCTAGGAAGCTGGGTTCACAAGGAGTTTAATCAGAAGCCACTGCTCAATCAGACTGCAAATTTAAGCCTCGGTGAAGCACAGAAGACCTGGAGAAGGGTACTCACACACACCAGCAGCACCAGGAACAGAACCACACAGCACAGCGATCTATCCACAGAGCATTTTCACTGACACAAAATTCACAAGTGTCCAGGTACGGAGAAATTTACCTTATTCATAATCGCTAGTAACTCGCTAAGCACGAGACGAAGCCGACGAGGTGAATCGCTGTGTTCAAATTCCAGCGTCAGCCCGTGCTGAAGCTGCGACACCAAGATGCTTTCTCCGCTACCTCCTCCCAGCTTGTGCCTAACAGACAATTAAACCCAACAACTACTAAATGTTTCTGCAAACACAGCAATTTTATCAGTTAAAGGAGGGCCGTAATTCCGTAGGGATTGCTTCTACCACACGTGTGACCCGAAAAGACCGCTGTAGCACACCGCGAACTCTAATTCTGTGGGTATGACAGCAACAAGGGCCCCTGTTCCCGGCGCAGGGACAAGGCTCGGTGAAGACACGGAGACCACGCCAGCCACCCCCCTGCCCGCTCCCTGACGGGCACCACGCACCCCCCACCCCGGGGGGTGGGGTGGGGGGGATCCCCGGGACCTCAGAGCCCTCTGTTAAACCCGGGCTTTTCCCTAGGACGTTATCAAGGGACACGGACACGAGCGGCCAGCTCAGCCCGGCGCTTCGGCAGCAACGAACAGAACGGCTGGCCACGCCGCACCGCGGCTTTCGCCACAGAAAACGCCGTTCTCGGCGTTACCGGAGCTGCTGCTCTTTGCTGGCGTCCTGCTCCAAGGCGTGGAAATCCACGGAGAGCAGGGCCACGATGGAGTTGACGGCCTCCACGCCCGAGAGGAGCCGCAGGATGAGCTTCTTGTCCTGCGCCCAGCTCTGGCTCTGGTCGGCGGGGGCGCAGAGGGCCATGCGCACCAGGCAGGGCAGCAGCAGCCGCAGCTCGGGGTCGCTCAGCGCGGCCAGCCGCACCACGTCCACCTTCTGCATCGCCTCGAAGGCGTAGGGGCTGACGAACTGGAGGCCGGAGCACTCCGCCATAGCGGCTCCCCTCATTCAACCGTCGTCGCCCCAGGCTTCCGGCGCAGGCCGAGCGCGTCACGGCGGGGAAGGGCGGGGGAAGTGAGGTCATGGGCGGGAGGCGGCGGCCCCGCCCCTTCCCCCTGTAAATAAGGACACCACAATCAAGGCTTCATGAATAATTTATTCCATTTGAAATTTTTTTAAAAAGTATAAACCTTTTTCATTTCCTCAATCACAATTTGTACAACTCAGTGTTTATGGCATTCGGCAGCAATAGTGTTTGTTCCTTAATCGCTTTTTTTTTCTTTTTTTTTTTTTAAGTTTTTTTTCCTTTTATTTTTGTCACGATAAATACGACGACTTGGCCCACGGCGGGTGGTGGCTGGGGGAGAAGGTACCGCAGCTCCCTCGGAGGGACCCAGCCGGGGCGGGGCAGGTGACGGGTCCAGTCATGATGCCACAGGCTGTGTCATCCCACGCCAAGCGCTCTGCGAGGTCCTCACATCCAGTTTACTTGGAAAAACCTAAAGCTAGATTAGTAACGTCCTGAAAAAGTGACCCTGAGGATTGTGGTAGGTCCCAAATCCAGTTCTACTGTAAATTAAACTTTACTCCACTGAAAATAAAAAAAATACACCCACAAACAATAATAAAAAACTTTAAGTTGGAAGCATAGTCCTGGGTCCTTTACTAAAAAAAAAAAAAAACCAAACAAAACCCCCCACCAAACACAAACCTTCCCAGCTGGAGGTTGTCGAGACGAGACAGTAATGCCATATACAATGTCACCTAATTAACGAATTCTCAAAAGAAACCCAGATCAAAACATTGGTTATGCAGCATTACTATCAAACCAGAGTGATATGCTGTGCCGTCCTGTTGTGCAGCAAATTATATGGTGCAATAGCATTTTTAAAACATTTTACTCTTATTTTTGAAAGCTTTAAAATAATGCAACATAATATTTTGATATTACAGTATTAACAAATAGTGCTTGATTAAAAGACATCTGCAAGTCTTCATAGCAACACATGAAGTTAAAATTACCAATGGAGGTAAATATAGAAATACAATAATCTGCGCCATAACTGACAGCTAAGTAAGAACATAGCTGAGGATTTAAATATAAATTCATTTATCTGTAATTATTTCAGGCAATGGTAGAAAGATCTAAATGTTACAGCTACTTTAAAAATCTAAGGGTTGTTTGCAAGTACAATTGGCAGCCTGCCGGTCTGGCGACAGGGTTTTCGGAAATCTAATCCAAATAGCAGTGAGTCAAAGGTGACTAAATGGCTTAAATATGGTAATAGCTAGGTTAAAACACTTTTATACTTTTTTTTTTTTTTTTTTTAAATCGTAATGGAAGGATCTCGGATTCTTCTTGCATTGGATACTAAGAGGAGGTAAACCTCCACAGCTACTTAACAGAGCACTGCCAGGAACAGTATTTTCTTGCAAGGCCATTTTGAGAAGCTAGAGCTGAAATTTTCAAATATTTAATCTTGTACTTGCTAAAGAACCCAAATTACTGGATTGTGACAAATTTATTTATAAACCAGCTATTATGTGCACTTAAAATAGTTAAATAAAAGTAGCTAACAAAAAAAAGCGTGCCCAATGTAGCAGCTGGCTCATGGTGCTGGCAGGTTTGATACGTACATTGCCAGCTGTGACTCTCGCTCCAGAAATGGCCCTCTCCTAATCTTTTCTAGTGGTTACAGTATTAAAATTTACTTTAACTGCGCTTGCAGGGGGAACGGGAAACTGGTGGCTTTCACAGTTGGAGTTTCACAGGGAAGGTTGTGGTCCAGGTAACAGAATACAGTTATACCAATTTTCAGGCATCGATTCACTTACCTTCATTAATACAAGTCAGGTTTAACACAAAGAAAGCCACACCAAAACCTTGGAGCTTGGCTAACTGAGCCAGGATTAAAAATGACCACTTTGCAACAAAGCTTAAAAAATAAAATAAAGTAATTCCAGTTTTAAGAGCACCTTCCCGCTTCAAAAATCTCAGCCAAATGAGAAGAAAAAAATCCTTCTGTAAGACAAAACTATGCTGTTTAATCTGCGGTGCACTACCGTTATTAGGATAAAGCAACGGACAGACCCAATTTTCAACTCTATTTATCAAAATATGCTAGCTTCTGATTGCACTCATGTTATTTTGAAGAAATGACTGAAAATTTTCATCACCAATTGTACAACTTCTTTATACAAAACCAAAAAAGTTGCTAATATTGTATATACACGATTCAGTGAGACTGTTTCTATGAAAAATTACCTCAGGCAGGTATTTACCATTTACGAAACATGATTTTCATTAACACATTAAGTTTTGTAAATGCAAGCGAATTCTTCCTTGTAGGGGATTAACAGCGGGTGCACAAATGGATCTTAAAACTTGCTCCTTTAAAGGTTTAAACCAGCAAGACGGACAGTATTAAGACCCAGGACAGGGGTTATCGCAAACAGGCTCACGTGAGCGCTGCAGGAGTTAAGTTTTTATAATCTGGCAGTCAGATGAGGAACCCAGAAAAAGCATATGCAGTTGCTCTTCAGCACCCGTAGGGGCTATTTTAGAGCAGCATCAGACATTTGGCATGTGCTAGGAGAAAGGAAGGAAACTACGGAGAAGAAACGGTGACTGCAGGTAGAGGGAGACGTTTAGGAAAGCCTTGTGATTTGTCAGTCCCTTCCTTGGGGAGGGCTAAGCCTCCTCGGCACACGCCCCAGCCACAGCCTGAAAAGGGGATATGGGGAAGGCCGTACAGTGATACTTGGGACCTTCACCACAGTGCCAAAAATACATTAAAAAGGAAAGTGTTCAGGGTTTCGTGCTGTTTTTTTACTAGTGGAATAAAATCTGAATACCAGAATTCACTGAGAATCTATATACACCACATTTTAGTTAAACACACACCAATCTTAAAGTCAAGATTGACTATTTTTGCATTTGTAAAATGGCTAGAGCTGGGCTAAATTTCAGCGTTACAGGAGACTTTGGATAAGATCAGAGTTTTCTGTGTGTTCCATATCAGATTCACGTTTTATCACAAATGTGGAAGAAACTAACACAGTCACCACAGTGCCAAGAATATCCAGGTAACAAAAATGCACAATAGATATTCTTGTAATATTAAAACTTGTATACTGGAAATAGATCTGAGAATCTAGCCACAGCTCTGAACCATAACACAAACTTCAATTGAAGAGTTTATTCATTTTATTCTCACTACAAGTTAAACCACCTACAATATCACTTATATATTGCCATTGTTACTCTGTAAAGGTGTGATATAAAATGCTGTAAGACCCGGTACCTTTTCAATTTATATAAACACAGTGAACTTCATTACTGTACATGTACTCTGCAACTACAGCTTAGCTGTAAATCCCCCACACACAATGGTATGGACATTAACCCCTCTATCCCCATTAAACTGTACATCAAGACAATACAAATTTACTGTCCCCACCCACCCCTTACAAAAAAATAATACTCTAAAAGCAACCTACTGCAACTTTTAATTAAGACGATTACATATATTTTAGACCAATTGCTTTAAAGCAAGAAGGCAGTATAAACCTTCTAGGAAAATTTTTATAAAAGAGGTTAAGAAATATAAGACAATTTATACATTTAAAAACTTACAATAAATAAGAGATGCAGGCATTTTTGAATACTAGGTACTATAATCCAATACAAGAACATCTTGATGTTCCGAAGCCATAGGTTGAAACTTATTGTTCCTCATGTTTCTTCTCATCTCCATGCTTTTAATATTCATTAACCATGACTGGGTACTATGGCTCATTACTCTTCACAAATACTGTGGCTGGGGAAAAATGGTTAATTTTGCTACTAAAAATGTTATAATACACTTTCTGATCATCATTCTAAAGCGTCCCCCATAGTCGATGACTCAAAGACAGCGGGGCGATAGGTGCCCCTCTCACAAGTCAAAACAATATTTGCTGGAAGTAACAAGATTCATAACCCATCACAAACAACTTGCACTGAGAAGAATTATAACTTAGTCCTGCAGTGAAATATCCCTTTTCCTCATTTTTGTCTTGCAAAATTCAGATGAAGATCACAGCATATTCATGATAAAGTTATACAACTGATTCAGCACCACAAAATGAATTGGGAGACATGACCGTCTGTCCTGGGTTGCAGGATCACAGGTTAGCCAGGAGAGTGCATTGTACTGTTCCAGAACAAACCTGAAAAGCAAACAAGCTTCCATCAAGCCAATGGACTTTCCCACCAGTATTTTGCAGTCCTAATTTAATGTAAACCAGTTTCTTTGGTATTAAAAACATAAAATAGGGTTGCCAACATTCTGAAATAACATGCCTTCACAATTATTACAAGCAGTTCAAAGCTAAACTTTTTCAGTGGAAAATTGTCATTTTAATTGTCCATGCTTAATGTCAAGAGGTGCACATAGCAAAAAAACAGGAAGAAAAAAAATCTTATGTTTTCTCAACAAGTGTCCTATGTTTACATGAGTCCCTCTAGACTCTTGTGCTTCAGCATTTCAGTATTTCCACACAATTCTGGCTTAACTATAACTATCTTCCACTCATTTAGGCACCGTCTTCTGTGTTACACCTCAAACTCACTTCTAGCTTGAGGAATTCATTGTCTTTCAAATATTTTCAGTTGTAAACAACACTGATTGGATAAAGAAGGGCTTCGAGATGTTTTTAATTGAACTATTCTGTGATAAAGCTATCAAAGCACAGCAATTTATATTGTCTCTGTGCTGTACTAAGGATATCAGCAGTGCAAAGAAAAAACTGACAGCAAGAAAAGCAGACAAATACGTAGCTTCTCTGCAGCAGTATTAAAAATGAAATGCACAATATTTTTGCAAGTGATCAATCAAAAATACATACCTGAGCACATCAGAAGTTTGATTAGAATCAAGTGGGTGGGAGTGTTTACTGTGGAGTAGCTCGTCTGATTGCACTGAAGGCACGTGGAGGTGCAAAGAGGCCTAAGAAAGGAAGAAAGATGCCAGCAGTTACTGTCTGATTCAGCTACAGTGTATTTTCCTCCCTCTCTATTGCTGACCTGTACCTTGCAGTCACTTTTATTCTCTGACACACAAGCCAAAACAAATCTTATCCTTAGGCCATCAACAAGTTCAGGAATTATCAGAACATAAAGGAAATGCACACAGATCTCTCTTAAAAGCACAGTGCTAGTAGTGTAATATATTTTAGGAATTTTTTTTTTTTAATCTCTTTGCTACCTTAAGTGATTATTAAAAAAGCAACTCAAGTGGCCCAAGATGTCTAGTAATATATAGACTTGGAAGTTCAGCTGCTTTCCATAAGACTTGTCTATTTATATTGCATATATAGAGCTGCTTAGGGTACATAATAAATCCTCTCTTCCAAAAAAAAAAAAAAAAAAAAGTCTTATACCAAAGCCACAGCTGAGCTTAGGCCAAGAGGAACTGCTAATCCAGACACAAATAAGGCTGAAGAAGATATATCTGTATCATTACAACATAAAGCATGGTATTAGAGATGCTAATTTAAGTTAAAAAATGAATAATATTAAATACGGAAAGTTTCTCTGTATACTAATGCATAGCCTTAAATGTGCCATGTATGTCTTGATACATAAAAAGATAAGGAAATCAGACAGTATCCAGACAGATGACACAATGATTATCATTTGGCAACAGCTAACATGGAAAACCTAGCTTTTATGCTTTGTGCAATACAAAAAGAGATTTATTTATTATTTTTCTTTTACCCACTGTAAATGAGGTATTACTTTAGACTTGTGTACTTCTCTATCACCAGTCCCCACGGGAGTCAAACATTAACCAGAGATCTTCTAGAAACTCAACCTATTCTCACAAAATACCATAGCACAAAGCCAGAAAAAGAAAGGAGCCCAGACTATCACTAAGAAACCATCAGAAGAGCAGAACTCTTCAGAATATTTATTACTTCCATTAATCATTTTTCTTCCCTTAGAAAAAGCAAACGTCAAAAGCCAAAGCTCAAAAATTTAAAACCCAACCTCTCTTCAAGAGAAAGCAGACATATTACAAAAGACATGCACCGATTTTGTTTTAAACTTGACAATGCTCATAATTCAGATCCCTGCCCAACTTTCTATGACAGACTGTCCAGGAAGACAGCTGTACAGCTGCCGAAGTTGCAGTACCTTAAGAAACAAGGGACACTGATTTTGTGCTTGAGGACACGCTGACCAAAACCAGTCAGGCAAGGGACCTGCTTTGGCAGTTGACACAAAATAACCAAGGGCCAATGGCTGCTGCAGTATATTTGTTACTTCATCATGAGATTCTGTTGAAAGCAATCGATCTGTACCTTGACCCTGTAAAACAACAGGCAAAGGTTTGATATTAGGAGAGCACAAAGTTAATAGAAGTTATCTGTAACTTTGAAAACACAAAGCATTTTGAAATATCCAAGCATTACATGAATCTTGCAAAGACAATCCAATACCCCATTGATTCAAAACATTCCATAGGAACCTTTCATTCCACAAAAGGAAATTAGCAGATGAAGAAAAACAAACAAGGTGCACACACACAACTCTACTCCAATAGTTACCTTGCCCATATCACCTCCGTGGGGGTAGTGCGACCCTGGAGAATGTACAGGGGATCCAGTAGGGGATGCAGGAAGAATATTTATAATATCAGGATCAAGATCATCTCCAGTGTCCAACAAGTCAAAAATTCCCATTCCATCTGCTCCATCTTGAAAAAGAACAAGACCAGTGAATTTCTATAGTTTCCCAACTTACAGGATATGACAACGCATTCTGAAATCAAGTGATTTTCCATATAAATCTTGTGGTTCATCAGAATAAACAGTCTTAGGCTTATTGTAAGAATAAGTGGCAAGGGTTTTTTTGTTAGTTTGTTTTTAAAACAAGAATAAATCCAATCTACTAACCATTGTTTGTGTTAAAGGCCAGATCCAAGTTTTCAGTGGTGTAAGTTGACGATGCTACTTGCACGGATGCAGATGTGGGAAACACAAGTATATGAGTGCATGACGTGTCCTGTGGCGTATTCAGCTGGGACGTCTGCATATTTAAAGTGGTGCTGCGTCCAAATACAGAGCCAGTCGATACAGAATCTTTGGAAGAGAAATCAAGTATTTCCTTAGTTTTGCTAAACCCAAACTATTAGTTCCCTCGCCATAGGAAAAAAAAAAAAAAAAAAAAAAAGAAAGAGAGAGAGTAAGAGAGAGTTTCTCAGATACCTGGCATAATAATGAAGGATCCCTGTGGTTCCATTGCCACCAAACAAGCACTGAGAATGCTGGGAGAGTCTGCAGCAGAGATACCACACATTCTGCACATGTCTTTTAGTCGCTTACTAAGGGACTGCAGGTTTCGGCGACTCAGCAAACAACTCCAGTCTGAGGATATAAAGGATATAGGTTTATCTAGAAGAACAGTGCGTGCTGCAGAATACACGTTTTACATACAATAGTGTGTGGTGCAAACTTCACGTCTGTTGAGTCTGGAATACACAGAGGAACTCTAAAAATTATTTATATCTTCCAGAAACAGGGACAGACGCTTTGTATTATTGAAAAATGAAAGCTTAACCAAGTTTTAGACTCTAAAAATGCTAACGTTACCTTTTAATTCTCCGTGTCCTATTCTTCCTAAACGGCCTATTACAACCCTCCACGGCAAAGAGCTCATCTGCACAAGTCCCAGGCACCATTCCCAGAGTTTCTGAAGACCAAGTCTGCGGGCAGAGCCCTTTTTCCTGCGAGCTCTAGAATTAAGAAGGGTAAACAAAGCTAGAGCCCATCTGCAACAGGTTTTTATTGCCACATTTGGAATGTCTTATTTGTATTAACCTGACAATTCACAGGACTCAAGAATGGTAGTATTGTAGTACATCAGTTGCCACTTCAATTTGTTTGGTTTGGTTTTTTAATTAATCACATTCTAACACTGACATCAAAAGCCAGTAAGTGTGTGTGTGGGCAGGGGCGAGTATGAACATGTAAACATACTCAAGAATCACATGAAACCAAATAATGTTCTTCTAGAAATTTAACTCAAAACAATATGCAGATAATATGGAAAATATCCATTTGTTTTAGTTTTGCAATGTAGCAAGTCTACAAAAGTCAGAGTTATTTTTACAGCACCATAAACAAACTGATTCTTCAGGGGAGTGAAAGACGACATACATGCTAAAAATTAAACAGTTTTGTTCTTACCTGTTTGGTACATCAATATTAATTATGCAAGTTTCTAACTGTTCTCCATAGAGATCTGTACAGGATGCAAGAAGCCATCTTTGATCATGAGACAAACAGTAGCCTACAAAAAGTACGTTATACTTCTGGCCAGCTTCTCCAAAAGTTTCTCCTAGTTCTGTTTGCTTGTCCTTTACAGGAGCCAGTATGAAAGGAGGGGTGTATAGGCGAATACACTCAGGTCTCTATAAAAATGACAGAACAGACAATGAAGTTTCAGGAAGCAGTTACTCCTAAGAACTCTAGTTAGTTAACATGAAAGACGCCAGTGATTTAATAAACACGGACACATGCGTATTTGCACAACTGCATTAACACCACTCACATCAGGGCTCTTAAGAGCAGTTTCCATGGCTAAACCTGGGCCAAAACCAGTTAATGTTTTCACATTGGTGGAAGTTGGAAGAGGTCTCCGACACTGAGTAAAAGCTGAAAATGCCAAAGATTTTAAATGCTGAGTGTAAATCTGCCGGTCTTCATGTTTCACAGGTTGTAGAAGGTACTGACATGGGACAATCTAGAACAGATTACAAAGGGGGAAAAAAAGAATAAATTAGTGTTTCATCATCAGATTAAATGGCTTTTGACATAGTATTTGGGTATGCTGCTTTTAGAATTTTACTTTGCAATCAAATTCCTCT
Source organism: Grus americana (assembly GCF_028858705.1). Lineage (NCBI taxonomy): Eukaryota > Metazoa > Chordata > Aves > Gruiformes > Gruidae > Grus > Grus americana. Next base: position 9,601,051 of record NC_072870.1, on the reverse strand, counting down.
GGTTCTTGGATACCTCCTGCCAATTCTTCCAAAGCTATGGGGGACTTCAAGCAATTATTCTCATTGCAATTTTCTTCAGAGAAAAAAAAAAAATTTGTTTAGAAGAGAATCTTAATGATTCCTCAAAAAAAATGCCCTCTAGTTTTAACTAGTTTTGCAGCTGCTGACAGCATTATGGGCAGATGTCCATCAGGAAGGAGCACTGTCTAAAGCCCAGGAGGGTCAGGCTGACAGCACAGATTCTGGTGATGGGACAAGCAGCTTTCCTATACGTCGCTCGTCACCGGAGGGGGCCACTACGTTTCCTCAGAGATAAGACTGATTTGGCTTTGGTTAATAACACCCAACCTGCTCTAAAAACTATAGTCTTAATGATTTAATGGCTGTAGAACCGTATGTAATGTTTACAAAGCAAATGAAACTTTCTCATGAGGGCATTATCGCCTCCAAAACACAGCCACAGCCAAAGATACTTTGTTCAGCATGTTTCTATAAATGTTGGCTCACCTGCACAGAAATGATATTCTTGATGTTAGGAGGAAGAACCTGAACCATTTCTAAAAAGCAGCGCAGAAGTCCGAGTGTCCACAAACTAGATGAGCTACTGTTCTCATCCTTTTTTTCATATGTAAAAGGATCAATTATGTAAACTACAATTGCAGGTGGATAGGTGATAGCATGTGAATCTCCATCTGTAGGGACTCCAACTTTATCACGATCCATAGTGCTGGAAATGAAATTTTGAAACCAGTTACAAAAATCTGAGTTTTATAATGACTTATTTTTACTTTAAAACTAAGATCAAATTGTCAAATATTAATCTGAAAGACCTTTGAGTCAACTGTGGTGTAAAACCCAGTCTTTTTATTTCATTTTTGTATGCGAGCTCATCAGCAACTCAGTATCCCTTGTCTTTTCTTGAGCCTTCTTTATTACAGAAGCTCAACAGCACATAGTTCTATGGCTTCAACTGGGAAACAAGGATAGCTACAAGGTCAGTCTCTCAGTAAAACTGTCTTCACTAATGTAACTTTGATAAGAGAAAGTAGAACTTTAAGATGGTGCCAGGTATCTATCCCCCCTTCCTCCTTTAAAATATAGAAGTAAGTAGTTTGGTGCATTTTTCCTCTTTAGAGAGAGAAGAAAAAAGATAAAAGTTTATTTTTGTACCACAGCAGACACCAAGATGGAATTAGCACTGCAGCTAAGATTGGAACCAAAAAGTTCAGCTCCAATCTCTCTAGGGAGAACTCTTATTCTCCCTAAAAAGCAGCCTGGTCACTAGAAAAGAAACGTGATTTTTATTGAGGGGATAAGAACGGCGCTAATACGTTCACATTAGTTGAGCTGAGGGTTGTTTGTTTTTTTTAACAAAAGGAGGTTTGACTCTGCAGTTCATTACCTTTCAGAAACCTCTGGATGGGGCTGTGCAGGCGCTGAAGTAGCATCTCCAGACATCCCTGCCGTTTGCAGTGTTGGCTGTGGCTGCTGTCCTCCTGTTTGCCCATTTTGGACTGCTGCCGCCTGAGTGGGCAGGGAGGCAGAAGTGGTATTGTTCATACTGCTAAAAGGCGGAAAGGAAGAAGGCTTGCTTGTTGGTATCCCACTGCCTATATTAGCAGAAGAGGATGACGGGGCAGTGGTAGTCAACGTTGAATTAGCTGTAGTAGCTGCAGAAGACATGGCACTGTTTGATGTTGCTGTCATAGCACTACTGGTGGGAGCTGCAGGAGCAGACGATGGAGTGTTAGGATTTCCAGCATTAGCTGTCACTGGGGGCACAGCAGATGCCGGCTGGCTGGAAGGAGGGACCAGATTGGTTTGGGAAAGTAAAGAATTGTCCAAAGGCTGAGAAGCAAGATAAGGACCTAAAACCAGAAAAAAGCAAAAATGTTACATTGCATCTGTTTTTAAGCATATTTCATCTATGTAAGTCTACAGTTTTAACAAAACAGAAAGCAAACCCTTAGCATAAGTTTTACCTCTTAAACTAAAATGCCTGTAGTAAATTTTCAAATTCTAGTATTCTCATGAGACTCTTCCAGAAATATCCAGAAATCTATTTTAAAAATAATTTTTTTAGCCATGTTGAATTGCTAGAAATCACCGCTTCAGAACATAAGTAAGTCACCAATAGAAAAAGACAACTGAAGTCCCTGTCAGGCAGCAACACTGCTGGTCCCTAAAGATACTGCTAGATAAGAAGCCATTTTAGCACGTATCTAAATATATGGGGAGTTTGGATTTATTTTTTCCTCAAGCTTAAAGCCAGAAAGTTGCAACAAACAGTAAGACTCAATGAATAAATGCAATGATTTCTTCTCCTCTATCGGAATGGAGTAAGTGGTAATTGTATGAAATAACACTAAAAAAATTTTTCATACCCAGCTCATATCTGCAAACTTGGGCATATAATTTCAGTTTGGAAAATGCTTCGTTGTTGGCATTAGCTGTCTGTGAGAACCATTCTGTGACCAACTTCTCAGAAAGTTTCTTTGAAGCAGTAGGTCCAACTCTCATGATCCCATCAGGTAGTAACTTACAGATAGGTCTGTGCTGACCAAGTCTGCATGACTGCAAAGAAGATAAATAGAAGGTACAAGATAAGGAATTCGTAAGCCTTAAAAACTGTTAAATACCACACTCACACAGACAGAGTTCCAAAGTAACATTTAGTTCTAGAATACTACACCAGTATGAAATATTTAATAGTGATTTTTTAGCTTATTTTCAGGTTTTCCTAAATGCAAGAAAAACAGGTTGATACATCATCTACTCTAATCTTAATCACAACCCAAGTAATACATGCATTTAATTAATTAAATAAATGTAGCTAAAACAATTAAAGTGGTAATACAGAGTTTTACCACTGAGTGGCGTTTATCAGATAGACTCTCAAAACAGCTATTACTAAAAGGAATGGTGAGCAGCATGAACAACCCTTATCTTCCAAGTGCCCCTTCCTAAAATCCTTTCTAGCAGCTTTCTGAGACAGCATTCTGTGCAAGTGTTTATATCGTCCGAGACAAGCCTGGTAAGTAGTTGTAAGGATGTATTAGAAACAGTCTTTCAAAAATCCATTTCCTTGCTAACCGCCATAAATAACACACCTCGTATATTGCGGTCAGATCCCTAAAGAAGCTTTTTGCTCCATTCAGCAGAGCCTCATTCTCAGGGCACACCACAACATAAGCAACGTCTCTTTGAGATCCGTAAGGTTCCAACATCAGCCTCTCCCAATATGGCAAAGCAAATGGAGACAGCACCAGAAAATCGTAATCATATCCCAACAAAAATGTTGGGATTGGCAGTGGTTCCGGGGACTCATCAGTTCCTGGAAAAGGAAGACACATTATCCAATATATTAAGCAGAAGGTTTAAAATTAACACCCTGCTTCTAGGAAACATGAACAGAAAAAACACTAGAGTTCCCAGCATTTAACAGGAAGTAGCACTGATTATAAATGGAACAGTTCTCATTTTAACAGATACGAATGAAAAACCTGCATGTATGATCCCACCCTCTGCAAAAAAGCACCAGCTATTTATTTTTATTTGAAATCTCCCAGGGCCTCAAGAAGTTCCACAGCTGTTTAATATTTCTATAAGCATATAGACAATCAGGAACAGATCTTTACTGTCCAGGAAGACTTCCCCACAGAGTGATCAAAAAGAGGGGGAAGAAACAGAAGTAGTCTAAGCAGATACGTAAAGGACCACAGAAGGGGAAAAAAACCCAAAACAACCAAGAACAACACACTTAAACACATATATTTACATGTACTTTAAACACATAATTACCATGTTCTAAATACAGCTACAAAAGATCTCCTAGTGAAAGGTCACTCCTTTACATAGTGGTAAATCAATCTCATATGCTAATGAAGTCAGTTTAAATCTTCAGTGCACAAAATTTACCTTGTATCTGTAAGTGTGCATCATGTGTTGGCTACTTCAAACATTTATCATAAGCTACACACCGGATAACCTCAGATCTTCCACATAGTTCTGAAACTACTGAGCAATAAAGCACACTTTTTCAAGCATTTCAAAGCCAATATTTTTAACTACGCTATTTTCAGAGTTATTAAAAGTGGAGTAATTCTTTTGAGTAAAAAAACCCAACCCAGAGTAATTACTGTTTTTAACATTAAATCCATCTTTGCAATTTCAGTTCCTCACTTGGAAAAGTCAGGTGTATATAAACAGTGCAACTGAAGCTGTTAATTTGAAATACATAGATCTTTAATTCATTTATTGTTTTAAGGAATATAAATGTTTTCTGTTTTTCTAAAGAGAAGAATTCTCCCCTGTTAGCTCTTGTTAGTTTAAAGAAAGGTCAAATGCTGTTTAGAATTCCAATAGGCTGAACAGCACCCAGACACTGAGGTTTGGTGGCCGGATCAAGTAGAGGTTAACAGAGAGGAGTCTACACAGCAGTTTACCGTAAGAGCCTCTGCCAGCCATTTTGTGAAACTGCTGCCACGTGAGGGGGCCTTGCACACCCCAAGACCGGACTGTTCGCTTTTTCTGAATTGCATCCTGAAGAACTGGCTGGAGCGAGAGGAGCATACGAAGGATGTCCTGGGAACACTGCATGCTCACATCCACAACTGAAAGGACAAAAAAAAAAAATTGTCAAGGCCTACTGCAACAACAGGATACAATAAAGCCCTCCACAAACAACCCAGAATCCTAAGTCACCTTGATTTTACACAAAGTCACTCTCTTCTGAAACGTACATACAGGCCACCCAAAGGCCACGATATAAAAAGTTAAGCGCACAGATTTAGAGTTCTCCCTCTTCCCCTCTCAACCACTCATAAGAAACACAGAAGGAATTATTTTTTCTCTGTAGAGTTTTTCCCCTTGAAAGCCTTACCATCTTATGATTTAAACTAAGGGAAAAACACCTAAAATTAAAAAAAAAAAATTACAAGCAAGTTGTACAACCATTAAACTACAGGATTTTCCCTCCAAACAGAGGAGGGTTAGGCTGACTGCCACCCAGTGCTCACTTCATACAAGTTGAGGGAAGCCTCAAACAGTCACAGCCCATTTCAACACCACTATGCCATGTTCGGTGTTTAAGAATAAAAAACTGACACAAAATTTGGTATGGCCATAATTTCATAGCCTTTGTTTAAAAGTATCTTTACATCTTCTTATCTTAAATACCAAGGTTACAGTAACACGGAGTCTTCTCCTGGGTGCTTGAAAACATTGATTTATCTATAGCCTGGGCTTTTAAACTTAATCCCCCACTGATACACGGAAACCTAGCTGTGTTTTAATGTTAGTCCTCCTCATCCTCATTAAAAACTATGAATCACAGCTAACTGCTATCAAAATTTCACATTTCACTGCTCACCCTGCTAGAGTTGCTACTTGAAAAGACTATTATTGAGTGGAGAAGTATGGAAATACACACAATAAAGGGTATTCCATGAGATAGTATATCATTAGTCAGGCCCAAGAAGGAAAAATCCAAGGATCTCTGGCAGATTCAACATACAGTGAAGGCTACAATAATGCTTTATTTGCCACATATGCTATTAAACTACCGCCCCCCTTAAAGAAAGGGGGGAAGCCAACTGAATCATAGATTTTGTTTAATTCTGCCACAGTAGCCTTGACAATACAGTCACCATTGGAACCACCTACACTTCCTACGTACACTCATTCCACAGAGCCTCTGTGGATGCAGTCACCAAAAGCTGCTTTAAAAGAATAAGCCTAGTGAAGTGTTGTGGACAGTTACTGTGCTCTTACATTACACTTTGAATTTATGTTAGGAATTTACAACGGATGGTAGGCAAGGCCTACACTCTGCTTGGTGTATCATACCAGCACAGAATGTAAAAGGAACGATTATTCTGAGCACTGTTAGAATAGAAGTTTGTGCAAGCATGCAGGTGGAAAAAGAGTCTTAAGTATCCAATATTCACAAAGGAAAAAACACAAAAAATGAAAAAAATACATAAGTGAACAAGTAGAAAATAAGCTGTTTTCAATATTTACCATTTCTTTTTGACCAGTGGTGCAAGCAAGTAGTTTTCACAAGTGCTTCATCAACTTTCCCTCCTGACATATTGTCCATGAACTGCCGTCCATGTTCCAAGGCTAAGTAGCAGTCATTGCAACAATCCCTTTCTTCTACACGTACCAAGCTGCTAACTGCACCAACTTTGGGAATGGAATCTTGATCTGCTGCTCCAAACGGTGAGAACAAGTTGGTGCATTGATCCTGCAGCAACAGTATTAACTCATCAGGCAGCTTCTCAGGTTCTTTCAGTCCTCCACTGCCATGTTCAAGAGAAGTAGCTCTAAGAGCTTCAAAGCGTTTTTCTGCTTCTTTGCCGCACTCTGTATTACGTCCTAGAATATCCAATTCATCTTCAAGAAACAGTCCAGAACTGTTGCCAAATTTTCTATTCATAACAGCACTGAAACCACAGGTACACCTATACTGGGCCTCTTGTGTTGGATCAGGAATGTAAACTCCAACATCAGCACCTTTGATGTTCATATTGCAAACACATATGCAGCAGCTGTCAAAGTTACAGTCTTTGAAGAGATTCATTACAGACTCTGAGAGGATGAGATTCACATAAAGACTGTGTGCCTCTGGAATGGAAGGCACAGTTGCAGGTTCAACAGAATTAAGCGGCCTACATGTCGATGGTGTGGAAGCTGGTGAGTATAAATCAGAGTTCTCATATTTGACTGAACCCTGTGCACTTGCAGGCCCACCAGCTCCACGAGGTGTTCGAGGAGTCCTTGGTGTTCTAGGAGTTGGGAAACGAGGGGTAGAAGGAGAAGGGAGAATTCCAGCTCCACTGTTACTGGGAGGTGCGCTACTTGGTGGCATCCCAAAAGGAGTATGAGTTTGTGGCGTGTAGGCAGGGCCATACTCTTGATCCATAGTGCTTCCATCACTAACAGCAGCCACAAGAAGAAGGAAATACTTTAAGTACATAACATACTTTGAAGTTTAAATCTCAAATTTCTAAAGAAGGCTCTTCCTAATTAAAATTTGCTTTTTTAAACTAGTCTTTCATAATCCACAGCAAGATTTTTTCATTCCCTAAGGAACTTACAAGAGCATTTGTTCTAAATGACTCTGCAGGACTCCCACAAACAGCACTGTTAAGGAAACTTGCTCTGCCTCCTTTTGTCTTTTCCTTTGCACAAAGCTTCCAGGAAACAAGTATGGTCAGAATAAATTATAAATTCTATGGTTGTATGGAGCCTAAAGGACACCTTTTTTGTTCGTGTTTTATTTACACGTTGTGTTGACACACACTGAGAAAATATATCGGGTCTATCAACAGTAGATTCAGCTGGATCCATGAGGAAAGTATCACCTGGAAACGTTTAACATCTTCTTGCTAAGCAGCTGAGTATCTCCAAAGACCTATAATGCTAATGAGACCTAGAAACATATTGCTTATGAATGACCCTAAAGGAAGCACCATCAGTATTTCCTCCAAGATTTAATGTTCATGTAATTTTATCAATAAATGGATTAGGCAACAAGGAGGCTACATATTTATACCAGCTACTAATGAGAAAGAGGAATATTTTCTTCAAGAGTAACTGCCAGCAAGACCATCGCTACCAAATATGGATTACAGAAATGCCTACTGCAATACTGCTGTTACCAGGCAATGTCACACTGGGCATAGCTTCAGATCAAAGGAAATGTTTTCCTAGTCCCAATACAGTGGAGATTACTGCTATTTAAGAAAATAATTTAAGCAACAGAAGCACCACCTACTACGCCCTTACAGTACCTACAACACCACCACAGAAACAAGTCCCAAGTTTACATTTATCTTGATTGTTACTGTCTTCATTACTTATTAAAACTGGACTTGCACCATTAAGCTTCCCCAAGAAACCTTTAAATGAGACAACAAATAAAATGTATGCACAGTTAAGAAGCTATTTAAGAAGACAGTCTCTTGCAGTAAGGTTAAATAGTAATGATTTTTTTTAACGGTTCTTTTCAATTGTATAAACACAGTGTGTCTTTACAAAGTTTAAAAAAAAAATTTAGGGGTACTTCCTATAGTGCGGATAACTGACCACCTTACAAAGCTTAAACACTTGCGGCACAAGTCATACCCATCTTTGATGAATGGCATGGCAGGTCCTGGAGGAAGTAAATCCAACTTTCCCACAGTCCAACTCTGGCGATAAATGCATTCTTCTGGCAGTTTGATGGGAGGAAGACACTGGCTGGGAAGCGTCTTCAGTGGTGCAAACATGGAACATCCCACTAAAGCTTGACAATTCTCAGGTTTATAAACATAAGAATAATCCTAGAAGTTAGACATGGTAAAGCATCAACATGTAAGTTAAATCACTTCAGCAATTAAAATGCTTCTTAAAAAACCTGACTACATTCAAGCAGTAGTTCTTTAAATATTTAATCCCGATATAGCTACAAAAGAGAAAGATTTATACACACATCATTCACACCCATGGTTCTCCAAAAAGCAATATGCCAACACAAAACAAACAATGAACCACAATTACTGAAATGCATTCCTTCAGCTTACTAATGGCTAATTATGTGTTACTCTTTCCTGAAACCTAATAGTAAAATACTATATACTACTTTCTAGAATGTACATTACCTACCCCAGTATAATGCAGGACACAAGTTACAAATTGTACTTAATTTCCCACAATTCCTATTCAGGATTAAGTAATAAACTCCACAATAATCATCAGAAACATTTATCAGGATTATCAGCACTACCTACCTTTATTTCAGCAGGTTTGGGGCTGCAGAAACCCTCATCTACTTCAATTCTGAACTGAGCTCCCACACTGGAGCTATTCCCTTCAAGTACTGTTCCTCCAAGTGTAGTGTCCATGCTGCCGTATTCCTTATTATTCATGTTCATTGGAGAAAATCCCATAATATGTTGTTCCAATGAAGGTGGAGTTGGATACATTTTATGGAGATCTGCAGTGCCTAATTTCAGATTAGAAGTAGGCTTTAGAGCACGAATACATTTTGAAGTATTTCCTTTGTCTTAAAATTTCAGTAGGGCAAATAAAGCTTATGTTTCCAAATTCCCACAACATATTAGTAATCCAATGTTTAGAGCTAGTATTCTATATAGAAAAAACAAATAAAGCTTACTTATGCACGACAGTGGGTCTAGATTTCCTGCTTTTGCCTCTTTGCAGTTGGATTTGTCATCAGCGCCATTCACTGTTCTTTTAGATCCCGGCTAAGAAAGAAGTATTGTAATAAAATCACTTCAGACGTGAACACACGTTCATATTTCCTGCTAACAGGAAATTTCATGTGCAGTGGACATACAAAGCTGAGTCTTTGTATAATATTTAGAAAAATTAAAATAAATCAGAAGCCAAAAGCTAGTAGTTGGGGTTAAACTTGTCCTCCCTTAATACTTGTAACTCAGAGAATGCTATCCCATCAAGTCACGACACTATTAAAATGAAAGACCAGTTATAAAATAACTCTCAGCCTGTTAGCAGACATATTAAAAAAAGCTAAATAGGGCTGCCCACAATCTATCAGAAGAAACATACACACTCCCAAAGCCATGCTAACATTACTGATGTTACCACATGAACAGGAATAGAAAAAAAGATAAACAAATCCTGAACAAGAGGTACAGGGAAGAAAAGCTGTTGAAATTAAAAGAACAAGAGATATATTTTACAATGCTTAGACAGTACTAAAGTCTATAGAAAATAAGAGTCTTCATGTTTAAGAGCAAATACACTTGCTTTACATAATGATGACCTTTGATGGCTATTAAGATCCCTCAGCCCTTACTCAGCTACAGCTCCCATTAAAGTTGATGGGCATTTTGTCTGGGTAAGGGGATTTAGGATTAAGCATGAAGCAAAGTACAGTTCAGAAAAGACAACTGATTACAAACAGTATTGAAATAGAAACGAGAAAGATAATGGATTCAGAGCCATCAGAGACTGCAAGAGAAACTGTTTCAAGATAATAGCTGTTGCAGTGAAGCAGCTTATTTGGCAGAATGTCTGTGTGTTTAAATGCCTCTTCTCTTCCAGAAGTTTTTGTTTTGTTTTGGTATTACCTTTGTTGACTAGTCATATGAAAAGAACACTAGCACCACTGTCGAAACTGTAAAATTATAACTAAAGGTATATTCAAGAAGCATATACTGTCTGGATAGTAAGGATAAGATCAAAAGCTTGTTTGTATCAAAAATATGATTGTATGAGTCAATCAGAACACTACATCTGCTATCACGGCACTTATATATATGGGTTTTTTTTTTTTTGCAAACTCTCTGACAAATGCCAAAAAAATCCCCCAAAACAACACAAAACCACAAAAAGATATACTCTTTCCTTGCAGTTTTTTGTCTAGCAGCTGCCATTACTTTTACACATCACTTACTGTTAGTTCATCTTCATCAGAATTGAAGAGATTGTCAAGGTCAGTGTAAGAGACCACCAAGTCTGTTTCATGGAACAGGCTAGTCGATGCAGTGCGAGCATGAGCAGCAATACGTTGGGCATCTATAAAGAAAAATAAACATTATAAAAAACAATGGCAATATATATTCATTAAAAAAATAAAGACATCTTAAGAACTATTTCCACAGCTCGTGGGGGAAAGTATGTTCCGCTTAGTTCCACTCAACTATCTTACATGTAAGTGAGGTCCCTTCAATTTTATAACATTTGGATTTTATAGCCAACATTTATTTGCAAGCTGCAGCAAAGAAAATGTGTTCCAAGCAGATTCCTAATTCTGAAGGGACAGGGAAATACAAACCATAAAGTAAAAACTTAGTAGCCTATTAGAATCTATTGACTATTTAAGAGATCATTAATATAGCACAATTAAAAGAGGAAAAAAAAAAGTCTCTTTACCTTGCTTGACAGAAGGACTAAATAGAGACATAGCATCCTCTCCTTCATGGGATAAAACTGTAACACTAGATGTCCCATCCTCAGCCTATTACCAAAAAAAAAAAAAAATTTGCTTAAATTAACTGGGGAGAAGGGGAGGGAAAGAAGCATTTTATCTCCCTATGGGAATTCCTGTACGTATCAGAAGTATCAGGTTCTCATTAGCCTTCTAGCTCAGCAAAGTGTAGTCTGGGGGTCTGGTTAGTGGTACTTGCTCAGGGAGAAGGAAGCTTGGAATATAGACAACGTGCCAGCAACACACAGATGATGAGCACAGGTAAGAATGTAAATCTTAGGTTTTGTGTTGGCGAGAAATTTAAAAAGCAAGCTGTGGATTCTCGCTACAACACCTTATCGAAAAACACTTGATAGCAAGTGCTATACATGAACTATACTAGTTATTGAATGACACTCTTGATACTAGGAGTGCATACACACACAACTAGTCCCAATAAGCAAGTTTATTTCATATACAAGCTCCCAACAGAGTTGTATTTTCTCCTTTTTTGGAGAGTGTACTTCTGTTTTAAGTAGAAGCCTCACATAGTTGGTACTGGCTAAAGTGGGGGGAAAAAAAAATTTCACTGTCCAGGCAACTAGTCAAGAGTTCACCTCACCTACCCCCAAACCTTTCCACACATGCACAAAGCACTTGCCTTATTCCTCCTCTCTTCCCCAAGCACCTATCACCCATTTCTACAGAAAGGCTACTGAGCCAGATTGATTTTTGTCCTGATCTAGCAGCGTTCTTCCCAGTATAAGCTATAAACCCTAACGCAATACCACCACCAGCGTGCCAAAAAAATTTTAGGTGTAGTTAGAGGCATGCTGCATAATTTCATTGATCATTTCTGCTAGAATACATTTTTTTAATGTACTTTTAAATACATTTAAATTATATTTGGTGACTAAAGCAATTTGTTTTAATCTCATCACTGATTTGTATCCTCACTCCTTTACTCACCTTATGTTTCTTCCCAGCTTCCCTCTCAATGTTCTGCCTATCTTTTTTACTATCAGGAAATAAGAATTCCACATCACCATCAACAAAGGCATAAGGATCGATTTCAGGTTCCTGGTCAGCTTCCGTTGCTACTGCTGCTAGGTATTGGTTTTTACTCTGATACTGTTGCACCAGTTCATCTGAAACCTTTAAAGGTTTCCTACATTGCACCATTAATCTGAACAGAAGAAAAATAAAAATCAGAAAATATTATTTATCATTTATTATGTGGAAATATCTTTGCTATCACACAGCCTTTACAAGAACAACTTCATCCTCCTTCCCACTTTCTTCCTTTCCACCCCAGCTTCAGAAAACTTTTTGGAAAAAAAGATTAAGTCATTAGTCATTTAATATAACCTCCTTACACACGTCAGATAGAGCAGTGTGATTCATTCTGCCCATCTCTCCTCAAGCACTGTCAATTCAGATAAAGATTAGTAATTTATCCCAGGTCGTAGCTGTCATTTATAATAAAAGTACAAGTGTATTAAACTATCTATATGCACTAAAAGAAACTCACCAGGTTAAAAAATTACTCATTGCCAATCCCCATTCATGTCCAAACAAATGATCAGAAAGAAGTGATTAAACCCAAGTTTTCCATGTTTTAAGAACCTAATTCCTGAACATTTAATTCATTTAAATGTAGAAAGTATGCCAACTCTCCCAATACTCAGCTGTGTCCAACAGAACAAACAGACCAATGCTCTGTGGTACACAAAGCCTGGCTAGCCAAAAAGCCCAAGCAATTACCACTAGTAAAGCACATACAAACTAAACATAGTGGCATTTATCACGTATATCAATACAAATGAAGCTTGCAACACACCAATATTTAATTTACTAAAAGGAATAATAAAAACTCATTTGCCTTTGTCAGCATTTTTCTTTTGGAGCCAAAAATGGAGTTGGTAAGTACACAGATACTAAGTTTTTGTATCAGGATTATTAGTTTCACAGATATAACACTGCACCAGCAAAACCAGATATTGGCAAGTAGAAAACTATGTTATGATCATTAGCTATACATAGGCCTCTCTACAAGCTTTATTTTATGTATCCTGGTATAGAAAAGGCACCATGTGAGGAAGGTATCCCTTCAAACAAGACAAGTATTTCAGGAGCATCAGACTAATGTAGGTACACAATTTCTTCTTGCTCCGAGACCCTTTCCTCCCAAACAGCAACAGAATGATCAGTGAGAAGCATTTACAGAAGTCTCATGCATGGAATGAAAAAGGGACATTGCAAAGATGAAGATTACAGAGGGATACTTCAAGGTCAAACACAGGTTCCAACGTAGCTATTCTTTCCCTTCTCAAGCCTGTATCCAAAAGGAAATGCTATCCCATAAGAAACTAATGTGTCTCACAATTAGTAGGGCTTGTTTTTGACAGCCTAGATGCAGGAGTTTAGAATAAGATAGGCTTACATTTCTCCAGGAGACCAGAAAGGAAGAAAAGCATGATACAGAACAATTCAAAGAGTTTAACCCTGAAATTCTGCACACAAAAAGGCATGGCGATTCCTCAGTCTTCCTCACTGCTTTGTATATCCCTGTCAACTACGTGGTATGAGAAAGGACATAGAAACACTTTCACTTTGTCAAAAGACATCCCAGAAATAAAGTTTCCAAAGAAACACCTCACAGTCAACAACATTGTCAAATCCGTCCATGCTGGTCATCCATGCTCAATCAAATCTTGTGTCAGGCATGACCGCCGCAGCACAACTGCCCCAGACAACACTGCAATGAGTGTGGCTTTGTGTCAAGCACCATTGGCTTTTATGTCTGGAGTAGCACTAAATGGAGTTGAGGATTTCCTCTTTTCTAAATCCTGCAAAAATTACCACTGGGGAAAAAAAGACAGAAAAAAAGAAAAAAGATAGGAAAAAAGATGGGAACGACTTTCTAAGAACAAAAAATAAAACACCGGGAAAAATGCACAGTGAAAGCAAGCAGCAGTTTCCAGTATTTTTGATGACTGAAGAGAAGTTAATAGCCAGATCCTCTAGGGGAAAAAAATATGTTCAATAAGTTGTTAAATCAAACTAGAAGCCATACATGGAAAGACCATGTCTTGAACAGAAAACAGAAAATTTTTAAGTAGAGCCTATCTTTGTCTGGTTGGCTGAAATGAATTCAAGGCCAAAAAAGCACTAAAAATCCTATAAACGCACATCTTGAAAGAGCTGAGACATGCACTAATGTAAACTCTTAAACAGTGAACACAAAAGATATGGCTAAGAAAATGTATATGAGAACAGACCAACAGCTACAGCATATTTACTTCTTCTCACAGCTTTCCTACACACCAAAGTCAATGTGACTGCCATCAGTGGCTTTACACTGTCAGCAACAAAACAGAAAATCAGCGTAAAATTTGTCTTGTAAGTAGCTGCTTCAACTCTTCTACCACAAATTAAATACACTGTCTCCTAAAGAAAAGAAAAAACCCAACCAACCACTCAATAATTTGATACCGGTAACATTAAGACTCTCCTTTCACCTGAACAGGGAAAAAACAAATTTTTTTTGACCAAAAATAATCAACAGTAAGTGAGCTGACAGAGGCAACTCTGGGTGCATTCAAGATGCACTTTTTTATCCCTCGATCACAACCCTAAGCCAAAGTTTGTCACCTCTGTATCCAGGTTCCAATCATGTTAAGTTTACACTGCCTTTTAACATTCCTGTCAGCACCCGTTGCTTCCTGTTACCATCCTTTTCCTGCAGGAAGTGTTGTAAAAGATGGATGACGGGAAGAATTTCTTACACGGTACAACAGCAAAGGAGACGCAACTGAGAAGGCCAAGTGGGTTTGTTTCAGGTTTTTTATTCTTATGGGGTTTTTTGGTTCAGTGGTGAGTTTGGGTTTTTTGGTGGTAGTCCTTTTGGGGAGTTTGTTTTTGCTTTAAGTGGTAAAGAAAACCCACGTTGATTCATTCTGCAGTAAAAAGGAGCTCAAATCTAAGTTTTAGCACTAAAACCACTAGTGTTATTCTTTTTTTCCATTGCCTCTAAGCTCCATAATTTACAAAAACTTGGACAGTATCAAAAAAGTGACCAATTCCTTTATTCCAATTGAAACAGACAGCAGCAGAGTAGAACATTTTAAAATCTGGTGCTAGGTAACGCTAGCTTTCAGAAATAAATTCTATTTATTCAGCAAAAATTTTTAAATAGACTACATATCCTTTATTTCGAGACAATATTAGTTTATGATAAAATAAATAAATGAACGTTCTCAAATGCATTTCCTGCAGCTGAGGTTGTAACAAGGATCTAGTCTGTCTCAATATTTCTTCAAGTTAGACAAGGTTTGTTTAATGAACGAGGGTTTCCCATATGATCTGAGGTCCAAGAGAGTAACAGTAGACACACCAGTCACTTGTTTTCTTTGAAGGATAACCTCAAATCCTTCAGCCTTTTGAACAACACCACAGAGAGAATGCACCCTGTTCAAGAATGCCAGTTTATGTTACTTATTCCAAAGAGAAATTTCTGATATTAGAAAGCAGTTGCAGCCTACATTAAAGTTAACATCTTCCAGGAAACCAGATTATCTTCCTCATTGTTCCCATCAGCCATTTAAATACCAGCTCTTTCAATAAAGACAAGAGCAGAACACAGACCATCCATGCTTCCTTCAAATAACGTCGAAAGCAAATATTGAAATGAGAATTTTCTTTCTTTTTTGGGGGGGGAGGAAGGGGCGGACAGGTGGACATACCACTAAGTCCCAAATAAGCATAATTTGGCTACAGAATAATTTTACAGTAGAAATATACACTTCATTGCCATCTGCTAAATCAGAGTTCTAATGAGAAAAAGCTGGAAAGTCTTACTACATATTTGACTGTGCCTCTTACTCAAATTTCACAAGTATTATCTTCTTGTATACAGACAGATAGTTACGCTCACACACTTGGCACTACTGCTTGAGCTGACGAGAACAACATTATGCTTTAGCGACAAGCTTGGTGGTAATGAGAAACTACCGCCTTTGGCCTTTCAGTTTCCTCACTTTCTCAGGTTATTACTAGAGTATTAAGCACTACTTACTCTGTAACTGATGTTACATTTTCCTGTCCAGCAGGTATTACTGGATCATCTCTCAACTTATCATTTGGAAGCTGAGGTGGTAAGAATTCCACATCCTTTTTCTTTGGAACTTTATAATACTTCCAAGTAGTATCAGCTTCATCTTCCTCCAAATTCACTGCAGTACCAACATAGATTGTAGGCTCTATAACTTCAGGAAATTGAGCTGGAAAAGGCTGAGACAAGCCATCGAGTCTGTCTTCCATTGTTTTTGTGGGAACCAAGGGGTCTGGTGTTGGCATCTGGTAGAAATGTTGACTCTGAGGAGTAGAAGGCGCCTTAGCTACCCCTTCATCAACTACATCACATGGGTGAGGACTAAGTGGTGGTGGCTGAGGTGAATTTGCCATTTCAGCATTATGCATCTGAGGAGTCTTTGCTACATCATTAGTTCGGATATTTGAAAATCTCACTTGACTGTCTGGTGCAGTCATCACAAGCCTCTGACTCGCTGAATCTGCCTCCATGGCAACATCATCACTGATAGATACACGATGATGAAAAGGAGTCAAAGGGCGTTTCTGTGGCTTATCCCCTTTGTCTTGCTTCTCATTTGTCTTGTGCTTTGGAGCTGCTTGCTGTTGTTGGCCCACAGGTGGTGGCTGCCCCTGTTGACCCGAATTCCTTGGTTTGAGATTTTTGTGCCTGCAGAATTAACATAGGGAAAAATACTTCACATTAATCTTTCAAATATGTCTATCATGTTCTTTTTCACTAGATAAGAACCCACTTCTAAGCCACTAAACAGCCAATTACAGAAGTCTGAAACTGATACCATTCTGAAGTGAAGCTGCCTCTTTCTGACCATAACTTAATTTAAATGACTTGAGTAACACTGCAAGATTTTAGAATACCATTTTAAAAACCTGGAAAAGCTGTCCTACAAGCAAAACACGCACATAATCCTCATAACTGAAGACAGTATTTTATAACTGCTTTTATCAGAAATAGTCACATGAACACATTGGCGCTTTTAGCTTCTGCCAACACTGATTAATCAGTAGAACATATGAATTACTGAATGACTTCTTGAATTCAAGCATCAATATTAACCAATAGTGCTGTCCAAGTCTCTACGGGTTAAGGAGTGGAAAATTAACATCAAGAATCTAGAAGCCAAGCTCAGTCCTACAAAAGCTATTTTGAAGCTTTTGTAGCTATTTACCTACAAATTTAGCAAGTGTGGAGAAAAAAACCCTCAAATGTCTCAACTGCATTAATACAGTTAGTTTTTTCCCAGCGTAAGTGCACTTGAGCTTAAACATTTCATTTGAGGTTCACGATGCCAACTTTCTAGATCACCTGACAGAATGAGAGACATGAAATACTGAAGTCTCAAATGAAATGTTTATGATTAAGCTATTGAACTGCATGTACATCCTTAGTGCCTGGGTATTCTTTGTCACTCTTCCATTAGGAAAGTTAAGCAGTATGCAACTTGTATTAAAACCAACAAAATTAGACAGGAATAAAAAGTAAGAGGTATCGAAAGCTACTTTTACTTTAAACTCTCATACACATACACACGTTGTTTCGCTGTAGAGAACAATAAGGGGTTTTGAGTCTTTGCAGTTTCTCTTTAGGCAACTGCATATTTCTAATACACACCTCACATAGTTAATTGATTGTTTTCTCTTAACTAGTGCTATATCTCAATTCTTCTTTACCAGACTATTTAATCCTCCTCCATCTCCCAGCTCTTCTCAGGACACAAGTATTTCCACAGATCTTAAGCCAACCATTTCAATAAAGGAAGGGGCGGGGGGGGGGGGGGGGGGGGGGGGGGGGGGGGGGGGGGAAGGCATTTCTTTTGAAATGCTACATCCTCCAGACATTAATTTTTTTTAAGATTCCAATATTCATTGCAAGGTAATCAGTGTAAAATTTAAATTAGACAAAGCATTTAAACCTTTGCAACACTTCAGTCACCTAAAGATTAGTATTTTACCGTAAGTACAGAAATTGAGAATTCACTGAAATTAATATTTCCATTTATTTTAAACACCTGTATTAACAGTCTGTACCATTGCATAGTTTCAAAACAAAAGTTATAACAAAAACTGGAAGTTAAATTCAGACTTTCCCCCTGTGTTTTGATCCTTTTTTCCCCCCAGCTAATATAAAAAACCATATACTGGCAATCGACTCACAGAAAAGCAGTTTTATACACAACCACCCATGGAACGCCGTATTTCCCAAAAAGTAAAGCAGATTTGGGTTTCTTTTTCATATTCACCATGACACAATGCTATAATCAGCTTGCTGTTGATTAACAGAATTCTCCCTTCAAGGCTAATGCCACAGCCCCCTAGAAAAGGTTCTTCAATCCTAAATAAATAGGCATTCCCTTTCCATTGCAACCCAAGGAAGTTGTCCATAAGATTGTTTCTACCCATCTACAGGCCTAAGGAATTCCAGCCCAAGACTCGGGAATTGTCACTGAAACGCCAGTAGCTCCACTCAGATGATTCATTTGACTAAAACCTCTGCATTATCTTATTGTGCAGAGTTTCAAGACCTACAATGACATTTAGGATACAAGATACAAATTTTGTTACAGCTTTCCTACAAGCAGCTATTGCTTAATTACTCCTAAAGGAGTCATCACAAGCCCTCTCCTGAGTACTTCAATCTCGGTGTACGTTGTTGGACTGCGGGTTTGCCAAGTACTGTACCTTGAACAATTGCAATTTGTCCTCTGCGTGGCTTCAACAAAATCCCAGGATGCTACCTTGTCAGCTGTCTCTTCATCACACAAGCCATTTGATGTAGCAGAATACTTCCTCCTATGATTCAATATCAGGAGAGTTATTTGGGATCAACATACGTTCTTTCCTTATCTTCTGTCAAACCTCAAGAGCAGCTTTGTCACACAGGATTCAGCAAAGAAATTATGAATAGCCTTTTACTAACTTATTAAACTGAGAACTAAATAAATTACTAGTTAGGAACAAAATAACTTCTTTAAAATGTTTTATTACTAAGAGTAAAGCATCTTCTACTAGCAGTCACAGCATCTTTAACAGAACTACTTTCTGAAACAAACACACAAGATACCACGGGTATTTTTAGCTTCACAAAATGAGTACATACTTGTTCTGCGCTCTGTTCATATTGCATTCTTGCCAAACTCTGTCCACCACTTGATTGGCTAGCTTTCTAGGTATTTTGCCACCATGATGGCTAGTACTGTCAGAGATAAATCCATCAGAAACTGAAGAAAACTTCACCCACTTCTGGGCAGATTGAGCATCAACTGAAAAGCAGCACCAGAGGAAACAGTTTTAGGCAATGAGACGATACTCTCATAACCACTATTACTCCAATTCAGCCACCACAGTAATATCGTAGGAAGAAAAGTATTTTCTTAACTCAGTGTTAGGAAATAAAAACAGATAGAAAATTTAGGTATAGTAGCCAATTATTATAACATGGTTCCCTCTCAGAGGAAAAAAAAATTAAAAAGCACCATATGTGTTTATGTTATAACTGGGCTGGCTCTTTTTTATCTTCCAAGAAACTATAGACCTGAAAAAGAAAATAACTTGAGCAAAGCTACCTGTTAGTAAATTTAACAGTATTATTAAAAAAAAGGGGTCAAACTACACTAACAGAAGACCTTGGGGGGAAAAACACAACCAAAACCTCTTCTGCACAAGAGGAGCTGTATGTAAAGCCATCTGAAACTGCCAGTGAGCCTTACATGCTTTGACTTAAAGTGATTTACCATAACCACTACTCACACACAGATCAGGGGCATGCAGCCTTACTGGAAACTTAACTAGAAAATCTTCCTCGGACTGTGACAAGCTGAGAACATCACCTTGCTCACTAACGACCGAGATGCACAGTGATGTTTGTAAAGCTATGCCAGAACGCATACACGCACACGGACGCAGACAGGAGAAAAAACAAAACAAAAAACTTGACCGCAGTAATTTAAAGTACTGGGTAACAACATCAAGTACAAAAGCAGTCCTCATTTCAGCAACTTACAAAAGCATTCAAGTTAATTTGCCCACCATTGAACAATAAAAAACAGTTTTACTACAACAGACGTATGACTAAAGAAACATGATTTTTTGGTAAAAAGTCAGTTGTACAGAGAACATCTGAATCCCCTCCAAACACTGCTAGATTTAAAGAAGAAGCCATCCAAAGAATTTCCCACATGCAGAAGCTGACTTTATTATACCTGTTTGAACTTCCTCTGGGGATGTCGGCGGAGTCAGAGTTACCGAAGACATGGCAGGATCTCTTGTGGAAGCAGGCACTTGGTGGACACCCAAGCAAGTAGTTGAACAGTGAGATGCCCCTACAGTACTAGGAGCAGGGATGTCTGTCTGAGGAACTAGAACGAAGCATGCTGGGTATACCATTCGCACGCCAGCTGAAAAAAAGAACAAGTTGATTTTACAGATGTTTACCAAAAACTTGTGTTTAAAAATCATCAACAAATGAATCCTTTTACCAGTCACTCATAAGTTTACCTATCCTTTCTACCTAGTACAGCATTATCCTTAGACAAAAAGTCTCTGTTGTCACCCTCATTGTTACTTTATGATTTGCTTTATACAGAAGATTTGGGTGAATGAATAAAAAAGGCTTTGTATATACAGGCAGATACAGCCCTGGCATCCATATGCTACTGCTTGCTTCTATCATTTTCGTTTATAAAGATGACTGAAAACATACTTCTTAGTATCACGTAAAACTGACAATATTCCCCTCCCCATCATCATCAGGGTCTCCAGCCGTCACTGCAATACCAGCTTGTAACACTCATTATGGAGAAATGACTATATTAGCTGGCAAATCAAAGGTCAATAGCCCACAGCAGAGGAACAAACTACTGCATCCCAAAGACTTAGATTTTAGGAACAGCAGCAGATAAATGCAGTGCCTGAGTACATTAAGTTCTCCAGGATTGTGGGTTTGAAGGCATCCCTGAAAGGCACATCTGTTCCGTTTGAATTTGCACAGAATCTGAAACAGTACAACATGCTTTTGATGTATCTCAGATGTCAACAGTGATAGTTTAGGGCGGGGGGGGTTTATTATCTTTTTTTATTTATGTATTTTTTAAATGATCTTGCTTCTCAGGGCACATAAAGAAAAACACCTCCTACTAACAGGTCTGCAAAACACACTTTAAGCAGCAACTCATTTTAAATAGGCCTGAGCATTAAACAGAAAAACAAAAGACCAACAGCAGTTGCAAATGGTTGCAAAAGGAATAAAATGGGGTCGCTTTTGCATTTAGAATTTTGCGGGCCTAACAGGCCAGTTTATTTCGGTAATTAAAAGGTAATCAGAGTGCTCACCAACAAGGACTTCAACAGCAGCTAAAGAATCATCCTCCCAATCCATTTCCTCTTGTTTTTCCTCAGATCCCTCCTTCAAGTTAGATGTGACAGGATAGAATTGTTTCCATTCACCAATAAGCTTTTTTGTTGATGAATCAGAAAGCTTGAATGACTGCCCTGTGAGCGTGCCATTTAATCCAAAGGGACTTAGAATAACTAAAAAGAGAAATAAAAATATGTTGGAGATTAGTATCTAGCCAAAATTCACTCTTTCCCACTGAAATAGCATTGTTGTTTCAGCTACACCAAATAAATAACTTACCATCGGTAAGTTAAAATGCACCCTAATCACATTTTACTATACTGCACAAGTTTTTGGTAATAGGTATAGATTGTTAAATGTATGTGTATTGTAAGAATCAAGGTACCACAATAACAATTACAAATTAATCTATTTAAACAAGCATCAAGCAAGTTTTCATCTTGGCTAGCAAGGAGCCTCTAACATACAGGTAGGATAAAGAAACTCTATTTCAAATTCTGACAAGAGTTAAGGTGTTTCCTCATCCTTTCATTCTGCTTGGTACAGTTACAACAACAATGTATATACAGGGAAATAATCCCTTTCATGTTTATTCTTGTCCATATTAGGAAAGCACAGCTGCTGTTAAATTGCATTCAAAAAAAGCAAGTTTGGACACTGAGCATTAATAAACAAGGGCAGTGTGTGGTCATGCAGGAGAACCGATTTCCATAGGCAACGCAAGTGTGTCTAAGACAGGCACAATCAAACAGCCCACTAACCAGACTCAGGCCCCATCGCTCCTTTGTCTTCAAGAGCATAGCCTGCATCTGCCGGTGGAACCAAAGGAATTTACAGGCAAGGAAAAACCAAATAAAAAGAGGTAGGGGGAGTGAACAGGTTAAGTATAGAGAGTCAGAAATGGATTTCTAAAAGAGGGGTTGACAAAGATACGTGGGGGTTATAAAGCTTGTATAAACACAAAATATTTAAGTCACCAGTAGGACAGTACTTGGAAATTAAGACAAATTATTTGGCTACATGCCAAGAGATGTATATGGAAATCATCCACCTGCAGAAGAGCTGAGACACACCAACTGGCTTCTGACTATGTCATGACAGGGGACATGTGGGGAGAACGTGTAATCAACACAAAATGGATAATGCCTCTGCTCCCACCGCCAGTCTTTGCCAGAAGTCCTCATTCTGAGCAACACAAAGAATTGATTCACTTTAATACTCCCTACTGACTGGCAAAACCTACCTTGAAAAGGGCTGTTAGACTGCTGGGCGAGAGTGAGGTGTTCTTCACTAAGCAGGTACACAGGTTGGTGCTGACTGATTTCCACGCTGGTGCAAACATTGCTGTCTCCATGTAAGAAGAAGGTGAACGAGCAGGACAAGTGCTCGCTGGGGAGAGAAGTGGGGAGGGTGCGGGGGGTGGAAGGGAGAGAAAGAAAAACTCCTAAATATAGAACTTCAAGTTGATGGCTTTCTCACTACTTTGAAGGCATTTCCTCCCAAAATATTCATTAATGAAGTAATCAAAAATCTGTTTATCTAAA
This sequence comes from Grus americana, assembly GCF_028858705.1. Lineage (NCBI taxonomy): Eukaryota > Metazoa > Chordata > Aves > Gruiformes > Gruidae > Grus > Grus americana. The sequence goes on along the minus strand of NC_072870.1, from coordinate 9,578,103 downwards.
TAGCAAGACAATACTAATTACATGTTCCCTTGGAGCATTTACAAAAGTATTCCAGCATTAGAGACAAAACCAAAGATCAATCATTTAGAAAACAACAGACACTAAGCTTTCAGTCTCTTTAGACTGACACCTTATATTTTGAGGTCTGGAGGAAATTTAAAACACAATTTTTGTAAGACGAAGAAAACTACAACTTAATACTTTTATACCTTACATATTTATTTAAAATCTATAAAAATATTTCTGAACATATATTAATTTTAATGAGGTCACATCTAGGTTCTCCTATCACAAATCCACTATGTAGAATTCACATTTTAAAATTTATATTTAATATTAGCCAACAGGTCATTCATTTAAAAGGAGGAAGAAGAATGCCAACAGCTTTGAGAAGCGTTGGTTTGGCGGTGATAAACTGAATCTTATCTTCATGCTCCTGAAGCCACAAAAGTAACTAAAAATTAAATCTCATACCTACACACAAAAGGGAAGATACAATCAATGGAAAAAAAAAAACCCAACCCAAAGCTTAAGTCATTGTTAAAGTCTTTAAAGCAACTATCAATGTTTAATATCAGATGCTTCACTGATAGCTTCTCTCAATCCAGAGCGTTTTAGGAAGGAAAGAGTCCTGTACGTCTAAAACCACCCCAACAATAAACATCTGCCTCATATAACTCTGAATTAAATGCTGTTTTCACAGTGCTGTACATAGTTACTAGTTAGCAACTCCATGAAATCTTCTACCTCCCAAGATCATACTTCAGAGACTTCCCAATTTTTGCAGCTCTGCTAGCTATTGTTTTGTTACAGAAATACAGATAAACCCCTGCAAATACAACTATCAAAATATTTTATGTTGCATCCAAATCGATTCAATGGTTTATGTGAAATACATTTTATCAATTTTAATTAAAGGGCAGGAATAGAGCAGGAAGGCAAAAAAAAAAGCAGATCCTTGCCAGGACACCGCAGCAGCAGTACATCTTCATACCCAGTTCCGTCTGAAAAAACTTTTTTTTTTTCTTTTTAAAGAAGTTGTACAGGCACAGCAATTTTCAGTTATATTAGCTACAAGTTATCTCAAGTGTCTGCCAGACTAATACGCTCCCATAGGAAAAGAACAGATGTTTAAAAGCAAGACGATGCTATTCACATTGGACATTAAATTAGGCTCACCACCTCAGTAATACAAGTATGAAAGTCAAGGAGAACCTTAAAAAGTACTTCATAAACTACTGAACAGAAAATAAATCCTCTCTAAGGAGGGTAGCATCAAGCACCTGATCAGTCTCAGGGTAAAAAAAAAAAAAGTCAAGGGAAACAGACTAAATTAAGTCAGTCAAAATAGCAGATACTAGTGCATTTTTTGCAAGGTCAAATGGAAAAGACACTCCATGAACTACTGTAGCCTAAAATGACTGTATGAATGCAACACCACTGTCCCCCCCCCAAAAAAAAAAAAGTTAGACCTAGTCAACTAACACCCGGGATGGCACGCATGCTCTTTGAACTCATGAAATGCTTGCATTTCTTACTCTACAGCATGAGAATGCAAAGCAAGTTTTGTGTTCCTGAAAAAGATACAAAGAGCACTCCGGGGCATGAAGAACTGACAAACTCCAAGCACCTGAGTAACTATTAAAATGCAACCTCCACAGATGCAGTTACTGGGTATGTCTTTACTGTCATTTCCAAGATGTTTCTTTCCTCCACTAGCAGGTACATGGTGGGACAGGAAACAGTAAGGAAAAAAAAGTTTCTGGAACTGGCACAGTCCATTCAATCTATGAAAACAGAGATAAATTGGTTCACTGAGTCTCACCCCAAAGACTCAAAGAGCAGCCACCGGGGTAGTCACTACAATGAGAAGAAAGAAGGCTACAGTGTTAAACACATGGCTTTGCCTACCAGCAGATTTAAAATTAGGGACCTAAAGCACTTCAAGGATGAGAGAACCCACAAACCGTTCAATGAGGAACAGGAAACACAGCACATTTTTTATTACAGTAACTTAAAGCAGGCAATGAAGTAAATTCAGTGAGGAACTGCTCTAAGTGGCTGGCCCTGACTGAAACATAACAGTTTAAGGCACATCAAGTCTGCACAATTTTAATTGTGTTTTAGGAACAAAAAAACCCCAGGATCCACATATATGAGTCAATTATCACTATTCATTGACAACTCCATAGCACAACTGCTTTGGTAATCCAACTCTGGACAGAACACTCCCTGCAGATGAAATAACATACTGCTCAGGAGTCCCAGTAAAGTTAGTTTCCAAAACGCAGTGATGATGGAGCTAAGCATCTTGTTGATGATTTCAAGTTCAAGTGAAGTCACATGGTTAGCAAACACCGCTAAATTCCCATATGGAAGCATGATTAAACTTTAATCCTTATATAAATAGTTGAAGACTGATTTTCAAATTTAATTTTATTTTTAAATTGTATTGGATAGTTTAAGGTGAAAGAGTAGTGTTCTTGGTTCCGAGTGACAGATAACAATTTAGAAGCTTAATATAAGTGAGGCAAAGTTTAAAAAATAAAAGCACATATTCTTTAAATACACTTTAAATGCAATTAAGCTATGTCTGTTGTAAATACCACATTATTACACAGAGGAAGGGCAGACAATTGTCACATAATCTGATGGAATTCAAATAAACCAAGACAAAGAGAAGCATCAGCATGATAACAGAAGCATTTCAATTCATTACGCTGCAAACCTAGTCCTAAGTAGCAAGGAAAATTCAAGGTCATCATGCAAAAGCCAAATAAAAAAAAACCAAACAAAACAAAAACAAAACACCAAAAACCCCACACACACTCCCCCCCCCAAATTAGAACTCTTTTCTCCCCCAACTCAGCAGGGGAGAAGTTTCCAACAAAATAACGAAGTAAGAGAGTAGCCATTGTTGTCACTGACATCATTCAACCAGCGTTGTCATGCAAGCTGCAAGCACACTACTTGTACGGAAGGGAGAGCAGATCTGCTATGGTTTGGTTCATTCTAGAAAATCCAAGCATTATAAAATATTCACTAATTCTGGTTATAAATTCAAGTGTTAAACAGCAAAATGATACACACCACCTCAGATTTTTGTTTCAGTACTTGCAGAGGTGCAGCGAAGTTATTTTATGCACAATAGGATAATATAGTTTCATAGCAGAAATACATAGTAAAAACAGTGCTGTCCTTAAACTCAAGCTAAGGGAAACAAGTTTCACACAGTACACACAGTATCTCCTGAAAATATGAGTCTTTAAACTAAAGGTTAACATGAAAGGCAAAACTAACACTTTAGGTACTCAAACATATCATTACACTTCTTCCTAGCTAGTCATGCTCAGAAATTGTTTCTTCATATTTATCATCATTTCTGTCAGGTTACAAAACTTTAGGAAATATATGTTTAAAAAATTACAAAAAAATACAATGAAGACTCCTAAATTAAAAAAAAAAAGAAAAGAAAAATCAAACCCATACTAAAGCTCTTTGCAGGGGAGTGGAAAAAAGGAGGAAGGAAAACAAAAGAACCACAGCTTTAAGTTATTGGATGCCCCTACGTACACCGGTTTAGGGACTTAGCAAGAAACTCTCTAAATGTGCATGCTTTTTTATTGTTTTTTAAATTAATACAGTTGTACATTCTCCAATTCCTTAACTTTCCAGAGATTGATTACTAGTACACAATGCCGCCTCAACCTCAGCTTAACAGGAATCTTCTCAAACCTTACCATAACCTATTAAAATATATAATCTCCACTATTTCTCCAAGTCTTCCTCTTCTATTCTCAATAGCTCACCTCACAGCCAAAAATCCTAATCAAGCAAAAAATTTACATACTTATCACTTTGGGGCAAATAGGCAAATTACCTTTACAATTCAGTTAAGGACACAATAACAGAAAGCAAGCTGGTGGTTTCCTGCCTGCTAATGCAGAGTTCACCTATGCTTTTATTTGCAGACCTTTTTTAAGTAGCTTAGAAGACGATTAGATAATTTGTGCAGAGCATCTTATGACCGAAATAGAAGAAAAAAAAATACCTATACCTCAACGCTCACAACTTTTGTCCTGCATGCAGAATCAGTGAAGTTCTTAAGGTGCAGATATAGCAAAAAAAATAATAGCTTGTCTTAAAGCTACTATTGTTGTTCCTCCCCCCTTTTTTTTGTTCTTTTATAATCAGGTATTGTTACATGGGCATATATAAAATGTAAGAGCAGAAGACAGAATTTTAACAGAAAATTCTGAAAAAAAAAATCCTAGTTCTCCCAAAAACCTCATTTTCTCACCTGACCCTGAATATGAAGTAACTCCATTAATATTTCTAATTAACTTAATTTCATTAGTCCTAATCACAGAACTTGAATATCAATAATCCAGTTTCCAACTGATCTCTGAATACAGATGCTATGACATGTCATCAGAACAAGCATTCTTTATCAATTTTGATCTGAACACACCAGAATTCAGTCAGAATGAGTTCCAATATTGAAAGCAACTTTAAAAATAAAATAAAATAAAGGGACACTCTTTGGAAGTAATACTATTTCAAGCAACCTTCAGTCCTCATCTACACTCCATTAAAACACATTTGTATAAAAAAAAAAAATTTTATTCCACCATTCTCCCTCTTCACTCTAGTCATACGAAACAAAGATGTTTTTGTTTCAGAGAAGAAAGATTATGATTCTATGTGAAAACAAAGGAAAACTGATGTGGACAATTTCAACACAATTTCTACATCTACCTTTACAAGAGAAACTGAAGAGAAGGAGGGAAAGCACACTAAAATTTACATATACATGAGATTTCTACATCGCCATTAGTAAATCTGAAAATACCTCCTTGATAAAAAGGTAATTAGGTCTGTTTTTTCCTCCACATTAGTACTTACGTAGAGCTTTATATCTTCAAAGTGCTTCACAAACATTAGCTGCATTAGAACCTCACTAATCCACACTTTACACTAGATTGCATACTTCAAATCACCACCACACTACTGCTGAAAGGCAAGGAGGCTGCAACAACATCAGAAGCAACAAGACAGTCTCCAACTAAAAAACCCTATAGCACATTTAATAGTAAATTCAAAAAAGTATCCAAATGTTTCAACTGAGAGAAATTTTGTTTGTTTTATAATTACCATCTCATATTTTCCTAGATTGTCTTCGTAAATTACTTCTGAGTTGAACCAAGAGCAGCTTACTATGCCAAAGCATTGCTAACCCTACCAAAACATTTACCATCTCCTTATAAACTATGTCTTTTCTACTGCCATTTCCTAGATGAGGAAAACTGACATCGCAAAGTAAAATTACTGTCCCAGAACTAACAGTTGTCACAATTAGGATTCTACCATTTCCCTTTCAATGGGGTAGAACACACCTTGTTTAGGAGCACAAACACATCAGCTACAGTTTTAAGTCTCTAATTAATATGCATCATTATTTCAGACTGTTATAAAATGTTTGTCAAAAATTGGTACATATCGGCCACCACCCAGAATCCTTTGGAGCTTTTTGACCAAGAATCAATATATCATGACTGGCTGACAACAATTAGCAGCAGCAGCAATAGACCTGAGAGTTCCCAGCTGATGCATCACGGCTGCCCAAATAGAAGCATCTCCAAATAGTTGTTCTCAACTACAGACTATTTCAGTATGCCACTTGAATTTCCTTTTTAAAAGGTGCAGTTGCTATCCATAGTAAATTCTTGGTCCGGAGGACACAGTCTTACAATTAAATAGGTTCTTCTGGAACTAAAAAATTAAATAGAAAAAAAGTTTTAAGGTGACACACACACATCATTAAGCCCTAAGACCCTTCATACTCAGTTGTTTGTTTGTTGATTTTTTTCTTTAACCAGGTTGAGACACAACACTATAGCAATCAGCATTGGATAGAAAACAAAACATAACTGCAAAGAATAAGTCTTGAGGAATTACATACCTGACCACATGCTCAATATCATCTCTATTCTACGATACATTACACTATATGCTTTGTTCTTTGTCAGGCAACCCTCTAGGGCTTTTCATCATGGAGAAGAAAGAGTGAAGCTGCCAAGCCACTTGAGGTTTTCTGAGCTAACAGAAGAAAAGCAGAAGCAACTCCCTCAAGACAACCCATCTACCACCTTTTCTCTGTAAGTGCTTGTTCAGAGTAGTTCTTTGTGACTATATACACCTTCAGGTATAGCCGTAACAATGCAACGCACTAATGAAGAGAAGCTTTCTATGCAGCCCCCTTCACACCTATGTTGCTTCAACAGCCAATCTTATTTTAAACATGGCACCTTCAATTTCCACTCACCATCCATACTCCTGAATTACAAGACTCCACAATCTTAGTTCAGACTAGAAAGGAACAGGAAATTAAGTATGCATTTGTTGTAATAAGACAAACGTGAAGTAAGTAAAATACTACAATCAGATTGTTATATTAACACAGTACCAAAAACAATTCCCAGGAAAAATATTTTAGTTTTCTTGATTTAAGAAATTGAAGAGAAAGAAAAAGAAAGAAAAAAATACCACCACAAGACAAGTACACAAATTGTTTCAATTATTAAATCCTTCAGAAGCTTTCTTTGGTTTTGTTTTAGTTATTTGGGGGAAGGCTGTTTTGCTTTTTAAGCGCTGGGGGCTGAGGGAAATAAGAGGATAAGAGAAATTAGTTCCTAGTTCTCTAGGAAGAACATGCTATCATACATACTCATTACATTGCAGTACTACTATTTATGATAGGAGTTTGAATCATCATTAATCAATTCACAAGCATGCCTTTCTTGCCCTTGGCTAGAAGTTCCCCTATAACATCAGAGTTTGTATCAGCCCTATCACAAGGTCTGTGCTTCAAGCGGATGCAGTGGCATTAATATCCTTAACGCGAAAGCGCAAACAAATGCACATCTACATTTTCTAGCAAGTTACATGTTCTGTATCTTAACATGAAGTAATAAGATCTCAAAACACAGGTGTTTCTCTATATACTGACAAAAAGACAGAACAGCAGACATTTTTCTAAGTATCTCTGAGTAACTCCCTATGGTCATGAAGGTAAATATAGCAGAAAGCTGATTTTGATGATAACACAAAGCAAAAAAACATAGCTAATAGCAAAGTAGAAAAAAACTTCCAGTTCAAAGCACATCACTAATGGCTACTGTCAAAAGGCTCTCCAAAGTATTTTTCACATAGCTGAGGATGTTTTGGTTTTAGTTAGACCTATGAGTTAAAAATATTTATTCCATAACCAAGTTATGTGCACTAAACCAAATACAACCGTAGTAATTGACCTGTATTCCAGAATGACATATTCACCCTAAATACTTCCACATTTTTAAATTAACTTCATTATTAATGAGCTTAGCTTCATCCCAGTAAAAACAAGGTTGAAACAAAAAGATTTTAGTAGTGTACACTACTAAAACTATAACATGACATCTTACAGAGAAGCAAAACTGATTTTTTTCAGAATGCAACCAGAATTTTATACATACACACACAAAAAAGGTATCTATTTCTCCAGATACAACAATTACAAGCAATACTAAAAAAAGTTTGCTCATGTAATTCAGAACTTAAATGAGACTAATAAAGCTGTCATCTTATATTTTAGCATCCTTTAATTATTGAGGGGTGCAAATCTCAATTATCTGAACTTGAGCTTTCATAATGAAATATACATGTGCTATAAAGAATAGGAATCCAGAACATTTGGAAAACAGATAATAGCTAGACATTACTCTATTTCAAAGACACCGTAACAGCTTTCAACGTATTGCTCTTTCCCATTCCGAAACATTTACAAACATCTTGTTAAGCCAGATTCTTTCAGAGTTCAAAATTGAAATGCGTTATAAAATTTTCATTTAACAAAATCTGAAGTATCTGTATGGTTCTTGTATTATCTTATTGTTCAGTGTACAAAACGAGCATAGATTTACTGTTGAAAGCTAAAAACCAAGAGTCATATCATTTTTTTGTTTTGTCCTGATGAACCAACTACCACTGTAACTTAAGCTAAATAAGCGAAAACTGCTTTGTGATGTAAAGCGCTAAATTTGTCTGCTTGTAGTCTCTGTAGCAACCCAATATTCCAAAGAGACAATCATGTGATCAATACTCTCAGCTCCTGCTGTTTATCCTGCACTGTCCTACTTACAGCAGCTCTCAATTCCAGCTGTCTACAGTAAAAGGAAAAACATCACCTGCTCTCCTGCCGGTACATGATGCCAGAACAGCCTCATTAGAGCTGTTGTAAAAAAAATGTTGACATTGTTTGATTTAAAGATTAACATAGGGAGGAAATTTACGCTGCAAAAAGAATTGAGCAGACTTACTAGAAAATATTCCAACAATATCAAGGAAGAGCCCTGTAGTTTCAGCTATAATTAAATATATAGAAATAAATTCAAAACCTGTGGCTACATGTTGTTCTTATATAGTTAACTCTCTCAAATACAAAGAGGTTTTTGAGCTTTAGCATCCAGCAATCTCCTCATTCTGTTCCTTAATAATAATTCACAGTATCATTCTAAAGGGATCAAGAAGCAAACTGCTCTGTTCCCATGGAAAGAGGGCCCATGGGAAATGGGAAAAAGGTAGCCAAACAGGGGGGTAAGGCAGAAATGTGGGCTCAGGATCAAAGGCACAGACATTCCCTTTGTCTTAAGGGCAGTGAATACCAAACAGACAACAGCTGATCTCATTCACACTGTTACGTTATCAATACAAACATTTCTGAGGTAGGCAGCAAGACCATTCCCATGGCCCAATTGAAAAAATAACCCACCCTCCCCACAGCCATGGCCATTCAAGACTGCAGATTGTCCAACACACTTGCACCAAACTCAGGAATTGCATCCATAGTGGCTAGTCTTACCTCTTCTTCCAAGCAAGATGAGGTAGAGAAAAAATACATGTATTCTGAACTATGATAAGCAGACCTTCAAATCAAGATAACTTCATGTACAAGGGCTTATAACAAAACCAAATTTATATCTAGAATATTTTTCAGCAGTCATTTCCCATGAAGCCATATACTTATTTACATCAGGTAGATAAAATAGTATTTCCATGAAAAAAAAAAAAAAGAACAGCATTATAAAATCCTGTACCCAGACTAACATTAAACAGCATTACCTGCAAAACCTGTGCAACAAGTTTCATTTTGTAAGCTATGATAAGCTTATCACTTATGATTTTCCAAGTGGGTTTTTGGGGTGTATTTTTTATTTGTTTGTTTTGGGTGTGTGGTTGGGGTTTTTTTTGGTGGTTTAAGTGAACTCGTCAGGCACAAGTTCTGGTTTGCCACCCACTGCAATCGGTTATATTATTTCCTATTTACAAGGGGAAAAACCAACAACAACAAAAAAACACCCATACTAGTAATATAGTACCTTTTAGTACACTAGATTTTCAGTTGTCTCTCAGATCCTCCCACAAAATCAGGATTACTCAATTATTTGCTTACTGGTATTTTAATTATGTTAAAGTTTAGCAAGTTGTCCTTATTACCAAGACTTCAGGAGATATCCTCCACATAAGCACTTCATACTTTAGTTTCATTAGGAGTGTCAGATTTAATCTTCATTAAGGAATTATATCTAAAATAGTGCTTAATCTGACAAGTTTCCCAATCATATTTATTCCAGGTATAGACTACTATTTTAGCATCCAGTCGCAAAAGGAAAAGTCTCATCCAAAAGCTGTTATTTGAGCAGTCGAACCAGAAAAGGTTGACAGCAGATCGGATGCAGCAGATCACAATCTCCACCTCATACATTTATAGGGTGGATTTTTGAATAAAGCATACACAACCATATTTCTGAATGTGGCAATAAAAGCACAATAGGTTGCTATTCTCTGATCTACCTTGCTTTAAGCAATTGAAAAAGGTTGTGACAAATACCACGGCAATGAGGTTTTTTCCTGTTTGGTTACAACTAAGATTATTAGCAAAACCTTCTCTTTAGTCTTTTATTCTACTGTTGTTCTCCTGTTGACCCCCATCACCTGCTCCTGAAAACTGAAAATCGTCTACTTACAAAGAAGTAACAACAAAAACCCACCACATACACTTTAGGGAGTTAGCTACTCCATTCTTGCCCTATCTATAAACAGAAGTGGAACTAGCATACTTGAAAACCTCAGACAGTTTCCTCAGGCACGGTAATCATGACTTGTTCTAACAGATCAAATATCACCAAATACATGACTGTCTCACTTTTCTCAATGCTGGTTTTAGACTGGGAAGAAGCAGGGGGAGGGAGGGAAGAGCAGGTCATGGTTATTACCTTGCAGCCTTGTCAACACACAGCACGTGACAGCACAATACAAACATCTGAGTTTTTTTACTTTTTCCACAGGAAATTTTTTAAGAGATATTAAACAATAATATGCAGTTAGTTTAATAAGTTTGTTTGGTTTAGCAGTCACATCATTAAACATAATTAAACAGCAAAGACTTAAAACCATCTAATTCTTATTTTCTTGGTCATCTATTCACATGCCACAGTGGCATCAGTTCATGAACATTAAGGACGGTCCTCTTAAAATTAAAATGTATGCAACACAATGATGAAATGGCTTTTTTTTTTTTTAATATAACCTTATACAAAGAGGAAGAATAACAGAGCAACAGACAGGAAGCCGTGGCTGCCTGAGGATCTGTCACCACAGCCGAACACCTAATAGAAATCACAGCCTTACGTCTGTTGCACCACCAAATACATAAGAAAAGCACAACACAACTGACTTCTATTGTTGGGAGACCACATAACAGAAAATCTCACATGTTCTGGAACCACATGCATTCAAACAAAACTCAGAAAAACACAGATGGGATCACCTTCAAATGAAAGAAATAGCTCTATCCACACATCCTTCAAAGAGAAAGAAAGTGAAAAAGTGGACTAAAGTCCTGCACATCACTCAACCATAATTCCAGAAACCACATGTTAAGAAGTTACCTTCACCGTCAAGAGCACTGACTACTCAGTTTCTAATCAAAGTCTTTGAAACTAAAGATTACCAGGAAGAACAACCAACCTTATCGAAATCTGTAGTTGTAATACACAGAGAACAAGCCTATCTAGCGGCCAGCCAAGCCCCAAAGTGCAGGGCAGTATAAACTATGATCTGAAGCAGACTGGTAGTAGATTTCATATACCCAGTATAGCAAGTGCCTTTAAATTATAGAGTCACATGAATTCTATCTCAGGGTTTCTGAATATTAATGCAAAGAACAGTCTCAAGGAAAGCAAAGCATACATAACAATATGGGATGGAAGTAGGCACTAAAGATAACTGTAACAAGGTCTGAAACGAAGCAAGACAACACTCATGCAGGGATACCAGAGGAGTGGGGCAAAATCTTCCTATTTTTGGGTACATGCGGTTTCTTCCTGTACTTTTCCCACTATTCAATGTTTTCTAAGAAGGAAAGGATGAATAAAAATATATCAACACTGTCATGGGTAACTTTTTTCTTCCTTAAGAATGAGATATATATTTAATCAACACAAACAATATAGAGAAGTAATTACAATATTCCTGAACAGAAATCCTTTATTCCCTATGACAGATGCAATACCTGCCACAGCCATCTGTGGCCATGTCTACATAGGAGAAGCACCACTTTTCAAGGACATATGTGTATTTTTAACAGAGGAAGAAACAGAAAGTCTTCTGAAAAAGATTCTAATTCTTCCTAAAGAGGCTAGTATGACACGCTTTTGAGATTAGCATTAGGAATAGTAATATTCTTATTACTTGAAATATGGTGAAAATACCCAAAAGACAAAAAAAAAAAAGCTTCAAAACTGTTCTGATTCTTAAAATATGTGCATCCATAATCATGAAGAGAAGAATGGCTTTGGGGAGTGGTTGGTGGTCATTTGTATTGGTTTTTAATTCAGCCACACTTAAAAAAAAAAAAGATAAATTTAGTATAGGTCTTGCTGATTAAATGGATCCTGAGGGAGGAAAAATACACGAAAGTTGTCTAGAATTAACAAAAACTAAACCTTAATACCAGTTGTCTGGTAAGATACATATTAGCACCCTGGGTGCAAGATTCAGAGCATTTTCTAAGCAGGCTGCAAGTCCTTTTATGTTGAGTTTGCTGCAGTGTCACACTTAACACTTGGTAAGAGAGAAACATCGCTTTCAACTAGAAGAGTATTCCAATTTATACACGACACTAAAATCCACTCAAACCATTCCACTTGACTTTTCCTCTTTGGCCACAGAGTGACACACTTTCTAGCTACAGAGGTGGTATCACAAAGCACCTATTTCAATCATTCCACAGGAAGTTGCTGGGAGCAGTAGAGGCCTGAATGGATACCTCCGAAGAGCCTAACTTTCCAGAGAGCATAGATTATCCAAATTACAGATATTCTTAGAAGGGATGAGCCAAATATGCCAGGAGTTTGCATATCTGTTAACTGTTCCCCTCACCTAATTTCAAAAAAGCCAGTACTCAGAATATCATGTGGTATTGAACTATCTGTTAGGAAACACTGATATTTCTCTACCATGAGGTTGTCTTACACAGATCTGACTAATCTTTCTACATATTTTTCCAGTAGTTCTGGACTACTTATGATGAAGTAGTTGTGTGGGTAAGCATACAATTCCTTTAGTTATTTTCATCAAGCATGCTGACCTTCTGACCTTCTTTAAAAAAAAGAATTAGAGTCTCCAAATTAAACAAACATTGCTATTTTATTTTAAAAGCTTTCATCAGCTTTTCCAGCTGCTGCAGAGAGCTTTATAGAATTACTGTAAGAGATGCCATGCCATAACTAATGCTAGTTTCAAATGGCAATTTGGAAAACCAGTTCCTCAAATGGGGAAAGCCTAGACTGTGCCAATACAATATTGGCCTAAATAGTTAAAAGTAAACTCTTTACTATTGATTTATAGCAACAACACACAGAAGAAATGGATGGACAAAGACACCCCAGAGAGGAAACATTTGCCCTGACCAGGGTGGAGAAAGAGATGCCTAGAACTAAAGGATAAGTTTATACATAAATTAAAAGCAGCAGTTCACAGCTACCAACAGAAACACACACAAACATGTGCTTCTGCTTTTGCTCCAAACCAGCTCTAATTTTCTTTCAAGTTTAAATTTATTGCAGAAGATGCCAAAAATGGCCAACTGCACATCCAAAAAGCAAAGCCACTGATCTCAAAATTTCCTGCATGCAAGATTTAACACATCACACACATACACAAACAACCCCACACACAAAAAAAATCCATCATCTGAGCTTTAAATTACTTTGGATTTTAAAAGCTGATTTGGGAACAGCGATTAAACTTGTTCCAGCTAACCTAGTTTTTATTCATTTCATTATTTATTGCTAGGCAACATAGACCGTGTCAAACCACGTTAGAACCATGAGAAGTCGTCCTTCCAATTTAGACCAAAATTTCTCTTCCTGCCCTCCTCGCGGGGGCCACACATATTCTTTATACACCAGTGTTCCCAGATACAACCTTCTTTCTGACCAGGAGCCGACATTTCAAACTCTCTTCTCAACATCTCCTATAAGATGCAATTTATCCAAACCTCACATGGTACCTGGAAATAGCTCTCTAGATCCCGCTTGCTCAAAGAATGAGTCTTAGTATTTACAAGTAGAATTAGTCCCAGTCACTATACTGGGAAGTCCAGAGCAGGTAGCTCTTCACACAGGTATCCTTGTCTTCCTTTCTAGAAGACTCTAGCTTCTTTTCCAACATCCCTATTATCCATGCTCTGTACATAAGTACCAGTACAGAAGAGACTGCCTACTACCTTTAGTATTACTTCCTTTCATCATAAGGAAGTTTTGAAGAACTCCAAAAAGGCAGCAAAACAAGAAAGGTCAGAGATCCAGATTCCCAAAACAAACCATACACAGAGTGCTCTTAAATAAATGTTTCTTCTAGCATGGAGCTTAAATAAACCCTATAACTTCTTTAATAAAGCAAAATAAAACATCCTACCTTTTGTTTATAGGTTTTTCATCTTTCTCGTAAGGCTTCACAAACCATTTCCCAATGCGTACAAAATTCCGATTCATTAAACACCTCTCCAGCAGGTTGTGAACAGCTTTGAAAAGTAGAGTGCGACATTCATAAGAAAGTCCATTCTCCCAAACACCATCTTCCTCTTCTATAAGGCAAAGGGAAAAAATAAATTAGCATTGAATTCCATCCTATTATTTCCATGCACATATCACAATGTCCTTTTCTCTCCCACAAGCTTTTAAGACATTCATAGAATAACATGCAACCAAAAAAAGCCTGTTACATTCAGATAATAACTCTGCTCACATTAGAATAGTGTAACTGCTAAAAGGAATCAGCTATAACAATATCTCGTCTCCAACAAGAACAGACAATTCAACAGCTATTTGTACACAAAAGGAAACAACTAGCACCAGTACAATATATATTTCAGCCTGTAAGATCACTGTAGACTGATCTGTCTGCAAGGTGGCTCATGTTTTGGGTAGTATGAATTACTTACACTGAAGAGTTAGCTGACAATTATGCTTAAAAATAAATTGCCCAAAGCCAAACTTTTAATATACCTTAGTGTCTTTAGCTACCATTGACTGAGGAAAGCTGGGCACAAATATCATTGATCATCTGACCCTCAATATGCATCAATTTACTAGAAGCGTGGGGGGGGAAACCTAGATTCAGAAAACTGTCAAGAACAATCTGATTCTCCCCAGAAGACTCTCACAACTGCAATTTTTCTTTTTAATCCAAAATAAAAAAGAAATATTTAAGCAGGCTAGTCCCGCTTTCTGATCTACACATAGAACAGAAGAGAAAAACAGCAAGCAGAAAGACAAAGCCCAGTTCATAGTGACAGGATTCTGAAATGAAACACTGAGGTCTTATGTGCCCCACAAATCACAGTCATGGAATACAACTTATACAAGCCAAGGTGATTTGCCAAATCAGACTCATTACAAGAAGCTGTAATCTCTTCAACCACTCTGGCTCATGATCAGTGTTTGAACATAGTTTACAGACCCTAGAAATATAAGCACTGGTCCAAAGAATTACAATTACATTACACAGGTGAAATGAGGGACATTTGAAAGTTCCTTTAGTATCTCCCAGTATATATGTGATATCATTCATTCCCAACAACACACTAATTTGTAGGATAATATGAGAAAACTTGAGATCTTGTCCTTAAGTTACTGGCAATCAGGTCTTATCTTTATGCCTACAATTCCCTGTCTATCATACATATATCCCTAAGGATCTGCTACTGGTCACCTTGGACCAACCTAGCATAGTTATTCTTACAATGCCATTGCTTTTATACTCCAGGTAGCAGCAGAGACTAGAAGACTGTCTGACATAGATAAGGAGACATATTTTTACTGCAGTCTCTGGATAGTCATGGAATAATTTAGGTTAAAAGGGACCTGGGGAGGTCATCTGCTCCATCCCCCACCCAGAGTTCAAAGTTAGAACAGGTTGCTCATCTCTCACATTCATTGCCCCTCATGCCATCTCTGCACACCTCCAAGAAATGACGCTTGGGTTCAGGTTTAGTCCCGTACAACAGGTCTTACAATAGCGACCTGTCTGTTCACCTCTCCTTCACACAGGATTTTGGTTCAAACAGCTTTCCACTGCTTTGCTCGATGGTCAGAAAACCTCAGTAATACAGCCAAGTCCTTGCATTTTAAATCTCCCTTTGAAATAAGCCCCTTCACCTTTATCTGGAAGGCACTTACAAGCTTAAAAGGTTGCAATAGTATTAACTAAAGTCTCAATATCCTTAAATTAGACAGCGTGTAAAAAACCAAATACTTAAGAGTTTTACTTAGAAAAAAACCTTGAATATTGTTTATTGTAATAATCTATAATCTATAAGACAAAAATGACAGAGAAAAGAATTTCAAGATACTGTTGCAACCAGAACGTGGTGGCCATATTTGTATATGGCTAGATTCCACGCAAGTAAAAGTACATTTCCACTCACTATTGTGAGTTAAAGAAAATTACTCCCAGTATCCTTCTCTGAGGGACAGAATAAGAGTAAACAGACCTGCCCCATAATTTATAAATGAGGTGGTGTGCATCACTACAGATGAATCATTACATGAAATAATTTTCTGGTAAAGACAAGGAAAAGCAAGGAACTGCATTTCCTAAATAAGAGACCTCACCATGAGTTTCCCACCCCATCAACCTATTCCAGTTTTGAAGTTCAACAAAAACTTGTTTTTAAAAACCATAAAGCTACAAGATAATACAGTAACTGGCCAAAGAAACATTGTACAAGAGCTTGTAACAAAAAGCAACAAAGGTCCAAAGTCAAAGGGCATAAAATGTTTGTGCCAAGAGGACACATTTTTCCCCAGCTCAAAGATTTGTAGACGTACACAACTGAGCAGCTCTATCCTACAGGCAGCTTTGCTGTTCAGCACATACTGCTCCACTGGTGGCAAACAAGCAGCTCAATAGAGCAAACATTAACTACAAAGCTTAATGATATTGGACTTTAACTGCACAATAAACTCCACACCATTTCAAAGGTTAAATAGTTGGTTTCCATATGGCTCTCATAATTTAAAAAAATCACTCTATGAACATCCCCTGCATCAATTACCTATTATAAGAGGAAATAGAAAGAGCTATTTCCAGCCTTTATGCCTAATTTTGTTTTGACATATTAGTGTATCAGCGAGAAGATGGATGCTGAAATCTCAAAGATACACAAGTGTAATTCAAAGCTTGTATTTTGATGGTCATACTATAGACACAGAGGAGACACTTCAATTCTCTGAAGACACTACAAAGTGCAAGGTATTTCATTTAACATTAATAGTTGTGCTGACGACCAAGTTATGAACAAAACTTTGCATGCAAGAACTTGCCACAAGATTGTAATTCTTAAGAGCTCTCCTAGCTCTCTTAGTTTATTGCTGAAACAGAGAGCTCTTAGATGAGCATATTATGTGGGGAAAATATAAGGCATTAGATGGAAATTACAGTTAAAACTAATATTTAAAAAGACAGCACATGCCGTAAGCATGCCTACTGATCAGGAAGAACGTCTGGTACCCAAAATAAGACCACCTGTTCAAACTGAAGTGCATCTTGCTATAGAAAGGGAAGGTTAAATAAGATGACAGTTAAAGATACCCTCATTTCAGAACATTATTCAAATTCATGAAAAAAAAAATAGCAGTAAGTTTTCTGTGTCTTTTTGAAGTCTATTTAGTCATTCCCCTCCTCCCCCCTTTTTAGAGTGGCGGATGGAAGGAGAGAAATATGACATCTGCTCAGATCTTCCAACTAATTTTCTTCTTCATTCAAATTGTTGTTTCTCAACATCAGAAAAATCCTCCTACTTAACAGAAATTGTACAAAGTAAACCATTTTTAAAAGAGAGAGAGGAAGAAGCATTTTTGTCTTCTAATCTTTCTTAAACACAATAACTTCAAATGTTCAATCTGATAGTGCTAATAAACCAAAATAAGTTGCTGACTCATTTTAAGAAGGTGTTAAGCCGCAATTTCACTTCAGACAAGTGTTATCCACTGAATTGCTCTGACAACCTGAAGGTTACAAACATTTTATTTTTTATTAGTTCTCTTAGCTGTCCAAACCACTCAACTCCTCTGCGACATACTTTGATGTCAATCCATTAAACAAATATATATATACATATCATCCCACAAAAATTAATTTTGTTCCCTTCCTCTATACACCATGTATTAAACAGAGTTTCCCTTAAATGAAGCAAAAAACTACCAGGAAACGAAGAATTAACGGAAACAATTTTCACACTACACATAAATAACAAACTTTTCTCAGTCAACACCTCCTTGATACTACCACCATCCAATTTTAACGAAACAGCTATAGGAGGCTATTTGCTTTCAATACTTTTATGTTCTGCTTTACATTCTTCATACAGTTTATGTGAAACAGACGGTTCATTTTTACTGATTATTAAATTATTATAAATTATTAAATTTATTAATTGAAGGTTGCTAACAAATAAATAGATCTTTGCTTAATGTATCATCAACAAAACACCAGTCAGCAAGTCTTGAAAAGGCTGAAAATGTTTACCATACCATTAAAAATATCTTCCTTATGCTCAGTGAACCTCTAAAATAAACTATGCAAAGAAACTAAACCACACTCAAGCCTCCTCTTTGGACTACAACTCCCTCACCCCAGTTACTTCAATTACACAGAGGGAAAAAAAACCCCATTCCTTAGTATCACGACTGAGGCTCATCTTTTAAAAGTATTGCTTACCTTCATAGGCCTCCTTTCTGTCGTCATTTGACAGTATGCCAGTTATAGAAATAGACTGATGCCAAACTGATTTATACAATCAAACTTCCTATATAAGCTTCAGATTACAAAGGAAGTATAATAAGCAGTGTGAAATTGCTGCTGTATACGACATTGTAATAATACGATGGAAACACTTCAAGTAAAGTTTTCATTTAAAAACCAGATTTTTAAATTCAAATACTTTGAGCAATTTTATTTAGTCTTAAAGCAAGAATTATCCAGTTAACCTACTGAAAAATAATTTTGAGGGCCTATATCCCTTATGAAATAAGTGAGAAGCAACAGATTTTGTGTGAAGATAGGGGCTGAATACATCTTAAAAATACCAACTTAAGAATCTAAGACAACTTAAGTTTGTTTCTAACAGAGTTGTATCTGTATCTTCATTCACTGAAGAGAGTCTAGATATAACACTCTAGATATCCAAACTAGTTGGAAAATTTCAGCAACTGAGAAGGAATCCAAAACATGAGTTACTATGCAAAATACCACCCTCAAAATACTCAGCACCATTACTAGTTAGTTTTTGTAATGCTAGCCCTTTACCAACATCACATATATAGGTTTTATGCTTTCTCTACCCAGCAGAATATTTTTCTAAATATTTAAAAAGTATGACCTTTTTGTGAGTGTGTAGCCTATGCCTGTTTATATAACAAGGTAACAGCTTTCCTTCACTAGTTCTTGGGTGTAAGTTTGGCTGGTCTGGTCTGCATGGCCACAATAAAAGCAAAGCTGAAAAACGTCCTAGCTAAATGTTCCAATATCCTCCTCCACACTGTCTTTGAGTAATTCCATATGCAGATATATTTTACTTATATTGTTAAATCTTACTCTTAGTGCCCATGGAGTCATTGCTCTTATTTATACAGGTATATTATGCACATGACCTTGTACATATAACCAACATAATATGATGCAAAATCCTCATTTACTGTGACAAAGTATTTTTCACCTTACTCCACAGATATTTCACGTGCATGTTGGTCAGGAGAAAAGAAAAAAGGAAAAAAGTTAAACATCACCTTCAACCCAGTGCTTACACCAAGTCACAGAAGTTTTACAAAGACTGCTTCAGTAATTTTTGCATAATACTTAGCAGCAGTTTTGCATAAGTGGACACATCTCTAACATGGAGGACTGAAGAAACACTAAAGCATCAACACACCACACGGCAAGGAATATTTGCAATGCCTTCTTATTACTACATGGAAACATACATATTCACCACAGTGACAATAGGTGCAAAATTTTTAAGAAAGTATCCGTTTTTTTTTTTCTGTAGGAGTTAAATAGTCTGAGGAAGCAAATGGTATTTTAAAAAAATGCAAGCCTCTAGCCGAACTATTTTCAAAGCTCACTTTGCCAACTCCTTGCAACTGGCAGCCTTTTTTGCAGAACCCTCGGTATGATAACTGGCTCGTACTCTGGGTTCCATTGTATTAGAAGTAATGAGACTCAATGCTGACATCAGCACAAACCAATTCATAGATTTGTTTGGAGACAAGGATTTGATCTATAATGCACATATATTGAGAACTACACAAAACACAGAAGTCTTTGCTGCCGTGACTGTTGCCGGTTTTACCATACAGTATCAACAGACAAGCAGCAGTACACAGACCTTTCTCTTTATTCTTTCAAGCTCTCCTACAAACCCAGCAAGGAGCTAAGACCAGCATTATTTTTATACATTTATACCTCTCAGAAGCATAAGGAAGACTGTTCAGCAAACAAAACCTGATTAACCCGATATATGACAGGTACAAGGAAAACTCTTTAATTTTTGAATTAACAAGATTTAATAGATGCCAGAATGAAAAAGATGCATCTTACAGCTCACCTTTAAAAGATGCAACGTGAAGGTCAAAGGCATATAAAAGCATTCCCCTCTCCAAGCATTAATCAAATTATAACCATTTCCTTGGGACTATGTCTTGTACATAATTCATACCCAACTGTTCTGAGGTTTGAAACCATCTACTGCCAATTTTTAATCCAAGCATATAGGTAGCCACTCTAAAACAGGAAAGAAACTGACAAAATAACTGCTGATCAGACCAGTGAGAGACCATTGCCTTCTGAAATGTGAAGAAATGCCCTACTTTAAGGTTTGAGTTGCAGAAATTACTATAATCAAGCCTCACTGTCACAACAAAAACATAACCTTTTGAGGTTGTTAGAGGATAAAATAACACTTCACTAACTTCTGTCTGCCTCTAGCTATGTTGGGGTAGAAATAGACTTATGGGGTTTTTTGGTATTACATACAGTAACTAGCTTCCTGGGGAAGGAATAAAAAAAAAGATTGAGTGAAGTCAATATTACTGATCAATCAGCATCTCTGAACAAGTCTCCTTTTGACATGCCCCCAGGCAACAACAAACCCTGACCATCAACAAGACAGTTATCCAAGGCTTGATACGAGAATTCAGATGTAGCCAGTAGCAGGCATTCAAATATATCTCCAGGGCAAAGAAGGAACTTCTAGAATGTATGGGCTGAAGAGAGAGAAAGATATAATTTATTTTTTTAATCTGATATGCATAGATATACACCCACAAAACTCTACATTCCCTCTTGAAGTGATCTTGGGAAGGCACTTTGTAGGGGACAAAAGGATTCTTGAAGGCTACCATATTCCAAACCCCCGAGGGCTGATAACCAAAATGCATTCCAGACACCGAATGCCCATTGTTCCTTGAAACTACAAATCACCAAAAAAAGTCAAAAATTATCAAAATATCAACCTTTCCTTAACAGGCATAGTTTCATACCAAAGGAAGCAAGAATCAATGTTTATTAACATTGCTCTCACATATTTCTAACTACAGCTCTTTCAAGGGCACTTCCCCAAGAGAAGTCTGTCCGTGGTGAATAGAGGACTGGCTAGCAGCAGCAGACGGCTTAGTCCCTCTCTTCCTCCTTCACCCCATTCTTCAGAACAATTCATCTCCTACCGAGTAGGAAAGTTCTAAATGAGGCAGCACCTTAACCACCAGCAGCAAACAATTTCCAATCAATTTTGCAGGTAACAAATTACTTCTCTGCTAGGAAGTAATTTATCTTTCCCATTGAAAATGTAACGAGCAATCATTGGGAGAACTGGGCAATGTGAACTACTACGAGAAATTGTCCACCAATGAAAGAAATCCATTAGGTCTACAACAAAGTTCAGATAACATTGTTTGAGTTCAGCCATAATTCTTTCTTATATGAAGTTCCCATTAAGATTTTGTGTAACGGGGAAGAGAAAAAAAATGCAGGTGCAGGCACTCCTCAGCCATCTCCTCTACAATCTACCTGATTAATATCTTTATCAACTTCTGCTCAGAAGAGCCAAGCAGACTAACGCACTCTAAGAGATTATAATGTCTCCTTTTTAATTAAAAGGAGACAAAAACATGTCTTCAAAAACCAAGACATCAGATACATCTACACATAGACATAGATAACAGTCTCATGAGTGATAAGCATTTATGTAGAAAAATATCTAACAGCAACATCAACAGAATAGCTTCTCCAGCAAAGTGCAGACATCCACAGATGACCTGAACATAGAAAATACCCAAAACAACTGCAAAGACATGGCTGGGAGACTCTAATCTTCCACTCTCTCTCCCTTATACCCCAAGAGAGGTTAAGAGTTGGTAAGTACCTAGGATGATACGTGCTTATCTACCTGCACAAAAGTGTAACTCCATAAAAGCATAATTACATGCCGATCTAAGAGTTCAGCTGCAAAACACTACTATTTTCAAAAGGTACCTCTACACTATATCACTAGTAGATAGATTAATGAGAGAATGCTAAGAAAGTTGCTCAAGCAAATAACTTTGATGGCCAGGTAGTGCAGAAATGCGCTCTCCAGATGGCTTAACTTTTATTTGACCTCCCACTCACAAAATAATGTAACATATTTGTCTCAATTTAATCCCATCAGCTAACAGCATACAAAATTTACATAGATACTTTCGCACAAGTGTTGGTCTTTGCTCAGGGCAGGCCCAGGCCAAAAATAGCATTTCGTCTAAGTTACATCTCAGTCATACAAAGGATGTTCCCTGCAGGTCAAGACTGAGGTTATTCATAGGGCAAAATAAGGAAGCCTTAAATACACTAAAATATCAAACAACTTACAAGGTAAGTGCATCTTAAATGGCAAAGTTTCTAATTCCAGGACAGATGGGAATACAAGCAACATCCCAATCTTTGAGGTAAATTATTCAAAGAGATAAACATCATTTTAGTGCATCAATTGTTTTTCAGATCCTATTATTTTTGTATGAAAATTCCACATATCATTAATTGTTTCAAGTCAACTTCCTCAGTGGCACTTGAAACTCCTATTTGTTCTTCAGCTTATCCACAAACACAGACAGCATTAACAATTTCTGGTTACCAGGTCACCAAACCTTGGTCTCATTTTACACTTCAGTAATCTGAATACTGTACATTATTTGAAAGGAAATTGGAGTGATGCAATGTTTTTTTTCTAGAATTAGCGTAGTCTCACCACCAGACTTACACACAGAGTTTAAAAACTTAACTTCATCACCTTACTAATAAGCAATGGAAAGCCATCTACTTTGGGAATTGAAATCAACAAGTAAACATTTTCAAAACAAGGCGTCAAATTTGAAGTACAACATTACTCAGAAGTATAAACATTGTCACTCTTTCAAAGGTCTAAGTTTGAAAGCAGGTATAGGTTCAGAGCACTGGGAAAGGGGGAGAGAGAAATCATAAAAATAGAAGGTTTAGAGATTCTTGCACAAAACAACAAGCCAGTTTCCGATGCCTTCTTTTGAAGGCTTCTCAGCGATGATCTGACTTCCAATCGGAACAACTCCATACGGTTCAAGAGTTGCCCAGATCTCTACAATTCTTATCACATAATAAAATGAGGTTTAATACTTGAATTTGAAAGTTCCAATTGCCCAACAAAAGGGATCTTATCAAAACATGTTTAAGGCATCACTTCTGAATCACAGGCACAGCTTCAGGCACAGCTTTCTTGTGAAGAAGCTGCCAAAATTCATAGGCTTTTTTCGTTTTTCTTTTATTCAAAAGAAACAAGTGGGGAGCAAAAGCTTGTTTCTTGAAAATCTAGCAGCCCAAGACAACCTAAATCCAGACAGTAGCTGTTTGATCACTGCACTGCCATAATAATTTGGTGTAGATTGTAGCAATAAATTTGATCTATAGACAACAGTCCATCTAGTACAGTTTTTCTAAGGGCTGGCAGAAGACAGCCCTGTGTAACAGCATCCTTTCACTGACCAAAAGAAGGTATTAATTTCCTCCTACCTGAGAGATCATGATGAATAAGGTCAGCAAAGTTGGGGTCATCACCCCACCAAAATATCCATAGCTCCCTGCGTCCAGGTCTCTGGTCTCGGCGCCAAACACTGAGTACATCCGCCTTCAGACAGCGACTGAAACTGCTCAAAATAGGGTCCTCTTCCGTGACCGGAAAGAGAATTGGGGCAGATGTTGGACCCTGCCATACATATCGCTTCCATTTAATCCCAGTTAGATCAGCCTACGGGGAAGGAAAAGAACAGCTGTCAGACACCAGGGTAGGTACATCCTCAACAGAAACATCCTGCTGTAACAAGAAGATGGCACAGAAAGAGGTGAGTGGAAGGAAGAAAGGAAGGCTTGATCCAACAAAATTCAACAGAAACCATACTTGTAAGTTTTGTGTACCTTAGAAGATAAAATGGCAATAATCAGGCACTCTGTTTTAAAATTTCCTTTAATAACTGCAGGAAAACAAGAGCTGTTCATTTTCACTGCAGCTTTAAGGTTACAGAAGACAGTCAGATTTGATTTAAAATTTTAAAAAGTGAAAGACAAGTGAATAATGTAATTATTTGCAGACTGCAACTGTCCAATCTATTAAACATTCGCCTTAGCAAAGAATGTCTGTCTTTTTGCTTACTTATGCATACACTACCTTTTCATTCCAAGATTACTCTAAGGAAATAGGTAATATAGTAAATCTAACTCAAGCATACATTCTTCCAGTCATCTGCTACTTCGGAAAATCGCACAAGTTTCTCCGTTGTAAAATATTCTCTATATCTCACCCAGGAAGCCTCTCAAGTATGCTTATTTTACCTAGAGCTATCACACTTTTCATTTCTCACACCACATTTTAAGAATTTAAATCCTGTTTTTATCATTAAATTACACGTCAGGCTTGCGTCCACGTTGGTTATAATCCACTAAATCCCCTTCCAGGCAAATATTCATTTGGCTTCATGAAGTAAAAGAGTTAGTACTATATGTAAGGGGAAACAGACAATTCCTGGACTATCTACAATGCAATACCATACCAAGTTTTAGCGCTAAGGTTTTTTTCAGTCACCTTAAGGCACGTAGGGGAGGCATTACCCCTGGTTCCCTTTGAAAGGGGAGAACAAGGTAGGCTGGCATTTGCTAAGAAGTCACTAATGTTTTTTCTTCCCAACATGACAACACACAAAAGATTACTGCAACATTTAAACCTAACATGGCAGCCTTCCTACCTTCAGGAGGAGAAGCAATTTAGATGAAAGGTAGGGAGTCTGCAACAGTTGATACTTTCAAAAGACTTTAGGATTTTAAAATACACTACTCTTATGGAGCTGCAGGCCTAATGCAGGCTGCAGACACGTCCCGGCTGGCCAGAATCCCCTCCATCCAAAAATATTAGTACCACAGCTTGGCACAGGTTTTTCCTTACAACAATGTCTAGAATAATAAATATCAGGCAGTCAGCTAAGACTAGCTCATTTGCATTAAAAAAGCAGCTGAAACAGTTCAGCACAGCCACCAAAAATTGCATCACAGTCCAGTTAAATCAAATTTACTTTGGGAGCTACCAAAATCAACAATTTGAACGATTTCATACTTGGGTTAAAAAAAAAACAAAACAAAAACTACAAAATGGTGCACAACAAAACATAAAGATACCACCGCTTCACAGGGAGCACATCATCAAAAGCAGACCTCCAGAATAAAAGCAAGCAGTAAAAGAGACCACTTTAAAAGCAAGGAAGAAGGAATGTTGCGGCTCAGATTTGCCTGGGATGTCACAAACGGGGAAGAGAAAGAAAGTTCCACGAGATGCGGGGCAGAAAGAAGGAGCAGCAGATCTCCTTACCTCCTGCGAGAAAGATCACATTCAGAAGCAGAGATAGGAAGATAGGGAGAAAGGAGGAAAAGTTGCAGGGAAGGAAAGCAAAGGAAAAGGCGAGTTGCGGGGAGGATACTATCCAGGAAGAAAGCGGAGGGAGGGGCAAGGCGAGACAGACAGCGATGGAGGGGGAACCAGAGGGGCATGGGAGAGTTGGCTGGCTCCAGGCAGGGCCTACTCTGAGGACTCATCCAACAGAAGCTATGCTAAAAATGGCTGCTTTGCTTTCCACTACCCCTTCCTCCCCTCCCCCAAACCTCCTCTCTCTTTCACTCTGTCTATCGTGCCTGTGTGTGCCGGTGGCCGACACTTACCAGGCAGAAGAGGTTGGAATGGCAATCCTCCAGGCTGGCCCCGTTCGGCACGAAGCAGGAACTCATCCTCACAGCCACAACCCACACGCCATTATCCCACAGCCTCCGACAAGAAAGAAAGAGACAGACAGAGAGGGAGAGAGGGAGACAGACACCGAGAGGGAAAGGGGGGAGGGGGGACTCTGCACACGCACAAATAATAATACAATTAAATAAGGGATTTACATACAGACACACACGCACGCGAAATAGTGGCAGGATAAATAACCCAGGAGGAGAGTGGTATCGGAGAGGGGGGTAAAAAAAATATATTAAAAAATAATAATAATTAAAAAAAAAATTAAGAGAAACTCGGAACGTTTTCTCTTCTTCTGGATATCAAACGGGGGGGGGTAAAGCCACCGTGGAAGGGGAGAACAGAAAGAGGGAGGTGGTAAGTAATCCAACGACGGGAGATTAAGATCAAAATCCTCCCTGTTCCTCTTGTCTTCTCATTCGCATGGGGAGGGGAAGGAGAGGAGGTAAGGTGAAGGGGTAATTGATCCAACAAGAGAATAAAAATGGGGTAATTAATCCAGGGGGGCTAGGGGTAAAAATCAGTTGACATCCCTCCTTCCTCTCTTCTCAGATGCCAAGCAAGAGAAGTAGGAAAAAATAAATAATCCAGTGGGGGCAATTAATCCAGAAACCTCCCTCCTCTTCCTCCTGTTTCTTTAGTCATCAGATGAGAAAGGGGCAAATTGTGGAATGACTGGGAAGGATTGGCTGTGGGAGAGAGAAAAATCCAGGCTCGTCTCTTCGGAGTCCGAGGGCAACGGGGGGGGGGGGTGTCAGATTCTTCTCCCCTGCTCCAAAAATATTCCAAATAAATTAAAATTTAAAATCATAAAAACAAACTTCAGGGGCCAGAAGCAAGGCGAGTCTGAAGAATTCGTAAAGGCAGGACAAGAAAAATTTCCTGGGGTGTACCCCAAAAAAACATCTGCGGGGGCAGGGGAGGGGGGAAGGTATTCCTTGAGAGAGAAAGGCCGCAGAAGTCTCCTTAGCAGCCCAGCGGGGGATTAAATTCCCCTGTGGAAAACCCCCCTCCCCAAAACGAAATACTCTTTGCAGAGAGGGCGACACCAAAATATCCTCCGTTGGGTAAAAATCCTTCCGTGGGGAAAGGAGGGAGGGGGAAGAGGGGTGGAAGGAGGAAACTGCGGGTGACCCTCGAAGTCTCTTCGGGGAAGGATGGAGGAGTCTCCCAGAGGCCGATCCCCAGTCTTTTCGGGGGGGAGGAGGAAGGAATAAATCGCAGTGTCTTCAGGGAGGCTCGCCCCCCCGCCAGCTGTCCTCCAGGGCCGAGGGAGCCCCACAAAGTCCACACGGCTGGGCGGGTCTCTTCAGGGGAGCCCGGACCCCGCCAAGTTACCGCCGAGAGCCGGAGGAAGGGGGGGGATCCGGGGCAGGGAGGGCTCCCTCCACCGCGCCAAACCCCGCAAGACCCCCTCGAGCGTGGAGGGGAGGTGAGGCGGGGAGGGACCAGCCCAGCTGTGAGGCTGGTCCCTTAAAAAAAATAAAGAAAAAAAAGGGGGGGGAAGAGGGGGAGAAAAATATAAAATGATAGTCTTCAAACGGAGCGGTCTCTTCTGCGGGGGGAGGGGAACGAGCCTCGAGACCCCCCCGGCGGGGCGGGGGCCCCCGCTCTCCTCAGGTGAGGGGTCTCCGGGAGGGCCGGCGAGCCGGCGGCTGCCGCGGGAAGGCTCCGCGCCGCCCCGCTGCGGCGTCCCCGCGGGGGCAGTGGGCGGAGGGCCCCCTCCCCGAGGTCTCCTCGGGAGGGCGGGGAGGCGGCGGCCGAGCCCCGGGCTCTCCTCAGCCGGAAGGGCCGCGGGGGAAGGGTTCGAAGCCCCACAATTCCCGGCCCCGCCGTTGCCGTGCGCCGAGACAGAGGGACGCGACGGCCGCCGATGCTGCTGCTGCTGGCGGAGTCGGTGCCCCGAAGCCCCCGCCGGCGGGTCTCCTCCTCGCTTCCCCTCAGCGGTGCCTCTGTCGGCGGCTGCCCGGCCGCGGCATCCTGGTCAGCCAGCTCCCCCTCAGCGAGTCTCCCCCATGTCGCGTCGCGGCCGGAGCGGGGGGGAGGGGGGAGATTCTTCTCCCGTTTAATTCCGAGCCCCTTTTTCTTTAATGGCGGCCACAGGGACGAGAGTCGGGGCCCCCCTGCCGCGCTCTCATTGGCCGGCGCGCCGTCACGTGGGCCTGCACAGCGATGGCCGCCGTCGCTGCTGGGGGAAGGAGGGTGCAGCGGCCGCCAGGCGCGTCCTCGGCGCTAGAGAGCCGCCCGCCTTCCTCGTTGGGAGGCCGCCATCTAGCGGCCGCGCTGGGCCGTGGCGCAGCGGGTTGCGCCGCAGGTTTGGGGGCGCAGCGGCAGCGGGATCGAGTGTTCGAGTCCCGGCGCCTCCACCAAGCTCGCGGCTGCTGGGCCCCGCCGGCGGGCCTGGAGCTCCCGGTCCCCCGGGTGCTACCGCCCCCCTGCCCCTGTATCACCCCGGGGCTGCACGAGAGGCGTTTCTCATGCACCCACCACTGCTGGTCAGCCCGGGGGCCAAAGTCCAGGCACAGCCTGTCCCACCAGCAGTGAAAATGCTCGTCCTGGCTCCTGTTCCACAAATTCCACCTCTTGGCAGAGGTTTCCCAAGATCTGTGGCATACCTTGTTGGTGCTTTGCACCGTGGAGCAAAAGATATGCAAGTATTCAGAAAGCTTGCGTTAATATTTCATACAAGCACTAATGCTTTCAGTAGTCCCACAGACATCATATCTGCTGGAGCAGAACTGTACTCCAAAATTCTATTTTTTTCCATGCATACAGATTGTGCAGTTTGTGAGGATGAAGTAGGTGGTTTCTCTGTTACTATATGCACAGATTTGCAGAAGGACTTTGAGATTATTCAGAATTAAGATGCTACAGGGACATTGAAAGCTATTTTTAAGAGAGGTTTGGAAAGTATACGTTCGTCCTCTCATATTACATATTAATTTTCTGTGCAATGGTTTGCATGTAGAATGTAAAATTTTTAGTTACTATGTACAGAATTTTTTGACTCCGAAGTTAAAGTGAAAATACAAACCAGTGTAAACTGCCTAAAGACAGACTCGAATGTCTCCGCTAACGTGACATTCACATTAAAATACGATACGTTCATGCAACAGCAGCACATTGCATCACGACTATGCAACATGATGATGTTTCAAAGGCCCTGCAAATTATTTCAGGACTCATGAACAAGACGAGCGGCAACCTTCTGCAAATGTCTTGATAGAGTAGGAGGAAAGAAGGACACTCTATAAATAAATTTATATCATAAGTTAAAAAAAAAGTGAGGCTAGATATTTTCACCAGGAGAAACTTTGAAGATTTACTCACACTAGGACTATTTTTGTATGTCAGTGTAGGCAAGCAAGATTCTTCTTTTTATCTAAATAGAACCAGAGTATTTTTAACGCAGGAGATTCATTCCCTCACTGCTCATCGAAACACAGCAGCTGGGGACAGAGCCGGGATGCGGGGGGAGGGTGTGTGGAACCAAACCCCTTTCCAAGTGGAACAGATGGTTTTCTCTGCGGTGACTGCAGACGAGGACCACGGCGTGAGGAGGATTTGCTCTGCGCCGGCGCTCAGAACCCGCTCCTCCACGCTGCCGTGGGCGCAAAGGGGCATGCAAAGGCCCTCCAAAGTTTCAGTGCACTGCTTTGGTCGTTACAGCAATTAACTCACCGCACGGAGAGATGTTGTTAAGTCACGCCTCCCAAAGGAGAAATCCAATGCTTTGAAGGAAATAAAAGAAAGCGGCATTCAGCATTAGTAGACAAGAATTCGTATGGCTTTCCCTCAGAAGAGGAAAAAGTATCCTTTGGTAAAGGGAACAGAAATCCAGTAAGATGACTCAGTGTGGGCCTGATGCACAGCAAATGTACTCTTGCATTTCCCCACTGATTTCAGGATGACATCAAATTTTCACCAGCTGAGAACCCATTTCTTTTGCCTGAAACAGCATAGCTCAACATCTGGAAGAGAGGATTAATCTAGTGTCTAACACTGGTTTTGGCATTGATTCACTTCACAGTTTGGAGGAACCTAGCTTCTGTGTCTCAGTTTACTTATCTCTAAAAGGCCTTTTGCAATCCTGTTCATTAGTACTTACATATT
Organism: Grus americana; assembly: GCF_028858705.1. Classification (NCBI taxonomy): domain Eukaryota; kingdom Metazoa; phylum Chordata; class Aves; order Gruiformes; family Gruidae; genus Grus; species Grus americana. Next base: position 9,548,048 of record NC_072870.1, on the reverse strand, counting down.
AGTCACACTAAATACTTACATAGCATCCCGGCACAGTCAAGTGCAGAACATGATTTTTCCAGTAAACAAAAATACGGGTTAAAGAATTAATAAAATATTGACAAAAGAGGAAAAAAAACTAACACATCAACTAGAGATTGAGTCATTCCCTTCCTGCTTCGTATCCAAATTACAGAACCTACAAGCCACCAGCTTTCCCAGTTACACGTACAGCACTAAACAACAGTAAGACACACAGGATAACATAAGTCATATCCTTGTTGGGGAAATTTTGGACTTGAGACATCACTTGCCCTTTGCATACTGCATGTGTTATTTGGGAAATAAAGCATCCTTAAAAAGTGGGGAGGAGGCAGATTAAAAAAAAAATGTGGAAAAACTGTTATTGAAAATATGCTTTCTGTCGTTTAGATAGGTTCTTATACGGTTCTCATCTCTGCAACTTCCAGAAGTGCATGAAGCTGCATAATTAGCATCTGTCATATGTAGCCTTTTCCTTCCCTCTTCCTCTCCCTAGAGGGAAACTGCATGAAGAAATTTTAATATAAATTTTAGTATATACACTGTGCAGTGCATTCATATTAGAAAAGATAGTCAAGTAAGTTTGTGCTGGATCTTAGGTTCATCTTTGTGTAATATGAACTTTAACTGATAACAAAAAAATGCTGCCGATCCAATTTAAAAATTAACTAGTCTTTTGGAAAGACAACGGGAGCGGGGATGGGGTGAGATGATCCCCACTGCATCAGATTTAAACCCATGGAATTGTTAGGAACTGGGCAGTTAACGCTAGTCACTCGTCCTGCTATCATATCCTTACACTCTCACATAGTCTCATGCAGTATCTAGCCAAAAGCAGAAAGGGAGGGGTGATTTTCCCCTTTAGTCAAAAGTCTTTCTTTTGAAAGGAATAATTATATTTTGAAAAGCATCAGAACAAAAAGTAGGATTTCATATTGCTTTTTCATTCACATTAAAAGATACTCCACTGTTGAACATAAAAAGTCAATGGACTACAGCATCTCCTAGCAAATCTCCGTAGATGAACTTAGAAGAAGATGCTACCTTTTAGAAGTAAAGACTAAAAAGAAAGAAATGCAGCTTAAGAGCAATAGCAACATGAAAAACAATGACATTATTTAGCATTTTATTTCCATTCAGACTATCTCCTAATTTTTCAAAGTATTTATTTTCTACTTAATTAGTTCAAAGAAAACTGAGATTATAGGATTGAACATATTGCCAACAACCTGAGATATGAAGTGCAGACTGAATGCTTAAGCTTCAGCTACAGAGGTGGTAATTATTGTAATTGGTCCATGTGAAGCAAATATATCAAGTAGTATAGAGTTCAAACTCATGCCAGGCAGTCTCCAGTTGGCACCGACAGTTCTATCAGGAGGATACAGAGGTCTCAGCAGGACTTATTATTGGCAACTGTTCAACAGTTCTCTTTTCCAAATGGTTTCAAGGGGATTTGGGTGGGAAGAAAGATAATTTTTAACAAATTAAACTACCTAAAAATGGCTAGATGCCCAGAGCCACCTAGTCTGCATTAGTCACTACTACCAAACAATTTTAAAAAGATTAAAAATATCACTGCTGTAAAGAAATGTCTATCCAGCTTTAACAAGAACATCAGATCACTGCAAAGTTACCCAAACCTGTACTGTACACCATACTACAAGTATGTATACAAACATGTCCAGAGTAAAAGGTGTAGCAGAGTATTTACACCATGTGCGTTTCTCGGAAAACAAGTAGCTCAAGTTACTGGAATCCAAGTATTCCTATAAAGGCATGCCATGTAGTTTCAAGAAATTAGAAAACCACTTACTTTTTAATTAAAAATGACAATAGCAAAGCCCCCATAGGAGGTAAGATTAGGGGGACTCTTTATTTCCTATTAGTATTTATCTTAGAGCATTTGTAAGGTGTCCGTAATTGTGGTGTAAAACATAATTTAGATTTGCACTGAGAGTTTTCACAGGAGACTCTGCTCTATGCTATATTGATGTTCAGCTGCTTTGTTTAGATTTTACAAGAATGCTTTTTTCAAATGGCGAATATGTCATTTTTAGCAGAGGTCTCCAAGAGAAGATTTGAGTTTAATGCACAGCAATAAAAAGAGGAATATGAGAATTCTTGCTCTCTTTAGTGTCAGCTTTGGTTAAGACGTATGAATGCACATGAATAGTCTTGTCAGAATCTCTGGGGCTACTGACATTCAAGATCTAACATCTTATTACTTCTGACCAGAACATTAGCTGCTATGCAGTAAGGAGAAGGGAAAGAGGAAAAGATAGGACCACTCCCTAATCAGACAGAAATTTTTATCTATTTCTCTAGTTAGAAATCTCTGCTGTGAAAATACAATGCTTATTTTCTCCAGTCTGAGATGAATGACTGTACATACTCTTTAAATCTGCAGCAGGAAAAACAAAACAAAGCATCATTCAATGCCTGATCTTGCACCTTTTACTCGTGGGAAGGATCCTAGTTAACTCCTATAAATAAAGGCTGTACAGCCAAGTATTACATCCTTGTAAAGGATACATGCTTATCAGAAGAAAGGGTCTAGCATTTCTAGCTGCTGACTCTATTTTTTACCACTGAAAGTTTCTTTGAGTTACTAGCTTCAGATAGAAATAAGCTAATTAAAGAATTCAGTTAAAATAAGATAATTTTAATTCAGATGTCAGTATATATCAGATCTGGATACCACTACAATGGAAAAGTTCGTTCACCAGAAGCAAAAATCTTACAATGTGTTTCTGGCTGAGTTAAGAGAAAATATATTTCAAAATTTTTTTGTTGTTGTTAACAATTTGTTGCCAAATAAATTGAAATTATTCAAAAGCATTGAAATTAGCTTAATCAGTATGTCTGTCTTCTGAAATGTGAGATGAATGAGTACCTTTCATTTATAATGCAACAAAAGAGAATATCCTGCACTTTGCAACTGAAACTACCTTTAGTCCACATTCACGAATTACAGCATGTCAGACAAAGAAACGGATTTGTTTGGTGCAATAAGTGATAGCAGACCTTTACATATTTGAAGTGCAACAGATGGCCTTCCAAGAAGAGCATAATGACTGGCAGACAGTACTCTTCGTTAGAGTGGCTTGGAATGTCTTCAGCAATTACACAGAGAGTATTCTGGGGGGGAAGCCCTGTCATCTCTATGATTCTTCTCATGTAAATAGCTGTGATTTCCCTGTTTAGATGCTAAAAAATTGTCTTCTACAACCCAACAAGCTAGCCAATGAACTGGAAAAGGAAGCACCTTTGGCCCTCCCAAGGCTATTCAAGATGAGGCTCCAGACATTTTGTCACCTGGGAGATGTAAGTAGAAAAAAAGTAAATTAGCATTAACAGGAAACCACTTTGAGCATGTAACTGTAAAACTATTAATCCACAGCCAAGTATTCCATGGAAATGTAATTTATGAAACAAGGAAGGTTTAAAACAAGGTCCTTCAGACTTTTAGAAGCTGGGAGGTCTACAGATACAATATGCAGAATACCTAGGAAAAAACCCAAAAGACTAGATTATTGAATAATAACCTTCTTCCTTTGGGAAACTGGTGACTTGCAAAGAGTCCTCTTCAACACGAAACGCTGTGGCTACAGTTCTTCAGGGCAGGGTAAAGTGAACTTTTTTGAGGTTGTGACAGTCTTTCCATTTTCACAGACAAGCTATTCCACAAGCCAGCAATTAAGAGTTATAATAAACAAGAGAGTAATAAAATGCTGATCTTTAATACTGTATATATGGGTCAGAAAAATTTAATTTCTAACTCTTCCTTCCTTCCCCCTAATCCTAGAATTAGTCTTTTCTGTTATGAAATCTTCCCCAGCAAATTCACCCTGAGTAAAATTTTGTGTGGCAACATAAACACGACCAAAATGTGTCCTTTAACAATGTAACTTAAATGTTGATGGAATCATAACTGCATTACTCCCTCTCCAATTAGCAGCAGCATTCTTTATGTTTGCTTATGAAGCGTAAACTCTTCGCTTGTCACTACAAAGACCTTCTGTAGAGGACTTAAAAAAACAGCCACAGGAATTAAAATGACAACAACAGAGGTGGATTGGTCACATTATGACAGAAAATATCCAGCTGTTTCTCTCCAGCAAAAGGATACACCAACTATATAAAATACTATGACCAAATTTTGTCAGTCTGCGTAATGCTGATGAATATTCTGGCAAAAGAATGGATTTCCAAGAAAGGAATAGGCTAATATAGAACTAAATCTAACCTCACAGATATTTTTTTTTTTTTTTTACACCCGATCAGGACTATCGCTCATCCTTTTTACCCATACAAATTTCCCTTTTTGCTAGACCTATAGATACTCTATTCTGTGAGAAATTCTCTAAAAATAAGAAAAATTTTGGTTTCTGTCATCCAAAATAAGGAAGACAAAAAGTAAACTGATAGGCTTAGGACAAGTAAATTAGATGTTAAACTTACTTACTTCAGTTGTGTTAAAAACATTTGAAGTGTTAACTAAGACCATTAAGTCTCATTACACCCAGGCTATTACTTATAAAACGCTAACCTGTTACAATCATATTTGTCTGCTACCGGTTCCTGCCTGCTCTGCTTCACAACAGTAATAACACGGGGAGTTATTTGTAATACAAATTATTTCAAACATACATTTAAATAATAAAAAGCCTGAAAATTAAATGTTTCAGGTTAGCTTTTCCTGGTTAAGATTGTAGGGACTGAACACCTGAAGTGATAAGGTAGGTTTGATACCTAATACGGCAAGAAAGACCGTGAGAAAATAACTGACACATACAGAACCAGCCATTCAGGGGGAAAACAACCCAAACCTTGTCTGTAGAATCCACCTACAGATATGTCCTTGGAGAAAAACTAATGAGAAAATTATCAAGAAGATTTTCATTGCTGTTTCTTTTCTGGAAGTTTTTGCCTCTCTTAACAGCACAGACATCGCAAGTGATATGTATCAGAATTCATCCATGCATTATACTTTGCCCATTAAATTAAGTTGATTATCCATGACTTTTTAGGCAAACAGAGGAACGCAGAAAACATGGCAGCTGTTATATATACAATATATGGGCATTTCACTCCTTCCTTCACATTTAGAAAGAGCAGCAGATAATGAGCTCAACCATTACATTGAGAATAAATTTCATCTGCAGGTTCAGAAGTATCTCTGGCTCCTTATGTGTTTTGTGAACCAGAACTTACAGGTAGCTCATAGCATTTGTCTTCTAAGTTGTGTTTGTCTCCAGAGTAATTGCCCTAAGTGGGCAAAAGCTTTAATGTCATCTTCTTTATACCTTCAGCCATGTTTTTCAAAAGCGTACAGGCTAAAAACAGTTACTGCAAAATACAGAGGACAAGAAGGAAAAAAAAATTAAGAAACCTAAAAAACTGTCTTTTCCCTTCCCTAAATTCCCAGAATTCATCTTCAGATTTCATGCCTGTAAATTAGCTAAAATATTTTCAGACTATAATATTATCCTTCTGTATGTTTCATCTGATATAACTGCTTGACAACAAGCATCTCTTTCTCTGTGAGTATTCTGTAGTGAATTTATTCACATCAGGAAAAACACAGTAGAAAGGTGTCTAATTTTAAAGTTTGCAAATTAGACACCAATGACAAACAATTTAGTGTGACAGCATAGGCAAGACACAACCTTGAACCATTCTGCCGTTTTCTGGACGCACAGACTGCCTTTTTCATCAATAGGTACAAGAAACGTTAGACTGCCAAAAGTTTTGAAGTCAGCAGGTTTTGTCAAACCAGTAATAAATCCTGAGCAATAATAAATAAAAAGTATGTTTGAGCAATATCTCATAAACATAATTATTCTTCGCAGATGTTTGCTGTTTAATACAATGGAAAGAATGTTTTCTTCCATCTGGCCCAGTGGTATCAAGCACCATTTGTATGAAGACAATGAGCACAAGACTGTTCAATCTCAAAAGGTAAATTCCTTGATGTTAGGCTGCAAAAGTCATTTGAGATTTTGTAATATAGGTGTGTCATGTAATAATTACATTTTATTCTGTTGTTTACAAGAATCTATTCACAAAAATACAGAAGCTTGTCGTGCATTCTTTATTTTCAAAGAATAACACTCATCCATGTAAACAGTCCAATTTAAATCACTGTGATTGCTTGCATATAAAAATTACTGGATAAAGGAAATAGGATCTTATTGGAAACACAGAAATCAGAATATCTTTTGTGACTTGTTTTGCAACCTCCTGGAAGTCAAATATACAACAGAGTGTGAAAGTAAAGCTTTACAGTAACAGGCAGGAAAGTAATAACTGTACCTATGTTATGGTCTTTGTTGGCTAATTCACTTATATTTGTCTCAGAAAGGACTGACTACCCATCACTAGGTCAGAAGGGAAAGTACTGTAACAATGGCTTAATAGGATGCCCATTATTCCTCTGAAGTCCTAAGCTTTCACATGCTCAGGAAGCTAAAGCTTTGAGTCACTCTTATTAGTTTGATACGCAAAACCAAGCAGGTTTAAAAGACATGAGGTACTAGAAACGCTATCTGCTTTCAAACACAATGGGCCTTTCTGTTCACAGAAGGCTTATGGGATTCTACAGGGAAATAGAAAAGAGTCCAAATGTGGAAGACTTGAAAACTTGGCCCAGAATGACTGCAAAACGCAAGTAAAGCATTAAGTTGCAACTGCAATGTAGGAGTGGAGATGGAGTTTGAGATGGAAGTTGAATCAAATCCCTTTGTATGAAGTGAATGACCACTACTTAATATCATACAAAACCCCCCAGAATTCTATTATCTGACCAGTATAAAACTGGATTCTATTTGTCCAGATATCAAAAGTTCTAGCACACTTAGTCAAAAAAAGGTCGTCTTTAAATAAATAACTTTCTGGAAGATTGATTGATGTTAGTTAAGTACTGGATATAGTCTGAATATCAGCATATTTCACAAAAGTGTAACTTCGCAATGTAATTCAAATAAAGCTGCAGACATTGTAGAGCAGAAAACTAGGGAGAAGGCAAAATACTTCTCATGCAGGAAAGACCTAAAAGATTCAGCAAAGAAACTGATGGGAAATGCCCTTCCTTTAAATGCAGGTACCTGCATAGCCACAGTAATCACAGTGAAACAACCGAAAGGCCATACAAATGACAAGACAAAATGGCAGCCATAGAGCAGGACATCCCACCGACATACGGATCCTGAAAACACAAACTTCTGGATTACAGCATCTGGAAGAACAACAGAGAGTAAACCCCCACTTTGGTCAGGCAGAGCAGGAGTCTATATCAACAAGAACCATATGCTCATATTATTGCTCAACATAGGTACTTGAACTAGAGAGATAAACTACTTAAAAATACATGGAAGGTATGTGCAAACTGTTTTGCCTCTTGTGCCTCTTTCACTGTAGGGGAAGCGCACACTAGTCAGGATTCAGAATACCTTATTCTGTAGTAAGTGGGGAAAAAAAAAAAGCAAACCAGAGCAAAAGAAATCTTGTCAGTACACAATCATCCAGCATATGAAAAGAAGATGGGAGGACAACCTTGATGAAGCACAAGCACAGAGAAAACCAATACATATATAAATCAGAATATAGTAAGTTCACTTACCACTGAAAAAAATTGTAAGTAAATCTCTCTCCTGAAGAAGGCTTTAAGACTATTTTCCTTTTTCCAAATCTACATCACCAGTGAAGTCCCGTAAATGAGTATTCTCTTGCAAACAAAGTGGTCATCTTCATTTTTTGGTGACTGCAGTAAGAATTGCCTTACAAAAAAGATCCCGTAAGTAGGTTTTATTTCTGTGAGCAATCTCCTCAAGAGTGAGGAGAAAATGTGAGCTAAAGTTATTTGCACAATCGTGTTTCATAACTGTTCCTAGCCTAGTGGTATTGGCCCTTCCCTTTCCCAGGTACAAAAATGCACAAACTTTTCTCCCTCTTTTACTGAGAGGAAAAAAAATCTGCTTATCCTTGGATACTTACAGAGTTTGGAGGAGCTGAAAACAATGGAGCACTGTGTGCCCCACTCATCACATAAACTCTGAAAAAAAAAGGCATAGAAAAGAATGCACAAAGTATGTAATTACTGTTTCACAAGATAATTTCATTATTAATACATCCCCAAAGATAGCATGCACAGTACTGCAGTTTAATTAGATGATAACTGGAGGGGGTTTGAATTTATGAGGTAATAAATATATTTTGAACTAATAAACTCCAAGGCTGAAGTGTTTATTAATCTAGAATATAAAGATTATATAGTTGATAGGAGACAACCTCAGGTTGCACTGAGATGCCTATTGTTTATATATTTGAAAATTAGTATTTTCCTTCTTTTGGGAGCTAGATCAGAAAGCCAAGATTGCTGTGGATGGTATTGAACGATACTAGAAACCATCCAGCAACTATGTGTTCTCAAAGGCAAAGGCTATTTAAGTTTCAGAAGATGCTGCGTTTTTAAACTTTCACCTTTTAATCAATTTGTAACCTCCTAAACTATCAAGGACTGCAAATACAGCATCTATACAATGCCTTCCGACAAGTGTCAATGTGGTGTCACAGGTGTCAATACTGGTGGTAAGAAAGGTCAGATTCCCTTGTAGGATAACCAGAGCCTTTACAAGACTAACAGACCCCTTCCATGCTCCCCCCAAATGCTCAATTCTGTCTTTTTTCCTGCTTTTGGATTCACCTGCAAGACTACACCATGTGGTGAGCAACCACATCAATTTTCACGTCTCATTAAATTTTTTCTTTCCTTAACATCGTTCTACGAACTTTTTGCCTAGTACAGCACATTAAGGATTTGGAAACTAACTGTTCACCACTGTGAGGATTTATATCCCAAACAGCTGTGCCAAGAAGTCAGAGGAATCAAATGGCATAATCTATTAACTTGTCCTCAGGTAATTACAACTAGAGCTTTATAAATTGCCACAGAGCCCAGTCCATTTAAACTACATTTCTCTGTTATTTTAAAAGTGTCAATGTCCCACACAGGCAAGACAGCAGACCAAATTTAGTCGAGGAAAAAGTGTGCATGATTGAAGTCAAAGACCAGATTGCTTAAGCCAAAGCTAAATTTAGGTCTGAGAGAACTACAGAGAAAGAAAAAGGAAGAAACACCAGCAGGAATAGCGTGTGGCACTCTCTCCTTGCAAATGAAACAAGACTAACAAATGCAAAGGGAACCCCGTCCACACATGACTGAGTGATGGCTGCTGTCACATTAATGGACAAAACCAGGGAAATCCTGGACGTGCCAGAAGAGCCACAGCACACTGAGGGAGAAGCAAGGGGGCAAGGAGAGGGGCAAGACACATCACATCTCAGATTTACTGGCAGGAAAAAAATCCTGCTTCTCTGAGCCAGTCCATGTGGAGCGAGAGCAGTAAGAAAGTCATGTTACTAAGGGCTGTAAAGATTTAAAGATATATAAGAAAGTGTTTATCAATTAGTTTAGGTGATCCAAATATAATTGGCCATGGGTTCCAACTTCCAGTCTGGCTCCATAGATTTACAGCAAAGGCCTCCACACTAAATCTTGAGAAGACTATACAGATAATTAACAAAAGATGACGATGATGGCCATTTCCAAAGCTCCTGCTTTTTAGTTCCCAGGCTTATATACTCTCTCCTAATGAAACAAGCAACAGAGCTAACTTTCCAGTATTAAATCTCTAGGCAGTATGTTATTCATACAGCTTATGTAGATGTCTTTACCCTCTGGAAAAACAAAGTTTAAGAAAAATGGTTCTATCTTTGGGGAACAGTTTAAGTCTCAGGATAACTACATTAGGAAATCTAACTCTATTACTTTGTATCTTACATTTTATTACTAGATTGGTAATAGGAAATTACCAAATAAAATTGGTATTTTACTTGGTAATTTTTTTCCGTGGGCCTCGTCTAATATGAAAGATGGTGATCATCAAATTTATTCAAGTTTTCCTGTCAACAACATCATTAACCAAATCCCTCAATTTCAAAGTAAATAAAAGCATCTGGGCTTCTCGCACAGCAAGACTGACTTGCATATTTAAGCCTCATATATAGATGAATTTGCGCTGGACCAAATTTGCATATTAATGAAGGACTAATTGCTCTTTGCAGTCAATTTTATGCAGATGAATTTACTCCTCTCAGTACAATTTTCATAATGTTCAGAAAGAACCAAAAAATGTAAAACTTTTTAAAAGTACACAAATGTTAGACAATCAAGGAAGAAATATCATAATGACATCAAACAGCTTTACATTAAATTGTATATAATTCATCTTTTATATTGTTGCTTTATTTTAACAGCCTCCCACAAAGAACGGAACAATTCATAGAATAACTTCAGCCTATTTCCCCTCTTTGGTCTCAAATTTTAACAGCTTGTAACAACTCATTATATTATCTTGTTTCCAGCTGGAAGGATGGAGCCTGAATTTTTAGGAGAAGTTAAGTTTGCTAAACAGGAATTTATTTTCTCTCAGTCATCCTCATGCCACAGGTCAGTTAGGAGACACCCTGCCCCCCAGAATTTTAAGGTAGTTTCTACCCGGTTTTGCAGTAGTAAAAAAAACCTCCAAGCCCAAATCCCTGTTCAGTCTCTCCTTCTGAGCTAAAGTACAAAATAATGAGAAAACAACAGTGAAGTACATGGGAAAGAGAGACATCAACAAATGGTGAGGAAAAAATGGTAACATTAGGGAGGAAAGGGGAAAATATAAATACTGGAGTAGAAGAGGAAAGGAAGTGGAAATGGAAGGAGAGAAAAATGATGATCCAATGTGTACACTCAGGTCTAGCTAAAAAGAGGAAAATTGAAGGATTTGGGAGAAAGTTCAAGATGAAGTAAATAAAAAGATAAAAATAAAACAGAAATGTACCCACAAAAAAGTAAAAGAACAGGAAAGATAAGGAAACAAGAAATAAAGTGAGAATCAAAGAATAGAAGATACATAAAGAAACAGATAATAAAGCAGATATGCAACATACAGTTTTTCCCTAATTCTGTTGGAACATAAGGGCAACGTTAGCAGAAAAACATTAGGAATCTGAATTTGCATGTATAGCCTTCCTCTTGCCAAAGAGAAAAGCCTTATTTTAACCGTGAAGACTGATAACCATAATATTTATATGTATCATAAAATCACTTACAGAAGGCAATTTTAATCAGAAAAGGAATAGCATAAAAGCTATATCTTTAAATGACTTCAAGGCCTTTTGCAGAAGGAACACAGGAATATGGTTCACAATCACCACATCTGCCATATCTTTGATTGCATTTGTTGCCTTTCTCTACAGCTTTTGCTGTTTTAACATACCCTTTTTAATACACACAGTACTCAAGATGCAGATATATGATGGTTTTATAGTGGTATCAAAAAGTTTCTCGTGTTTTTTCTCTATTTCTTTTCTAATAATTCCTAGCATCCTACTTGCTCTCTGGACCACATAGCATTGAGCTAACACATCTCCTATAATCCCACAGTTCTGTTACTAAGAAGCAATAGTTTATAACCATCACAATATTTCATGATTAAAATAAAACAGTTTTCAGTATGAACACCTTTCGACTGAGCTATTGAGTCCTTCCCAAAGAAGGATCAGAAGAGCTCCCGAGCCTCAGGTGCAAGGTGGAGGGAGCCGAGGAAATCTGCCAGAAGGTTGCTTTGCAGTCTCTCCTTTAGGTCTTTCCAACCTTGATGACAGAAGCCACAACATATGGAGCATTAGTTAGGAACACACTCCTCCCATGAACGATGAAGGCAACAGTTGTACCAAGGCAAGATCTAGCCATTGAAAGGAAAAAAAAAAAAAAAAGAAAAAAAGAAAAAAAGAAAAAAAGGCTTTAGGGCAAAGCAGTTGGCAGAAAATATCAAACTGAGGGGAAGGACACTAGCATTGAAAAAAAAAGAACAGACCACAGAACAAAGACAAATACAGTTATAAAAAATAACAGTAATAATTGGAAAAGAATGAAAAACACTCTACCAGGAAAATACTGCAATGCTACTGCTGAAGAATTTTCACCAAGGAAACAAGACTTAGTTCAGCTGATCAGCCCAGAGGACTTGCTTTTAAAAGTTATTTGAAAACAAATTAGATTTCGTTGTGTACTTTGAAAATACAGCTTTTATTCTGGAATAGGAATTCAAAATGTCTTCCTATTTTGCTCATAGAGAGGAATGAAGGGAAATACCTCCTCCTTTCTAACTTATGCGTACAGCATTTGAAAACCTGCTACGGGCAGGTTCCTCCTTTTTTTCCCAAAGATGTCTGGTTCAAGTGATTAATGCTGTGTGAATGTAAACAAAGATAATTATTCAAACAAGAACAAGATGTTCCTCCCAAAATGATTAGCTTTTTCACCGGATGAGATGCCTACTTCTAATCATCAAGAAAGGTTAACCTGACCAGATTTAATTAGCTACTTAATACAATAATAAAGATGCATACATAATTGGTGAGGAGAAGACTGCAGAAGCAACACTGAATCTAAATAAAACACCTCTGTCAAGCACAAAGCCTGGGCTATTATTACATGATTACACTGAGGTAAGAATTCTCAAGTTTTTATATCCACTATATATACTTTTGCAACTATGTGGAACTTCGCCTGAGTAGTAATAATAAATATTTATTAAACAAACAACAAAAAGCAAGAAACAGCATCCCTAAAATTTGATGATAAAATGAACCCAATGATATTTCTTAACACTGTGCTTCAAATTCATAGATGAAGTCAGCTGGTTTGTACAAATTATTTGAGGACTACAGCCTTAAAGTGAAATAAGTTACTATTTCATCATAATCAAAAGAAGTAAAAATGTTCATCACTTTTCTGGAATCCTGGCTGCTCAAGTAACCCCTGCAAAGCAAAGTTCTGACTCTTAATTCAGAGGCAGCTCTTCCTGCTTAAGTGTATTTTAATAGCTACTTCTCTGCAGAACAGATGTTTTCAAGTTTTGCGGGTATCATAAATATTAAGAACTGAGCAATGCATTTTAGAAAGCAGTTCACATTAACCTGCTTGTATTTGATTTCTGAATGAGGACTAGGTTTTATGGAAGATTTTTATAATATATATGAGGAGATACAGACATTTTCAACACAGAGTTGGTTTTTTCAGTGAAAAAACAACTGATCTTACTCAGGAATATTTCCCTAATAATGAAATGAAAGCTTTCTATTACAACAATAAAACAACTTGCAAGTATTTAAATGTTATAGATTGGAAATACTGCAAAATATATTACATTTCAAAGAATGTTAGGAAAATTGATTAGCCTCACATCTCTGGACAACATGTATAGCACCTGCTGGTTGAGGCAGGTTGTGTCTCAAAGTGTTACCAGATAATGAGTTTGAAAGCGGAGGACTGGGCATCAGACTTTCCATTTTCTTTCAGTAAAGTTTAAACATCCCTTAAAATAAACAATTCTGTGCAAACCGACATATCTGATATTGATTTATTCTATTCATAAAAAGTAACAACATAATGGTAAATTCAATCTATTCAATGAGAAGTTTATGAGCTTAAATATATCAAAAGGGCAATGAAAGCTAATATATAGTGATTAAATAACAATCTGTGAGAAAAAGGCACACAACTTTCAATTCCATTATACTGAAATCATATACTGACAAAAAGCAGGCTTTTGAATTGTTTCAAAGGAAGCTGCAACCATTTGCCCTTTTTAAGAGCTTGGACATTCACAAGGAAAGATTAATTTATCATTTAACTGAAGTGTATCTCAAAATAAAGTTTTTGATTAAAATCTACATTTCTGAGCCTCCTGGCACTGCCAATATTGCTGAAACAGGACATCAGCTGCAACGCCAGCAATTCTGGAATGCAATGCCATAAACCGTAAATCAGTTTTGTCCTACTTTAATATTGGTTTAACAATAAAAGAAGAACTTTGATGTTTAATATTTAAATAGTATAATTATTCCTTTAGAACTAAGTCCAGAAGGACCCTTCATGGGTACACAATGTGAAACAACAACGAAGAGAATGTGTTTTTGCTACACCAGGAGGCTTTAATTTGTAGGACCCAGTTGAAAGGTATGGCACAATTTCTGTGTGCTGCAGGAGATTCCACAGAAACTCTTTAGAAGGGGAAATGCTCTCCCACGATGAGGATGATGACAGTGGATCTAAGCACAAAATTGAACAACAAAGTTTAAATACTGTCAAAGCAGAGAATTGTGAACAATATCCACTATAGTCACTCAGAAATCATCACCAGATGGCTATCTTGGTGCCTTGGTTTTGAAACCCAGACACAAGGGTTGCTTTCTTCATCATTATTTTTGAAGTCAAGATTTGAGCAAGCCAAGCCTCCCTTTCCTTTTTCCCCTCTCTCCTACCTTTTGTCACTTCAGGATAGGTGAAAATAGAAAAAAATAGATTTTTGGGAGGAATGCCTATAGTTATGAGCTAAGTATTCTCTCTGAGCATTTAGTGAATTGGTAATGTTCACGTGCAATAATTTTTCTGTTTTGAAGGAAAGTTAGAGAGAAGGCAAGTTCTGCACCTGCGCTACAACCAGGGTATGCAGGGTGATTGTAACTGCAACTATCCATTTTTGCCAACTGTACAGGACCCTAGAAATACAGAAACATTTCCCACTACTTAAATAGATCCAAGGTACTACTGTAAATACAAATACAATTATCTGCTGTAACAGAGAAAACTCTTGTATGTTCAAGGAAAGATGTCATTCATTTCAACTTAGAATGCTTTTTGTCAGATCAAGCAATTACAGAATTACACCCGCTGAGGAAGGATAAGAGGACGACAGACGGATATAGGATGAACTATGACTTCGTGATGCAAGGAACATTCAAAGAAACAGGAGTTCCTGTGATGCAGAAGACAGGCGTTATAACATGACTTCTAGTGGTGGAATCACATCAACTGCCTACGCCTACAAACACTCTTAACCCAGTGCTGTACTGCACTATGCAGCATTTGGCCACCATGTTTCATATAGCTTGCCATACAAGCTATGCACTGGAACTAAAGCATGGTTATCTAATTAGAAGTCAATTATTTATAGCACACTGCCTTCATTTATTCATAAATTAAAAAAAAAAAGTATAATGAATAGAAAAGGAAAACAAAACAAGAGAAAGTTTCATGATTAAGGTGGATGAATACTACTTAGGGAACTGAATATGATCACTACTTCTACCATGAAGTTCCGGTGCAATGAAAGGTAAGTTATATAAAGCCATGCTCTTCAACATTCAGTTACTAATTGGGCTCTCAACATGAAAGCATCATTAAATGTAAAGTCTAGTTTCACCTTTATTGCCTGGGATGGTACACTGCACAGTTCGATTACAGGAAGGAACTATGACAGCTGGAACAGGCTCAGGAAACACAGGTTCATCTGAGATTTTAGTTGCTGAGGTCTATCAATATGTTTACGTAGTTGTGGATGCAGACTCTGAAAGAGATTCTTTCCCATAGTTTTCCTTCTAAAATGCCAAATTTGTAGCTACATATAAATTTTAGTACAGGCTAAGGTCTTTCATACAGCAGCGATGGGACGTGATGTCTCAAACGAGGTATCCTTCCAGCTGTGTCTGTCTGCATTAACCATCAGCTGGAGCCATGGCGCATTCTCTGCACCCTGCTACTTCACGTTTGCTTGACTCCAGCCTATGCACGCACTGAAGTGGTTACTTGTAGGTATAAGGCTCAGAGATCACACATACAGGACCGAGACCATGGTGATTCATCTACATAGCCCGGGTCTACAAAGGCTCTACTAAACACGTTGCATGCTCAAAAAGAGAAAAAAAGATAACTGGCACTCTAAATAAGGCGGAGTTTGCAGTCCCATCAATATCATTAAGAAATGCTGCTAAAAATGTCAAAAGTTATATAGTGATAATAAGCATAGTAATTGCTATTAAGACCAAAATTCATATTAACATCTGAATACTAGAAAATAGTGTTCACCTTTAGTAAGAGTTGCAACCCTGACTTGTCACACTGAATTACTTTTGAGAATAAGGAATATTTATAGCTGAATGGAAATAAAGACATCTACTTCATCAATGGAGTAAGAAACTGGTCACTTAATGAAAACAAGATGGATTGTCATTCCATATTTATCATTGCATTCTTCCTCAATCAGTTTTCAAGGGCCATGTAAAAACATGGTAAACTAAACCAAAAACTAAATGGTAAGTTTATTTTCTCAAGCATTACTCCCTATTTGCATTATTTCAAAATGAAAAATAATTCATTTTCTCTGTATCTTGTACACTTGTATAAACCCTCAGATACTTTATACACAATTATCCTTAGTGTTTAGTGACTTAAGCTCAGAAAGTATATGTACACATGTCTAGACAGATAAAGATCTACAGATTACATGTGTACAGAGACGGAGTGCGCATATGCAGGCATTTGTATGTAACAAAAGTAGAGCGCTATTTACTACCTAACGCAGATGGATAAGTCCGCTTTGGAGATGTCTGCAGACTTGTGAAATCAGCATGACATGTTTGGAATTCTTTTTCTCTTCTCCACTGCTGAAATAACTCAGGCAAATGCATGTTGGCAGTTCCTTTAAAGATTCAAACTAACCCATTTTACCTAATATCCTTCAGCTGCATTAAACACAAACACACAAAAACCAGGTAGCACAAATACTAAAGTCTAAATTTGTATTACTCACATATAAAATACACAAAGTCTGAATAATTTTGCATTTAAATCATAAATAAAAGAAAATAATTTTTATACTAAGTTGCATTGTCCGTGAGACAGATGAGTCTCTTAGGAGAGAAGTCTGCACCCAGAGCAAAGTTCCAGTAACAGAGAGGTGTGCTTCCTGAGGCAACTGGGGAGTGACAAATAGATCAAGACATCTCTAGACCTATTGGTTCCTATCAAATCAAGTAAAATCCAGTCTCCTGGGGTATTATAAGCCCCTGCTCAGAACAGCTCTGTCAAATGCAGAGCACAAGTCTTCTCCCTTATTCCATAGCTCCTAATGAGCGTTTGCCTCAACACTGAAGTGCATGGCTTTCATAATCTTTGACTATTAATTTATTTGTTGCTGGGCACAAGAAAAGCTTAAATCATAACTCTCTGAAATGCCAAATGAAACCAATCTATTTCCAATCTAAATTTTAATTAACTACTTTACTTCAGCATAACATTTTATTGCTACAAATTACTTGGAGATATATGCAATAACGAAGCTCTATAGAACAACTGAATGAATGAGAATGAATATAAAAATATTTACTTTGAAACTTTCATTTCTTTTTCTCCAAATTGTTAAAAAATGTATTTGGTTGGTTGAAATAATGTACAGACATAGTAATAGAAATATTAGGTGACAGAAGAGAATGGACCCGATTGTTGCAAATCAATTCCATTTTAATAGGCACATAAAACTAAACTAGCCTCAGCTTGATACAACTGTTGTATCTCCAAAATGAATGTTAGACATGAAATAGAAAAAAGGCTCGTGAGCCAAATTTATCTTATGGGGGGTTTTTGTTATTATTCCCCTTCTACATTATCAAAATATCCCTTAATGCTTTTTCCTTTTGAAAGGAAATCTAAGTATCTCAAAATAATATTTACAATCTCAGCTGCAATCTCCTTCATGATAATTCACTCTGGATGTTTGTTACTTTTTGTGAGGAATAGTTCTGCTTGAGTTCTCCACTTAGAACAAAACAACACTGTTTTCCTGATATACTTCATATTCAAATTATTCCAAAGTGTCGCACAGAGAAATGAATTAGATAAGGGCATAGGGAAATGTGTAATCCATACATGGCTGCCATGATGAGCTCACCAGTAAATGATAGAGCTTTGAACATTGAAACAACTTTAATGAGAGACGATAGTCACCTAAATGCCAGTGTTATCACCACTACTTCCTTTAAAAAAAATAATTTGATTTAACTTCCACTTCAGCAGTCTCCAATGACAGATATTTTAGTTTAATATCTACTTCTGATTTCTACTTAAAATACCTTTAGATTGCTACTTAGATATGTGAGAATTTCAAAAGCAATCTCCATCTTAGTTTTCTATTGTCCTACGATTTTTACACTCTCTTATGATTAATTGAAAACAATTCCAACTTCTTTTCTCTTTCTACCTAATTCAAAGACAGATGTAATATACCGTATCTGTTGCTACCTCCTCTCTAAATTAAAAGCATTGTTTCTGTGCAGCCTTTCATAAAGTTTCCAGATGACAATAACAGTGTCTAGTGCAGTGGGTCTTTTGTTCCTGGTTATTGCTAACACAGAACCAGATACAATTCTTTCTTTTCTACACCTATGTCTACATTGCAGTAAGAAGTGTGACCCAATGCACACACGCACTCGGGCTGCAGCTCTTAAAGTTGCAGCACAGTCTACAACCCCTGCCCTCAGTTTCTGAGACGTTGCTGTCCATGCCAGGTGGATTAACACGGGGTTAGCTTCCCGATGCATGTTGTAATCACACGGCTGACTACTGCAGCCACGTTGGTTGTAGGAAGTGGAAACTTATCGTGATTAAGATGAGCTATCAATAATCATCTATTTTTAAGTACAGCATCCTATAAATCCTCCTAATTAGTAAACTAGATGTCATCTTTTTAGCAAACAATCCCCAGCCTACTGTCTTATTTATTTTCTTGAATTCAATTATATTTGCCACCTGCTGGCCCAATCACCTAAATGACAGATTCTGGATGTAAGGGAGAAGTTGGGCCATAAACAATAATTTCATTATAGTTCAATTTAAAATATTTGCCTGCACCTATTTTCTCTGCTTTATGAAGAATGTTTATGCTATTTGCTCCTCCAGGGCTCTGCTGGCTGTGAGACTCTGCACTCCTGTTGGGAGATGCAGCAGCAGCACCAGCAAGAATGGTGCACTGCTCCCTACCCTCTGCTGCCAACCTCATAAGAAATCAAAGCTGAGATTTTTCTGGAGGGGAAGGACCACTAGAGGCTGAGTAAAGAGGGGAGGAGTGATTTCCAAACCTGGACTGAAAAAATTGATCAAGGTCCACAAAATTTAGTTGGTTGCTAAAAAGGACCCTTGGTAAAAAAAAAAGTTAAGAAATATTTCTTTAGCATATAAAAATACTAGAACTTTTGACATGAACAGAAAAGGAGGGGGCTGTACTCCTGTTGTTATTTACCTATCACGGGGCTCTAAAATCCATCTACTCCATAAACCCAATGATTTATATTTCAAAAAATCTTCCTGGATGAAATCCAGTCTGTCAAACGCACACCTTGCAGACAAGCAATTTAACTTGAAGCATGAATTCAAACGCTTTGTTCAGTGCCGCGGACTACTCTCAACTTTGGAAAAGTAAACAGGCACTGAGGCCATTCACTGCCTTTAAGGATTAAATGACGTAGAGGCCAAATTGATATGAAGCTGTTAAAGCACACAGTGCTATCACATACGAGCAGAAGGAAAGATCGAAGACTGAAATCTCTTTTGGTCTATTTTGTTCTTGACGAAAAACTCATCAACATCCAAACCATCTGGGTTCTACAGTTCATGCCTTCAAAGAAACCCACATTTCCTTCCACCACATTTTGTAACATAACTTACAAACCTACCTTCAAAAACTCACAGGTACATTCTGAAGCCTTCCTCAAAAAACACCAAAACCATGGAAAAGCAGCCCTGCTGAAATTGAGTTAACAAAACTCAGCGTTGTGACAGGAGATAATAAAAGCAACGACCCAGATTCTTGAGGTTTTTCCCCACTTCCTACCATATTTCCATTATATTTTCTTACAACTAGTTAATACATATAAGCACAAGTTAATTCTCTAGCAAGTAATTTATTCCATGATTCTGCATCTTTCATTTCACCAGTCCTCTCCCAGATTTATTTTCCAGTGACTTTCACAGTTTGAAAATTAATGTTAAGCCAATATTGGGTAAAATTATTACTTTACCGTACTTATTTTGCAATGAATAGTAATTTGGGTGAGTTTGAAAAACTGTATTATATATAAATGAAAACATTAACCAAACTGGAGGCATACAGTCAGTTAATGCCCTAATAGAGGAGCCTTGGAGAGAGAAACTGTACAGCATTTTTATGTAGCATGTGGGAAAACTGTGCAGCATGGGAGTTTTGAACGTTAATACTGCAGCTGTACTAAATCTACTGTGTCAGACTGTCTGCAAGCAAACCAAATTTAAGGAAGTACATTTTTACTGCAGCACTGGAGGCTGAAAAATGGGTAACTTGGTTAAGTTCAACAGAAGTAAGTTCAGCTTAAAGAACAGACATGAATTATGTGTACCTGTTAAATAGTCACAGACAAATAGTTCTGTTTGTAGTCAATTACGTGACCTGTATAAAGGTTCAAATTATGGATTGAAGAGTATAATTTTACAATTATATTTTAACAATTGTGGCAATTATGCGTGATAGAGAACAATTACTATATCAGGATCTAAACAATGAAAAATACAAAACATTTCCATTGACCATAATTTCATTGCTTAATGTCTTTTATCTGCTTTCATATATTTCCCTGAATGTACCATAAAATGTTAGATGGATATCTGAGTGACCCTGGGCATGATTCACAGATATTATTTTCTTGTAGCGTTTCATATTCTCTTGTCTGTTAAAAGAAAAAAAATGTTCTATTGCACACAGAAATACACACACGACAAATGCTGTTCAGCTGCTGTTATCACTGTGACGCATTTAAGAAATTTAAATAAACATGCCAATTCTTCTGCAAGCCTTGAATTAGCTGTTTTTCCATAAGCACCAAACACAATGTTGGCCTCACTGAAGACTGTGCAGAAGACATTCTGCAGGCCCTTTCTGACAAGAGGCACAAAGAAATATCCTCTGCACAGAGAAGTTCTGTAAGATGGGATGCGTGGCTGGGAAGTTTGGAAAACTAGGTATGCACACATCCACACACATACGCAAAAGTTTTGGGCATCTATTAGATTATAGCTGGAGTCCTAACAGTGCTATGACATATTTAACGTAGAGCTTAATTTACCTATAACTGTCCCCCTCTCCTCATGCTGTTGTTCTCTAGCTCTCTTCCCTTTCACTGGGCTGAAGAGAATCTTTTGTTGGTCTGTATATACTCAACCGCATGTTCCTTGTCCACAGCCCCTGCTCACACAGTTGACATCTCCATTTAGTCTTTTTTAGGAAGCTACTGTGAAAATTATAACTGTAATGATTTCAAAACAAACACACACACCCCCAAGCAGTGTGGTGCGATGAACTCGGCATCAAAAGCAGAAATTACGGAGTGGTAGACCAAACTTTTCAAGTTTGAATGCCTGGAGTTACACATCCAGATCCTTATTTACACATATTTGGAAGCCTGTTTTTCACCAGACATGCTCAGGCCTCCCAGTTACTAGGACTTTCTGCATCACTTGAAACAGGCTTTTTATTTAGGTACTTATCTACGGATTTCTTGCCTAACTTCGGGCAATCAAGTCCTATATAAACTTTGGCACTTAAGCTGCCGCGTCAATAAAAATAAGTCTGTTAACTTGCTGGAGCCTGAATGGCCTTCATCAAACTTTTTGTTTGTACTTTTGATCTATGAGCAGTCAGAGACCTGGCTGAAACTGATGGACAAGACAGTCGTTTTCTACTGAAAATAGGGAAGACAATGCCAGACTGAATCATGCAAGCTTACATGCTTAATCGTTATAACATCTTCTGAAAGAAGTTATATACAAGCCTAAGATGAATTCCAACATTTCTTCACCAGTGTTTTACTTTCTAAGTAGTTCTTAGTTAAGTAGTAAGTACCCTTGTAAGTAGTCTTCCATTAATTCTATTAATGAAGAAAGGTACTGAGTAAGCTAGAACTCATTGTTAAGATAATCATTACCATAAACAGATGTTTTATTTGACAGTTTGAGGGGTATGGGTGTGCTGTGATTTAGTTCAGAGACTTTAGTTCAACTGAAGACTCAGACCATAAAATTAAATTAATTAATTAGCCTCACTTATCTCTTATTGTATAAATCATAAAATCAGCACTCAAAGGGACAGAATTGGAGATGCTTGCAAAAAGACACTAGTTTTGTTTCGTGACATAAGTGCAAACATACAGAATTTTCTCTACCTACTCAGAACTGGTTTTAAGTATGGCACTGGAAGAATAGTGTACATTACAGCAAGATAGAAAATGTGTCTTGCTTAACAAACAACAGTGTTATCTCCTTTGACCAGACTCCAAGCAGATGGCACTATCTCTTAACCATATGCTGCAGACAAAGCCTCTGGCAGGTTGTAAATCAAACACCTTGTACTATCATATATCCACTTATAATATAACTAAACCACTGAAAAATAAACATACAGCCAAGTACGAGATATATATATATATATATATATATATATATATATATATATATATATGAAATGCATGGCGGAAGAATTCTTCCGTGGAAATGAAGTGTCACATTTGGAAATGTGGATTAGCCAACTGTAAGGATCAAAAGGTCATCTATGCATTCCTTCCTAAATGATATAAGTGTGACTACTGTACCTACTCTGACTTAACTGAAAAATGGCTAAGTTTGTGCTTGCTTTCCAAAACAAAATTAATTTTCAAATTAGGAGGAAGAGCAGTCTAATTTTATTCCAGAAACCTTTGCCTTCTGAATTAACATCTGCATCCTAATTTTTACAACCAAAACATTTGCATGGTTAAGCATGGGGAAGTATGATGAACAACTGCTTAAACAATACCAGTTTCATATGCAGTATTTAGTTCAGAGATGTGCTGCCTTTTCACCAAGCTGTTGAAGTCTATACCCGATTTTGTAGTAACTAGGGGCACAGGAAATAACTGATATTATAGTTCCTGCCACTTCTATAAACTCTGGTGGGCACAAAGATTCTACCGTGAATGCTTTGTAACAGAAAGTAGTCAGACGTGGCTAGAAATTTGTCTTAGAGATATATTTGTTGTGAATGAATGCAATAAAGTTGTATAAAAAGAATTCCCCCCCCCCAATATTTACATTTGAAAATCCATGTCCAATCTCTTCACTAATATATGATCCTTTTCTGAATGGATTACTTACTTGAATTAAAAGCCTGTCAGCCTTTTTATTTATTTGTTTGTTTATTCATTTTTAAGACTAGGTTAAGCACCTTCACTCAGCACTTGTTTTTCAGGCTGCCTCCTCAAGTACGCCAGTGCCAGACAACTTCCTTGTTAGTAGGTCTGGCCCATGAAAATCCTATTCAGCAGGCTATGCCTGCCTTTATTCTAATCTAGCGGTAGCTTTTCCCATCAACACATAGAAGAGGACTATCTTGTCCTCAGAGAGTTAGAAAGTTTCTTCTAATGCCATTTTTTACAGTTATTAATGCTTGAGCCTCCCATTATTATAAATAATAACTAGCAGAATATGTTGGTTTCCCAGGGTTGGAAAAAATCTTTTAGTGTTACATTTTTTTTCATGGAAAGGCAAACTACCACAGACGACTTTAAAGTTTTTTTCCTTCCCCTCTGTCTCCCCCCACCCTGTTTCTTTTTCTTCTTTTAATATATTTGACCATGAAGTACAATTTTTCAAAATGCCAACACCAAAAAAACCCCAACCAAAAAACCCCCAACAAACCCAAAACCCACAGTAGGGTTCTATGGTTCTTTCATGGGAAGTTGGGATATGCAAGAAATTATGTACTGGGTCTAGATGACATTTCCTTAAGACATGTTGGTAATTTATCCAAATTTAACTATCTACATGTTGTTTCTGAGGTCCTCCTTCAGTCTAATTATTTTATCTTATGCAAGGAACATTAAAAACTGAAGTACCAAATCACCATTTAATGAATAATGGCACATTTTCCTTTACCAGAGAACTTGACTGGCGCAAAACAAGGACAAAAAATAACTGATGAGGAATTCACATTTTACAGTCTTACACAATTATTTTTAAATTCAATAATATATATAGTAATGTTACCTTTTTTTTTTATTATCCTTTCCATACTTGTAAAGTGTTATGGGCATAATCTGGATAATTTTATTACATGATGAACATAGTCTTACTTATGGATAAGACTTCTAATAAACTAACACACATCTGTTAATACAAAATCTTTTTTGTTAGAAAAGAAGCAAAAAAGCCCTCCATATTGTTAGAAACAGAGAATTTTATATATTGTCACCAAACTAAAAACAGTAAGCAAATATTAACTTTGTGAATTGCAAAACAAGTTTTAGTGGCCAGTGAGGTAAATATTGACTGAAGTGAAGCAAATATTTATGTGCTGACGTTAATGGGACAAATCCCGTTCAACACCACAAACAAGATTTTGCCTACTATATTTTTGTGTTTGTATTTTTCTGAAAGTTCTGAAAGGAAATATCTGGCAATCTGTCTACAGTGGTAATGTTTTAAAAAACAATGTTTTTTCCATAACAACTAAAATGGATATGCATTCAGAGGGCCAGAATATTTTGACCTTGTACAAGACAGAGGCTTAACAAATTGTTTTCAGACAGAATGTGTTAACTCACTCACTAAAATCTGACCAGGTAACAATAGCCAAGACCTCTGTTTAACTGAGGTCTAAAAAGGCAAACAGAAAGTTGGTCAAATTTCAGCCACTCATAAACCTAAACTTTTCTTACACGTTGTGGTAACTAATGCCAGAAGATTCTTTATCTCATCATTTGTTCAGGCTATAGTCAGTCAAATAAAACTTTTTCTGGCAGACAATCTTAATAATTACAAAGAATTATTACAAATAATTATACAAAGTAGACTTTTTTCCTTCTGTGAGTTAAAGGCTGCCACCGGATCAGGACACACACAGAGCAGTTTCACGAGTACTTACAGGAAGCAATACCTCAGCCTGAGGTACCAACAGAACCAGCTTCAGTAAAACAGCGTTCGCTCCTATGTGCCACAAAAGTCCCCCCCGCCCCCAATGAAACCCTTTCGCACTATAAAACACAAACTAGCCTAAATTAATAAACCAACATAACTTTTAAACATTTCTGGTTTATGAATTATGTTAGAACATTAATTTGGTTTTTGAACCTAAAATATATTACTATTTACCAAGGAAAACAAAGAACAATTAAGGATATAACTATAAGCAAGTACTACAGAGCAAATATAAATTAAGAAACCTATCTACTCCTTCCTAGTAAATCCACTCAGGGTAGGTTTTGACATACATGAGAAGTCATTATTCAATAGAATGATTCACACATTCAGATTAACACATTAGATTGAAAAAAAATATTTTTGAGAAACTTCAAAGATTCTATTGAAAATTCTGGCACCTTTAAGCACACCCATTAGAGAATACCAACGTCTTGCACAGTGGATTATCATTACAGTACATCTTCTGACCTAAATACCTTTGTAATGGTCTTACAACAGCAATTAACACACACCTTCTAAAATTCTTTAACAGCTGAATATTTTGTGAGTAATTGTATTTAACAGATCCTTCAATGTCACTACAAGAAAAGACCAGTTCAGAAAACAGCTTCTCCACTTCATTCTAATGACCATGGGAATCGCTCTTTCTTGCAGATAAAGACAGAGGCTGAGCACCCTCCTGTGCAGTGAGTAAAAATTACAACTGCCCTTTGTGGCTCCGCTATCTGATTTTTATTCAAGGCTCTATCTATACACAAAACCCAAGACTCCAGGATCTAATTCACCAGTTTTGTAGCAATTATATGACACCATTTCAGTGGAACTACTCTCAGTTTAGAATGACTTAACAGAGACAAGCACACTGCTGTACACAGAGAGCTAGTAAGATTTCTGGAAACCTCAGGGAACAAGATGATGTCATTGCATTATAAAAATATCTGTTCAAATTCTTTGCGAGTCTGCTTGACAAAGCTTACATGATCAGACTTCAACAGTGAAATTCGGGCTCCTCTGCCATCTCTCCAGTGATGAGTTTTCAAAACTGGTCTCTATTCTTCAGTGCCCTAAATATGGGAGCACAGGAGTTGCTTTCTTGTGTTCAAAATTCAAACTGAAGTAAAGGTAGTATAATTGCAGAGGCTAGTTTTAAAAAGATTGAGCACTGAAAGCTCAGGAAGCATTCAAAGGTCATTTGAGCCTCTTGGCAAGACTTTCAAATCCTTCAAATAATTTAAACTAAATCCTCTTAATTTTGCAAAAGTCTTCCATACTCAAGTAACATTTTGTGTAGAATGAAGACAACCAATAAAGCCTTTGAATATTCAGGACATTCTGCTATTTTACAGACTCCTGCTAGGAAACAGTTTTTTATCATATAATTAACTACAATTCCTTTCCACATATCTGAGATCAGTTCCCTTAAATTTCACCAAAGATGTATGCTCTACATCTAATTTTAAAGGATTAGTTCCTTCCACACCTTCTGATGAAAAAATACTGATATTACAGTTTATTACAAGGAAAAAAAAGATTAAGATTGTAAACCCTTAACTTGCTCTACGCAGGAAGACTTCTGCAGACCTCCTTGAGGAATTAGGACTAGGATACAAAATACTTTTTTCTAATATTTCTATGTATAGAACCAGCTCTCAGCAACTTTTAGTACAGAGTAACTATTGAAAAGGTAAGTATCGCGCTGCCACGGCATCACCCGCAGAGTTCCACGAGGATCAGTGTTTGTTCCAGTATTATCTCATGTATTTAACAACCACAGGAAAAGCAGGTATACGCTGATGAAATCTGCTGATAGCATCAATTAAGGAGGTACCACCTGTACCCAGGAGGATGAGAAAGTCTTGGATACTTATATCCGAGTGTGTATATAGACCTGAAAACATTCCTGGACACCAGTTCAGCTATCTGTATGAAATTTATGGGCATCCTAGGAGGAAAGTTCAAAGTACAGATTGGTAAATTTATTGGTAGATATTACATGACCTAATGAGTGCAATACCCATGGGAAAAGACTTCCAATTTTACATTAATAATCTCTGAAATCTTTCTTGTATCAAGAGTTACTAAACCAGAGGTCATTAAGAGCACCATGAAAACATACCTGTTAAATAACAACATCACTGAAGAGTTACATACCTTCTAATGAGCTGTGAACTGGAGATAAATCAGCAAGTGACCTGCATGAGCAAACATTATTGATTAATAAGTTGTCATGAATTAATTTCATATTTCCAGGGCATGTAACAATGAGAAACAGTTTGAGAACAACTTTGATTTAAAACTACATTTGTACTTTAATGCATTTTATAATTACAAAAAAGTAACAGCTGAATGAGGCTTTTATATTTATACACTTACAAGCAATGTACAGAAGGCATGCATAATTTGCAACCATAAAATACTATTTAAAAATAAAAGATTTATAATTGCTTTTCCTGATTTGAGAGTCAAATTAAGATTTTTCACATTGTCCTTCATAATCCAAACACTATGCGAACAACTAACTGAGCAAAGAGTAAGAGAATGAACAATATGGCACAGCATAAGTCAAACACAACAGTTTTGTGTTATCCTTGGAAGGATGGGGATATAACCATGTAATTCTTTGAGTGCTTCCAGCTGAGCATCTGAAATCCACATTGGTGCTGCTACTGAGCAGTACTGCGACAATTAGGCAGAAGTACTATACAAATTAGAAGGTCATCTTAGTTCAGAGGGCCTACAGGAACAGGAAGCTTGTGGGCTTGTTTAATATTTAAGTGTACCTGTAGTAACTAGTCCACGCTTCTTCCAATACACCAGCCACGGCCCAAGTGAAATGCAGAGGACATGAGGCCTGAAATTTCCAGTCAAGAAATTCTTGATACAGATTCCAAAACCAACATAAAAGTAGACTGAATTGCTGCAGATGCCTCCTTAAAACCTACCTCCAACAGAAACAGAGATGTGTCCAGTGTTTTCAGCTTCTTCCTCAAATATGAAAGAGAAGGTTTATGGTTAGATGCTACACGTTACTAAATGCCAGGCCACTTTGCTCTTCTAAAGTTTTCCACCTCATGAGATCTGATGTCTAAGTGCTTGTCCTTTACATCTCGCAGGGTTACTGGCCCCACAGTATTTCTGTATTTAAAATTTCAAATTAAAACAGTATTCCTGTTTTAATTCAGAGCAACACAGGACTGATCTTCAAAACTGCTGAGATATTAGGCACCGGTTTCAGTGTGAGCTGCATACCTAAAGACTTTTTGAAAAATATCTGAGCCAAGAAAAACAGATGCCATTTCTGGATGCAAACTAATTTATTCAAGAGCATATTTTGAAAGAAAACCGTGTATCTATTTAATTTCAAGCTTCTCCTAAGAGCTACAGCAGCATTAACTAGGGCAGCATTTTCCTCAGGTTTCCTAGGAGGCAAAGCCAATTTCCAGACAGCAGGACTTCCCTGCGGTGAGTGCTAATCACTATCGAGAAATAATGATACCGCAGTACATATATATATTTATATATTTCTTAATTTCCTTCGTTATTATTGCCTTCCCAGATTAATTTTAATTGAGGCTTTAAATAAAAAGCAACAGGAACCACTAAACCCCCACCCGTTTGGCAGGCCCAGACCGCGGCCTGTCCCCGGTCCTGAGGCCCTGGCAAGGCCCCCCCACCCCCAGCCGCCTCCCCGTCCCCTGACGGGGCGAAGGCCTCGACTAGCCGCGGCCGTTCGTTGCCAGAGCAACGCCCAGCTCGGGGCCTTCCTCCTTCTCCTCCTCCCCTCACGGCTCCTCCTCTTCCTCCCCCCGCCGCGCCCTATCCCACCCACTCGGCCTCGGCGGCGGCGATGGAGGCAGCGGGCGGCCGCGGCCTGGGCAGCGGCGCCAGGCGGGAGGCGCCGGCCGCCTGATGAGGTACCGCCGCTGGGCCGCGGGTCGGCGCCTCGCCGGGCTCGTCCAGGGGAGGGCGGGCAAGGGGCTCCCAGCGGCCGCTCCCCCTCAGAG
Organism: Grus americana; assembly: GCF_028858705.1. Lineage (NCBI taxonomy): Eukaryota > Metazoa > Chordata > Aves > Gruiformes > Gruidae > Grus > Grus americana. The sequence continues at coordinate 9,519,089 of NC_072870.1, read as the reverse complement.
CCCGGGGCGGGGGGGGTAGGGGGAAGGAAGCGGGGACGCGCCTCCAGGGTCACCCTCCTCCCTACGCTGGAGCTTCTGTGGAGGCCGGCGGGACCCCCGGCGCTGCCCTCAGCGGCACACACCCTCCCGCCGCCACCGAGGGGGCTGGCGGTGCAGTTCCGGCGGCGGCGCGGCCCTGTGAGGGGCGCGGGCGAGGCCGCCGCGGCCCAGCGGCCGGCGGGAGCGAGCAGCGGCGTGAAGCCGCCTGCCCGAGTGCGGTGGGAGGCAGCGGCCAGGAACAGATGGGGAATGTTCGGGGAGAAGAGCCTGTGTCAAAGAGCTTATTTTATCTCATTAGGGGGGGAATAAATTCTGGAAGCCGTCCGCTGCGTGCGGATGTCTTACGCTTTGAAATCCCATTTAATAACTTAGTTATTTGAAAGTTTGGTAGGCAGAGAGCCAAGGGAAGCTGCGTTACTCCAACAATGGGATCATTCGCTCCTTTTAACACCGGACTGTCGGTTTTTGCAGAGGCAGGCCCTAAACCACTAACTGAAGAGTGCGAATGAGACTTTTTTTTTTTATTTCCCCTCCTTTCAGAAACAGCTTTCGTGGCCTGATCCTGCAGACACAAGAGTAGTGCTGTTCACACAAGTCAATACTATCGCCAGTTTATTGGCTTTAGTCACATGCGTAAAATTACAGAACATGAATTTTGGCTGGACTGAAGTATGATGTAATCTTTGGCCAACAAAAATACAGTAGTAGCAGCAGCATTTCTAAATGGTAGTAAGTTCCCCTATTCTGATATTATTTAAACTCATGCAATTTATTCTTCTAATATAACCTCCATTTTAAAGGCTGAAGAATTCTGGGTGTGTAAAAAATATAAAGAACTTCTTGCAGTGCAAACCCAATTTTGCTTTAATCTTTTTGTATCCCCAGTGAAACTAGCTGTGTATAAATGCTAAACTTTGGAAAAAATAATTTCAAAGAGGAATCCGGAAGAGTTTGGATTATTGAAAAAGGATTATAACCAAATTCCCAATGTTTCAATAATATTATTTGATAGCGACAAGTATTGTGGAGAATGCTTTGAAGCCAAATTTGACAAAATCATTCCTCTCACATGACAACAGTCCACAAAAGTAGATTTAACACTGCTTCACCAATGCAAAGTCTGACACAGAAGTAAAAAATTGCTGAGGAAGGCAATAGAACGATATCAGAGGAAAGAAATAAAACCTCATTTGGGTGGTCTCACTGCTAGATTCCTGCTTGGTGGCTGCATTTCCTTTTTTCACCTAGACCAGATGGTCCACGCTCTTTTAAATGCTTCTTACAAAATGGACTAACCTGGTTCAGCTCACTTACCCAGACAGGATAATCTTGTTAATCTCATAATGGCCCTCAGTTTTGAGCATGCACTAGACTTGTCTGAGCAAATGCTTACCATTTTATGGGTGCATGTAAATGCTTCTTTCCCATCATTGTTTGTTCCTTCTTTGGGCTATCACTGTTACTATTTCTGTGAAATTATGCAGCACTTCTAAGTTAGGTCTCTTTTGTACAAGTGTTGGTCTCCTATTCGGCAGCTTTGGTGTTCTGATTTGTACTGAAGCAACTTCAGATTTTACTAAGGCAGCCAGCTTCACTGCAGGCTAGAAAGTCTGCATGTGAATGAAAGGAAGTAATTTAATATGGCACACAGAAAGCTGCCCCATGGAGACGGGGTGCAAAGCCAGCATGGCAGCTTTCAGAACGCAGACAGACAGTATCTATCAGAAAGAAAACCTTTCCTTTGCTTATGCAGTCAATCACTCTGTACAATCTATTGTATTTTTGCGTTGAGGTTTTAGGGTTTTTTTTTCCCCCTGAACTAGTTATACTCTTCTTTCAACTGTGACTTTTTATATCCCACTATAGGAGACAAAGTAGCAAGAATCCGGACCAGAAAAAAAACCCACCATGCAACCAAATTGCAGTCATCTCCACAACATCCAAGGGAGCGGTGATGACTCTTCGTCTTCTCAGAGTGCCCACGCAGCAAGGTTGTCAGGAGAGAGCTCGTGCCACCATAGCGGAGATGTTCGCATACAGCTAAACTCTGCTGTGGGAGAAGCCAGAGAAAACGCAAGTTCCCGGCATTCGAGACCAGGTTCCCAAAGTCGCTCACACGGACATGCCCACAGCGAAGCAGGGGGGCTCAACGATTCCACTCCAGACTCAGAGGAACACAGCAGCAGCTCCCTCTCAGAGCTCAGATACCTCCTCCAGTGGCTGCACAAAAGTCTGCCGTATATCTTGATTCTGTGTGTCAAATTGATCATGCAGCATATAATTGGTAGAGTATAACAAAATAAGGTCTGAGGGAACAGACCCTCCCCCCCAAAGAGATACACTAATAACCATGCCTGAAATATAATTCAATTTATTTTTAGCTTTATTTTTATTTGCTTTATTCATCAGTAAAAGAGATTTACTAAACTACATTTCAGTGGCTTCTGTTTCCTTTGCTGGCATATGTACAATGTGCTTAATTATTCTGGCTTGATAGTCTGAGCTATTAATTGTAATTACAAAGACATATTAGAAATGACTAGTTTTTTAACCCAGTTCAGCAATTTTTTTTAATTTTCTTGTGTATAACTGACCCTTTTTTCCTAATAGGCATTTCTCTTGGAATCGGGCTGCTAACAACTTATATGTATGCAAACAAAAGCATAGTAAATCAGGTTTTTCTAAGAGTAAGTATCACCTTATGCAACAAAATTCTGTAAGTTAATCAAGACCTTTATCCATCAATTTTTTGAAAGAAATGTGAATGGAGATACTGTTTTATTTACCTAATAGTATTAGGTGTTATGGTTTCAAGTTGGAAGCAAAGTCTTTATACTTCTGTACAGCGTGGAGCTTCTCAGATAAGTAAGGTTTGCAAAATTCAAAAAGAGGTTTTTTTCCCCCCCTCTGACTTTGAATATTGAAATCACTTCAACTGATAAAAGCTTTTTGGAATTTATGGAAGAACTTCTTAACTATATTTGTGGAATCAAATAGCAATTGATTTAAACTTTCAGCTGTATCTGTTCACTCCCAAAGGAAAATCTGTTGTTTCTTCAGAGTGGGGTGGGTTTTGGTTGTGTTTTTAGAAGAAAAAAAAAACTTGATACACATAGAAACTGGTATGTTGAAAACATTAAAATTACTGCTGTACCTTTCCGTTGAGTTCTATTTTATTTGGCCCAAAACCACTACGATAAAATCCTCTAGTAGTAACTCTGTTCAGGTGCAACAGACAGCGCTTTAGAGATAAATATTTAAGACATTGATACTGAGGTAAGGACTGTAATATGTCTTTATGATTATCTTACAGGAACGGTGCTCCAAGTTGCAATGTACTTGGTTACTAGTATACCTAACTGGATCATCTCTCCTCTTGTACTACACCTTTCGTTCTCAGTCACTGTATTATAGGTAAGTAGAGAAACATCTCTACTCACATCATAAATTACTCAAAATTAAATATTAACTGGGAACACTTTATCTGGGCTGCTACTGTTTTTCTTTAAGTGTGGCATTGGTTTCTCTTTCATTTTAATCTCCATTCCTCCTCTTCTGCCAAATTGAACAGGCATTGTCCTTAAAAACAGTATGTTGGAATTTGCAAGATTAGACCCCATCCTCAACTTAAAGGCACTGCTGTACCACAGGGAACGTACCTGGGTTTGATTCCTAGCTTTGACTCTACCACCTTGCCTTTGGAATACTGAATACAGCATTCTCGGGCTCTGCAGAGTTTCTGTCTCCAGTTTATTTTTTTTTCCATTACCGTTCTGTAGCTCCAGTCCTGGCTGTAAATTGGTCAAAGGCTGTATTGCTAAAATGGGGAAGAAAGCCTGTCTCTAGAGGATGGGGGTTGTGGTGAAGATACAGGAAGGAAGGTTCAAAAATTGAAAGGTTGTCAGAGATCATAAATGATCAGTTTGCAATAAAGAGTTCATTTTCTTAGCAAATATTTTTCCTCTATGTAAACCAGGTTTCCTTTGTTAATTAAGCCTGCCGTGATAATCTCTGGTTATGCTTTCCTCTAAATAGGGTGCTCCAGTAACTTCTGTTAATTCTTTTTGTAGCTTAATCTTTTTAAACCCTACTGTGGATTTTATGAACTTCTGGGAGGTACTTTGGATTGTGGGAGTCACAGACTTTATTTTGAAATTCCTCTTCATGGGCTTCAAGTGCTTTGTTCTCTTGGTGCCTTCTTTTATGATGTCCTTTAAATCCAAGGTAAGGAAACAATCTGTATTTTTCCTTCTCATGAAGATCCTTTTAACAGTAAAATTAGCTAATTACTGAATTCTACCCAGAGAAAAGTCTTTTTAATTAAAGGTCCGTATATAATCCACCACTACACTATGGGTGAGAAAACCCTGTGGATTTCATGTTCTTCCCTGCTTGGTGCTAAGGAAGGTTTACAGTCTGATCTGAAACAATTGCTTGTATTATGTCATTTGTCTCTAAGTGGGGGGGGGATGAAGAAACCTTTTATTTGCCACAATGTAAGAATGCGTATACAGGCGGTTAGTGTGGAGCAGCTGAAGCACAGTGAATTTTTTACATGCTTGACAGTAACGGACATGGGATGATTTTAAGATCTGCACATGTAAATAGCTAGCTGGGTTTTCTGTCTCTTCAAAAATAATCTGAATTTTCTTTTTGTTAATAAACTTAAAGCAGTATTTGCTTCAGATCAATTAATTTGAGGAATTAAGCTATGAATCAAACCAATGAAGTTTAATAATTTTCACAGAAGCCTACACTGGTTGGTGGGGTATTTATCTGCTTCCCGAGGTGAGACAGGCAAAACCAATTAAATTTCATGTCAAAATAGAAAACACTAGTACTGGATTAAAAAAAAAACAAAACAAAAACCACCACAAAAACCAAACAACACGTCCAGTTCATAAGTGGTGGCATTTGAATAGGATGTTTTGGTAGGTTTTATCTCTTAAAATATACCAGAACAAGTTTTTCTCAGGTACAATGGATTTCTCTAAATACCAGTTTATAATCAAGATCTCTATTTCTTTTTTTCTACAGCTAGTGATATAACATCAAAAAATAGTTACTGAAAATTCCATTATACCAACAGTGACCTAAATTAAAGAAGGAATCTGGTCAATAGTGGCATTATCCAGTGTACATTATAGAAAGAGTACTTCTTGCCTATTACAAATACAGTTTTAAAGACAAACTTCAGGAAATAAAGAGCTGAGCTAAATATCTATGATTATACATGCACACACACACAGAGGGCTCTGTGCAGGACACTTGAGCTTTGTTATTTAGTAATTTTTAGGGTGTCATTGAACTCTGTTTACCTGTTCAGTCCAGTTACCCTATGCTTCGTTCCTGACCCTCCAATTTCTTATCACCCCATAATTATCACAAGATAAGGCTTCTTACATAGGCATGAAATAATGTTTACAGGAAAACAGTTTGCAACTTATGTTTGTTAATAAAAGAATGGGCCTTGCTCTCATTTTTTCAATCCTGAATGCAGGACACAACTCTGCTAATGACAAACTGACTAAATTTATCTTCTTTTCCTTTTCCCTGTAACATTTGTTTTCTTTTTTAATTTTGTAAGCATTAAGTCCGATATCATTGTTAAGTAGGTAGGCATCTGACAAAGCCATCCTCTTTGAGCCTATTAATTTGATTTTCTGCAGTACAGCAATCAATTGTGTTATTGCTATTTGTACACTTGTGGTGAGACTCATCATCTGGTCTCCATTCTTTTTCACGCTGTTTCAACTGTTTCAAGATATTATGAGAGGAAGTTACTCAAAAGAATAACAATACATCTTTTCTCTATTTTTTTAAAAATCCTTTGTGTTTTAAATCTTGAGCGATTCCTTTGCATGTCTTGCTTAGGGCTACTGGTACATGCTGTTAGAAGAACTCTGCCAGTATTACCGTATGTTTGTCCCCATACCAGTTTGGTTCCGTTATCTTATTGGCTATGGGGAGCTGGACAGTGTCCTAGGATGGACCCTTGGGATATTGCTGGGCCTTCTCTACCTCATCCTAAAAGTATGTAAGCTTTATATTCCTCTCAAACTATTTTGCAGTAATTATTAATGGAGGGTTAGACACACACAAACTAACACATTTCTGAAAGTTCCCCTGTGTTTGAAACAATTTGCAAATTGGTGATTCATTTTAACCGATCCAGCCTTCCAAAACCAATGGGAAAACTGGCTCAGGACACTAAATCTTCTTCTTCCTGCACCTGTTCTGGGAAAGGATTGGGGTGGCACAGCAAAGAACACTGCTCCTATAGGTCCCCTCACATCTGACACTGATCAGGCTGTTATCAGATACTGAGGAAAAGAGTTTGCAAAAATAAAGGTAAAATTCATGGCTAAAAGAATCAGCGTTTCCCAGGAAACTAGATTTTCTCTCTGCTAGAGTATCCTGTGTGATGTTAAACAAGATAAACATAAGTGTTCATACTGGCTGTCTACTCCCCCTAAGAGCTAATCTGCCCTAAATGTAACCAGACTCAGTACAAGTTTGGCTTTGAACATGGCAAATACTTTATAATGCTATGGTCTCTTCATTACAAGACTAAAGACTATTGCATATATGATAACAATGCTGATGTATTTGCACTTCCTTGTGTGCTTCATTTCAGAACCTCAACACTATTTTTCTTCTAAAGAACAGACACCTACTGGGGAAAAAAACTTCAGGCTAAATTCTTAGCTTGGTTACATATTAAGCAATTAAAATAGGGTCAGTCTGAAGTATAGCTTTGCTTATGTTCTTGCCAATGTCAAGCAAGCAGTGAGACTTCTAGTGTTGGAATTTGAGCAAGCACTTGGAAGCTTTTTAGTTCACAGAGAAAAATACTAAGCATAACTTGGGTTTTCTTTCCCATTTCAGCTTTTGAGCTTTTTTGGACAATTGAGAAACTTCAGGCAGGTCTTACGGATATTTTGTACACGACCAGTGAGTACTGAATTCTCTTATGACAAAACTATAAACCCAATTTACGTGAAAATACTTCTTTTTTAAATACCTCATTCCTATATTACTTTGCAGTGTTCTAACAATAGACAACTGCATTTTTAAAGTAAAACTCTGTATACTTGGTCTCCCATTTCATGGTCTGAATTCCTTGACTACATGATTACATTTTCATCTGAACAACAACAAAAAACCCCAACAAACCAACCCAACCCCCCAAAAAAATCTATTGTGCATGTCTCTTCAGATAAACATAGGTGAAATAGCATACCCTTTATGTCCTGCTTTCTGCTTTTTGACTGGAATAAATATTGGTTGGATGCAGGCAGAGCTTTATGCTGAAATACAGTGAGAATTGAAGCTTGCCAAATTGACATGCAAGTAACTTCTGTTAGAACTGCCAGGTTCTAGATAATCTTTCTCTAGTACTAAGTGGTATTGTTTAGTCGGCTATTCATGCAGTAAAATATACAGAATATTTTGGAGCACAGTGTCATTGAACTAAAAGAATAAAAAAGCACTTCTCATTTTCTAAGTGCTATGTTGGTCAAACTTAACACAGTGCTTTGCTCAGAGGTCACTGTTAAAATAAAACTGCTACAGATTTTTCCAGTAACTGATCGGGGAAGATGCTAACTGGACAGCACGGTAAGCAGGAGCGTATAAGCTTTAGGCCCCAAGACAACTACTAAAAAACTTAGCAATATTTCATAGGATTAGGGATTGAATAGTCTTCCTGACATAGCAGCCCTTATTCCCGATTTCTTTCTGTCCTGGCATTTTTGTGTTTTGTTTTGGCTCCTCCTTTCCTACAAACTAATATCTACTGAAAATATCTTGTTTCACAGCACTACGGGGTGACAGCTAGCAAGAGACAGTGTTCCGAATCAGATGATATTTGTTCAATCTGCCAAGCTGAATTTCAGAAGCCTATTCTGCTTGTCTGTCAGGTAATACACACAATCAGAATTGTTTTTTGCAAACTTAAGAATATTTTAAACAACTGGTAAACAAAACTATAGATTAGCGAGTGTATGTCTTCTGATTATTGTTAGAAATCAAGCTATGCAAGTAATATACCATCTTATAAATGGAAGAGCTTAGAAGCTCTAAGTTCTCATTCTTTTCATTACAGCACACATTTTGTGAAGAATGCATCTCTTTATGGTTTAATAGAGAAAAAACGTGTCCACTCTGCAGAACTGTTATTTCAGACCATGTTAACAAGTGGAAGGATGGAGCTACATCTATGCATCTACAGATTTTCTAAAGCATGTCAAACAACTTGTTTTACAGTTTGTTTGTTCAAGCTAAGGTTTTTCAGTTTACTGCAGATTAAATTGTAGGTGGCACAAGGAAAGAGTTTCCAAATTCTAGATATCATGCTTCTATGAAATGTTTCAGTATTTAAAACAGTGCAGAAAATGTTAACTTGACTTTCTTATGTATAGAAAAGTAAGTTTTCAGAATGAATGCAGACAAGCCAGCATTGCTTCTCTTGTGATTCTTGTAGGAAACAATCAAGTCCTTGAAAAATGCTGTACTACTTCTTGCAGCAGCTTCTTAATTCAACATTTTATTTAAAAATTTAAGTAGACTTCCAGACTGTACTAAATTGTATTTATCCTTCTAACATGACTCAACCCAAAAGGTCAACCTACCGTTTTATTAAGATTATGAGCAAATGTTATGCTCTGGACTACAGTGAGAATTAGAGCTACTTGTCACACTTGGCATTAAAGATCCTTTAATGCTTGCCCAACAGATGAGAAATTAGCTTCTTATTCATGTACCTGTAACACAGCAACTATTTCTCACTGTACCTGGAGGTAAGCCACAAGAATAAGACACTTCCCCTTTAGGTTCTTGTAGACTTCTCATGGATCTCTGGCTTAATACATAAACCAACCACTGATGTTAGTTTTTTACTTAGCATTTTATAAAGTTGGTATTTTTAAAACAAATCTTTAATACTCTATTTTTGTCATAACAGGAACCAGATTTTCTTACAGGGGAGAATCTATTTTATACTACTATATTTGCAATTTGTAGTATGCATAAAAATCAGAGAGAATAAATGCATTTAAATCTATTTGTTTGGTGCATGTTGAATAAAGAAACAAGATTCATTACTGTTTCAGTATTAACTTATACGTAAGCACGTAACAGCTCACTGCTAGGTATAATTTTCCTGTTAAACTAACATCTCTAAAAAACAAAAAACCTCCAAACACTACAACTTATTCATGACCAGTCTTTATGCTAATTATAGAGTTACCTTATGTACAATCTCACCTTTTTTTTTCCTTCTTGTCTTTTGCTATTCAGATAAGACTAAAAAAAAAAAAAACACCCTCAAATTATTCTGTTACAGCAAAGTTAAATTGAGTTGCCATTAACTTGAGCTTAACTGAACACCTTTAGGAAACTTCTAAATTAGGGAAAAAACAGAATTAAAAAGTTAAATGCTTACTTGATGAATGATGTAGCAACTCAAATGGCCAGGCAGAGCAAGTACTATAAACTTGCAGCTGACACAGCCAGATTTATAGGGCTCACAGGGCATGATGGAGAGCATCCTTAAAGGCACAGCCAAAAGTGTAATACTAGTAGAATTTAGTAGTCTGAATAAAAATCTAATGAGATGGAGGATTCAAGCTAAGAGGTATAATTTTATGCTCAACCTGGGTTTTGCGATAGCATGCTGTGTATTTGCTAATTGTGTTTTTTTGTTTGAAGTTTACTGCAGTTGAGAGTAAATGTGGCCTATGATTGTTCCACCGTGGTATCTGAGTGACTGGGGAAAAAGACTCCAGCTTAAAGAAAACAGGCAAAAGCTTCTAAGTCAGTAATTGGAAACTTATGGGAGTAGAAGAGACTGGTTCTCATGGAAGCCTTTCCCAGCAGGTGAGGTATTTAGTGTGGAGAATGTGCAGCTGAACAGTGTTAGAGCAGTCCTGAGGGTGGCAGGGAAGAATTAGAGCTTGGCCACAGCCAGAGCTCTGCCATAACCGCCTTGTGCCTGTACCTCCAGTATTGTAGAACAAACTGCTCTTTGTTTCCTCAGAGAGATCTAGCTATGTCTTAGCTTGCATTTGAGGTTCATACAAGATCAGAACTGTTTGTTATTTAAATTTCACCAGTGCTGATATTCAGACTGCTGCTGCAGCGGAACTTCCCTTGAGACAAGAACTGAATCAGTCAAGGAACAAAAAGGAGTAGGGGGAACTTAAGGTTAGATTCTGAATCTGTGATGGGCCCACAGAGACTTTGGCAGCTCATTTGGTTACACAATAATATTTAGACTTTCCCAAACTTCATCATGAACATACACTTTAGCTAAAGAGTGGTTTAAGGCTTTTTTTTCTTCATACGGGTATTGTGTGAGTATTGTGTAAACAATGAGTGCTATATTTTAGTCAACAAATAGCACCTTTAAAAAAAGCTTTGCTTGTGTAAAATGTGTGACTAAGTCTGTACACAGTTAATAAGGGCAGATGTAATAACCAGCTCTTTCTAAAATACTGGGCAAAATAAAAATTGTAACTTACCCTGGATTATTTTTTCCTGAAATGCTAATACCAACAGCTTAATCACTTAATTCAAAAATCCTCTCAGAGAAACTACAAACTAAAATTCATTAGACTTGGCCATGATGTTAGAGCAAGGAAATGCACTTCGTAATACTTGAGTATTGATTAAATTAATTGCCTACCAGTAACAGGTAGCCATTCATCAGCATTCCAATAATCTGTGACAGACTTTCCAAAATCTTTTTACAACAATTGGTCTAAATCACCTAGTCCATTCCAGGAATATTAATTCGGAAGGTACCGGTTCTGAGATGCACCAGCTGCTTACTACAAACAGTTGTCCTGAAAGCAGAGCCACCACCCTGCTGATGAAGGGACACGATCTGAGAAACAAGTATGCTTTCTTACTGCCTTGTCCCCAAGATGACTAAATAGCAGCCCCATTGCTTATGCAGCAGGGAATAGTGAGAAGGAAGCTTGCTGTTCCATCATAGAATAGAATCACAGAATCATCTATGACTCATCTGTGATTCTATGACAGTGCAAAGCTGAAGTGGCCAACAGCTTGGACTGGCAGACCTAAGATGAACGAGGAAGGTAGTTACAGATCAAGAAACATGCTGCTTTACACATATACATTCAAAGTATGCAGGGAAATTTGAAAGAAATTAACCTGAACTAAATATTCTTTTGCTATAGAACAGAAGTATTTCTAAACTGCTTACCTCAACAGGTAGTTCAGTATCTGAGACAGATACTGTACCTTGAGGAATTAAGGCATCAAGGACTGTACACAAGGCCAGCATTATTACTAAAAGTACGGAACTAATGTACAAGTATTACACTTGTGGTTAAGGGAAAAAAAACCCAAAACACACAAACTTGACAGTGTCACCTGGCCTGTACAGCTCACCAAGACTGGTTTATGGAACACAACAAAATGCGGGGTCAGTGCTTGAGGTCAACCCTGGATTGTTGTTGATCCTTTGGTATTTGTCTACCACATAGTAGTAACACCACCTTACTAGAATTAGGGTGGATATTGGTCAGAGATAGGACCAGGGAACATTTGTCTTTTATTCTCTCTGTTGATGATTTTAATGAGTGAAAATTATTCAAACCCACTAATATTATCAAACACATTTTATTAAAAAACAAGAACTAAAAAGATATTTTGATCAGTCAGTTTAGATTTACACTTCAGAAATGAAACAAGTCATTCTCATCTTAGTTACAGAGAGGAAAAAAAGTGAGTAACTTACATCCACGAATGACATCCTCTCTGATCCGCTTGTCAGCATCATGCTATTAAGATGCAACTCTTCCTTACCAAGCCCACTCAGGCCAGGGTAGCTGCCCTGCTTTCCACACACACAGACACCCAGACACCCAGCACACGTCTGACTCTGCAGGAGACAGAACAGAGAAGAGGATGACAAATGGCAATCGGTAGCCACTTTCTAACAGCCCAAGAACTGAGGTGAATGCACCAGCCCTTGGTAAGACAGGCCGATCAGAACTAGCATCTGTCGGGTCCTTTAAGTTCGAAGCGGAATTCCTCCTCCCTCCCTTTCCCTTCAAAGCTGTCATGAAAGACAATGATTTAGTTCCACAGTCATACTTAGGGCCTACCTACTTCCTTAACAAAAATAAAAATAGGTCACTTGGATTAGCATATGTTTAAATTTGCATTTAACTGCTATTCACATCCATCTTATTCAGCGGTTGAGTATATTTAGTTCCAGTAAACTATGAAAGATGAAAAACAGAATAGGGATTACCTTTATTTCTACTAAGGCAGCTCAAGTTTGTTTCGTGAAGACAGCTACACAGCCAAGTTAATCTAGAAGAGAACAATCTGTAGAAGTTCATATATAGGAACTGCATACAGTATATCATCAAGGATCTGCAGGAAGAATATTTAAGTAATTTGCCTTGTTCTTAATAACTTCTCCTCTTCCCTTACCCCAAGGGGTAAAGGATTTCCCTCTAAACTAGGAAAATGTAACATCAACTATCCTGCTGTAGAGACAGAATTTAAAAAAACAAACAACAAAACAACCAAAATCCAAGCATCTGTCCTAAGAACAACAGTAGTCTCCCTCAACATTTGATGTACTTAATGATTAACAGTGAGAGCAGGTTGGGAGTTAATACTAAGAAGAGAACAGACCCAAAGGAAACATCCATGGTATAGTTAGAGTGGACTCAAATATTAAATGTTCTCCAGCAGTTCAGCTTTTAGATAGCAAGACCGAAAAAAAGGGATATTCAAAAAAACAATTGACTCATTTATTTTTATCTTTTATTATGAGCTAATACCAGGATGACATTCAAATGTCAGATGGCACAATTAAGACAGTCTTGGTAGGAATTATTCCAGCATTCCCAAAATTACAATTTAGTACACGAATGGCATCAAATGTATGCATCACTCCCACAGAGAAAAATTATGAAATTCTGAATATCTTATACCAGAATAGTTTCTGCATCAAATGGGAAAAGAAAAACTGCTGGTAACACAGCTGACCTATAAACCTTTTGTGATAATGACCTGCAGAACAAAATATTCCCCTATTTAACATCTAGTAAAAAAAAATATGACTTTTGTTCAAGTTTAAGATTTAATACTTTTATATGGTTAGCCACAACAGGTATTAACCTCAGTTTTACTATATTTTTGTAATGCTACAAAAATCCTATAAAATCAAATTATAGTGAATTTTTCAGTGATTATAATTAAAAAAGCGCAGCTTGTACAAAATAAAAAAAATAAGATTCTATACTCTAATGAAAAATTTAAGACATTTTTAAATGAACAAAAGAAAGCACTTGTTAAGCTCTCCAATATTCAATGCATTCTGCATTTATCTGAAATAGCCAGACAGGAGCTAGAACTCCACTCCCCTTAGTTCACGACTAGTAATTTTGATACTATTATATATATATAGAGGATCTATGTCTGATATTTTTACAAATAAATACAGGATAAACCATATTGCATAGTGTGTGCTTGCTGTCTGAGTCACACTCCAGAAGTTTCACAGTTATGGTAGGGAATTAAACTTATAATCTATGGGATGAAACATGGACAGTACATGAAATTTAATTTTAAAAGCCATTAATTGTATCTGTAATTAATCAGTGAACTCAGACAAACAACTCTTGCCATTCTTGCCAGCCATATTAAACCAATTCTACTGGACAATTATATCCAGCCAACTGAAAAGCAACTGTTAGCTGTAACTGGGACCAAGAGAGATCTGCCTCAAAAAAAATGGTGGGGTTTTTTTTAAACTAAGTTTCTTTATATTCAGTAAACATGTTAGGAAACCTATGTTAACAAGTGGCACAGAGAGGCACTGATTGAAGTGTTGTGTGTTTGCAAATATGCATAATACAAACACACATGAGCACTCTGATTTCAGTTTCACAAACATGCCACCAGTAGGTTTAATACCAACTGAAAAACGGCAATCTTCCCATACAATTTATGTCACTAGAAGATAACTTGATTTTCCTTATAAATCTTAAAAAAAAGAAATCCAACAAAAGGCTTATCAGGAAGAAAAAAATACTAATTTTTGCTCAATCATAACCATCTTTTTTGTTGGTTCTTTGTTACTATCAACAAGATATCCATGAATCCTTCTGACTTGCAAATGTTAGAAAACAACACTCTGATTGGATTCAACATGCTTAGAGTTTTATGGCTTGGATCCTATGGCTCAAAGAGATTCAGTATACACAGAGTAAGCAGAATCTATAAAAAAATCCCTACTGTTGTGAAACACTAGAAGTAGACTTTGCACAGTTTGACTAAAGATAATGCAACGTGTGGCAGGCAAAAAGTGACAGGACTTGTATGCAGTTGCATGATCATATACACACACACACGCACACACCATACACACTCTAACTAGTGTAAAGCTCTGCAGATATTAACCCTTTCACCAGCTATGTTCATGGAAATGCTTTCTTTAAGGCAGGAAGTATTTAAGTAAGGTAAAGTTACCTTTATTTTATTCTTTGTACCTGTAAGTCGTTTCTACAGATTGTGACAATTTCAAAAACATAAATAGTGTCCTTAGAACATGTTTCCTAAATTAAGTTGCTAAAGTTCTGACCCACTGTGGAAGACATTCACTGAAAGGCCATTTAACACTTTTCTCATACAATCAGCAAATTTATTGCCCCAGCATAGAAAATAATGTTGAGAAATTTAGAAATGTATAATGGCAGGGAATTCCCATAAGCAAAATCTTATTTAAAAAAAAAAATCCTCAGATTCTTACCCACTGGTTAGAAAAAAGTTTATTTCCTTATACTACGTGGAATTTATATCTGTTTCCTGTGGTGTTTCCTATGTGTTTCTACTGACCTTTTATTCTGATGCGCTTTTTTCTGATCTTTTATATGGGTAAGAATCTGACCATATTCAGCTGTCTCCATCTAAGGACTAGCGTGTACAAAAGTGATATTTCCCAGTGAAATGTCTGCTGAGGACAAGGATGAAATAAGCAGGACGTGTACGTGAGCCCATGGCTTCCAGTTAAGCCGAGAACATAGCAGCATTGCCATTTGATTAGATCCGTTTGTCTTTGCAGGAACAGGTATTTCAGCTGGGTAAGCAAGTGAAACAGTTCTCTCCCACCCCACATTGCCAAGCTGGTAATCGAGAGTGATTTGCTTATTGATTTGTTGTTTCATGAGGAGAAGAATCAGAACTAGAGCCTTTACTTTCTTCACAGCAACCAATTATTTTGCATTTTTAATTTTGGGATACTTTCCATAATGAGCTGAATCAAAAAATCTATTTGAAAAATATATATTTTTATATATATAAAAAACTCATGTTTCGAATGTGAAATACCAATTAATTTTATCTTTCATCTTTGATTCCACCCCATTGTAGGAAACAGCTTAATCAAGCTTGCATGCTAATTATTCCTCAGACGCAAGCATATAGGCATTTCATACGTTGCCTAGTGAAAGGGCTAACCCTCCTTGACACATTCACGACTAGACCAGTGATTCTGAAGCAACATCCTGACCCTTAATACTGTCAGTTTCAAGCTATCAAGCTGAAAAATCCTTGATAAGGTGAGAAGATGTCACTGAGAATCAATTAGATGATGTGCCTAGAGTTCTGCAATACCATTTTCTAAAGTTTTTTATGCACCATTGATTGACAGAAAAAAAAAAATCCGTTTTTCTTTGCTTTCCAAGTCGCTCTGTGCAATGACTGACTCTTTGATACTGTCACTTTTTAAAAGTAAACCATACAAGCCCTCGTATTTCAACTTCAAGGGGGCTTATGTCCGTTCTTTGTTTTCCACCTTCAAAGGCTTAAAAAAATTGTGTTGTCATAGATTCATGCGCAAGTGCTCTGGTCGTTTGGAAATCATGGGAAAAGCTTGTTTTTTATATGGCCCAGAGTTTGGTTGCCGGATTGGAAGTGGTGCTGAGGCCTCTCCACAGACTGTCACATCCATTTGCTCTATTCCGCTTGTCTCCATTGGATATTCCACAGGTGTCTGAGTATTTGATGCGCTGGCAGAAGCACCTCTTCCCCAGAATTCCCCAGGGGAAAACTTTACAGGGCTTTAAAACAAGAAATATAAAAATCAGAGATGAAGATATACACAGCACCAAGGTATGTCCTTTACTCTGCAGGAAGCTGAACTCAAATGCCTATTGAGAAGCATTTATAATTCTTCCTTCCACTTCCAGAAGTTTGAGAAAGTTTCCATGTCTAGCTTCTACCATGGTCTCTTATAAAGTAAAATTCTCTCATTTGAGTAGTGAGGATATATTTCTAGATGATTGCAGAAGGAATTTTCTGTACTACCATGAATCTTTAGCGGCACATAAGTACTTAGGATGTTCTGAAACAGTTCTAGAGGAACAGTGTACCAAAGTCACCAGACTGTGAGGCTGTATCAGTGTTGAACGGCACACAAATTAGTACTCCTTGTGCTGCCAAACACCATAGATTTGTCTCTAATCATGTGGTTTGTGAAATAGGATCGGTGCTGTACCTCTAATGGAAGTGATGGGCTTACTGAGAAGAAAGGCTGCGGGTTTTATTTCTAGTGCAGATCTATTTCAACTACTTGCCAAAAAGCATATTACAAAGAAAGGAGGGGGGGAAAAAAAAAAAAAGAGATACCTGACTGGTGTCCTAGGGCTACCTATGACTCTGCGAGGTGATCGAATTTTTGGTTCAAAAGAAAATTTCTCTTTTACGCTTTCAAGTACAGATGGAGCCACATAGGTAAAACCCTGCAAAACAGGAATGAATGTGCTGTAACTTATAGGCAAGATTTACATTTATGAGCACTTGTGCAGTTATGATTAGCATCAAATAGTAAATGAAAATTATAAAAAGGAGAGTAAATGTAGACAAATGAACTTCCTGAAGCTAATGGCAGGACTTTTGGGAGTTCCTCACCCAAGTGCCTGCACACCCCAGCTATTTCTACTCAGATCACAGATTCCCACAGGCATGCTCAATTTAATTCATTTTAATCTATAGAATGGACATTATTCTCTCTGCATGACTGTGAAAGCAATCACATGTCCAGGGTTCATAATGCAACTACAAATTAGAATGCTGACATTTCAGAAAGCAAGCAACATTTGTTGGCTGGTTTATCTATATAAAGAAAACGTCAGCAATAATCAAAATAATTATTTTCAAAGCCTTTAAACATTTCAAACCTGTCGCAGAATGTGTGTTTAAAACTATGAGAGTTTGCTCCAAGCATCAGGTGTTAAGATTCAATAGAAGTACTTTGCCTGAAATGCCCTACTGTCTCCAATTAACACAACGTACCTCTCCGCAGTCATTACGCACTCGTCCCTGGCTCACTTACCAGAAAGACCTGGTTGGCACTTTCACTGAGAGTAGAGTCATCTGGGCTATCAACAGGTGTCTGACGTGTAAACTTTGAATCAAACTGGCTCACATCCTCTTCAGATTGCTTTGCAAAAACAAAATGGTTAAGGGTTTATATTACAGATATCAACCAAATGGCTTAGCGGTGATGAGTGTAGCCTCTGGATGGAGTTCATTCCATAGGTTTTTGGCAGAGCTCTGCTGTAGTAAAACCCTGGAGTGGTGTCGGAATCCTGTCGCTGCCAGTGGGAGGTCACTATGGGCACTGACACTGAGAAATAAAGGCAAGGGGGAGGGGCAAAAATTATGGATCAAAAAGGAACACAAATTAAAAAGATGCCTTTAAAAAAAATCTCAAATTACAAACAAAAACTTTTAGAAATACAACGCCAGTTTCTTGCAAGTTTAGCCCTCGTCACAACCAGTATAGAACAGTTGCAACTATTAGTTTTTGGAAGTCTCTCCAGGTAATTTCATCCTATTTTTGCAGATACAGAAGGGTTTCTATTGTGAGGGATAGATGACAACTCTGGAATAAATGACTATGAAAAATATTGTTTAATTCAGTCAAAGAGCAGCAGACTTAATTCCAAGATCCCTTCCCTCATTCGTAGGTGTAACTGAAAAGGCAGTATCTATTCATTTGTGCGGGCCTTCATGGCAACCATGGAAGCACATTTTCAAAAGCCATCTGGTTTGTACAAGTAACTTCCATAAAATTTGCTAGTAACAGAAAAACCCAAAACTATCTTCAGATAATTCATTTGGAAATATCAGCCTTGGGTCATTCTGAATTTCATTCAAAAGGTTGAGGGGGAAAAAAAGTCTGGAGTCCCCATGCTGTAGTATGTTCAACGTCAGTGATGCCTAAGTCAGTTTAAAGTGAGATTTTTAGTAGTGAGGAACTATTGGGGCGACAGTACCCATTGCTGCTGTAGCTAATTGTACCCAGAGGGAAAAAAAGATGGATGCCTCACACCATCAAAGTATAAGGTAGGATAATAGCGGCTTATTCATCACATCACTGGTTTGAGGTAAACTTTAATTACTGCCTATAATGCACGAGATGCATTGTAAATATTAATAAGCAAACATACAAAATGCATAATTAGGTGACTTCATTTACTTTTGCTTAGCAACTATTTATCATCTTAGTTTCAGCTAAGTACTGACTTACTGTATAATGTTTAGAAGCAGAAATTCAGAGATACCTGCACTTGCAAGTCTGTTTAACCTACAGATTAGAAGCAGGAGGAATTAAAACTGAAGCAGAACCTTCTTCCTCCAGGAGACCGAACAGTAGGATAAATTAGCTCTTAGCTGATTTTTTCCCCCCTTCTCACATAAAAAAAACAAGATCCTATTCCAGTGACGGATGACTACCATGACCACAGACTAATAAGACAGAACAGCACACTCATGACAGCCAGTATTTCATACTGTGTGGAGACATAAAGAGGGTTTTCTTTAAAATGTTGATAGAGCATCAGTTCTCAGGGAAAAAAAATCTGCATCAGGTAGCTTCTCTCTTTAATTTGACAACAGCGAATCTGAGAACCAGTAAACTCAGTTGATGCATTTAACTATTTAAAACACCAGAAATCAACGGCACTCCAGTTTGTAAGAATGAACTTTTTTAAGTTTTAAATTCCACATTGTTTAAGAACTTTCCTAAAGGCGTACAAGGAATATCTCACAACGTTCTGGGTACATACCAATAAGGGTTTAAAAGGAGGTTCCACCTTTCGTGCCAACAGCTCATCCCAGTTAATGTGTCTGAAGAACGGGTGAGCCTACAAGAGTTAGCAACAGCACAGAGTCATAATCCACTTTCTAGGTATAAATCACAGAAATTTAGGAATTAATAAGCGTGTTCTTTTCAGACACTCTCTGCAGTGTCTTTCTTTCCAAAATCACACATGGGTCTGGTGTAATGTATTCTGCAGCACTACATCAGAGTAGATGAAGAGCTGAAAATAGATACCATACCTCCAAGGCGGACAACATATGTCCCTATTGTGTTTTCTTTGAAAGTATTAGAAAAAGTCAGTTGACATGCAAAATACCTCTATGTCTTTCAAATTTAAAAGCTAGGTATCTAAAAATGTCTAAACACTGTATTAATGACAAATTATCAGAACTGTGACATAAGAAGGACTCTCTAGTACGTTGTTAATCTCACCACAAAAAAAGTCAAGCTAGAAGCAACAGGAACTAGGCCTCTGCCTTAACTTTTAACTGCGCAGCATTGAATGCAAACTAACAACGCTCTTCCCTTGAAAGAGCTGCACTAAATGCAAGGGCTAATAGGTTTTTCGTCAGACTGCTAAGAGTATCATTGCTCTTAGGTGGCTGATGGTACAATTAGCATGTGCAACTTCTGGAAGACAGAGCTAAAGAATGAGTTATTTTCCAAATCTCAAATTATCAAATAGGTAGACAGCTGCTTTCGTTAAGCTTTAAGCATTCACATTTTCATCAGTTGTCACGTGTGGCTGCCTTTTTGCTCAAGACAGACAAACTCTACTTCCTTGATGTACCCTCAAAGCTGTTTTATTTTCAGTGAGGTAATTTAAGAATTTCTGAGTTAAGCAAATGTTACCTGAACTTCTCCAGCATCTCCAGGACCAGCTCCTAGACGTGAGGCAGCATTTCTTTTTAGCAGCTTAAGGAGAAATAACATCCAAAAAAAGAAAAATTAGTTATACCATTATAACTAGACTAGTTCTGACATGAATCATCATTTGAATGAATACCATGCAGAATGAACAAGAACAATCAGAAAAATCTGCATTCATCAGAAAACAATTGCATTTCCAAGGAAAATCACTTTCTGTACCACACAAAACAAGACCGATTTATTTAGTAATAAAACAGGCTTGGACTGAATAGCCATACTGGTATCATTATATTTCTATTTTCTACATGCACGTGTAGTACTGACATTCATTAAAATTCTACCTTTTTAAGCAGATCTCTGGCTTCTTGTGTGAGGTAGGGAGGCAAGTTGAGTTTACACTTGAGAATCTTGTCAATTGTTTTCTTTCTGTTCTCCCCAGTGAAAGGAGGCTAGAAAGCACCATTGTAATGGGAGGAAAAACAGGACTTGTTCAGGTCTCTTACTTGTGTACACAGAACTCACTTCAGTAATTTATAAAGCAGATAAAATTACTGCAAATGGGACTTGCAAATAACTGTTTGGATGAGAGCAGCTCATGACTGTAGTCAACATAAGTGTAGCTGTATTTTAGTTATATTTCTTAGTCACGGTTTGTATATATACAAATATATATGTATTTATACATGCATCTGAATTAGAATACTACATAAGCTATGAAGAGAAATACATGCAATTATAACTGTGCACCTACTGCTCCAGTCAGCATGTCATACATTAATGCCCCCAAACTCCACCAGTCCACAGCGCGATTATGCCCACTCCTCATCAAGATTTCAGGGGCCCTATAATCAGAAAAATTGAAAATATGGAAGTATTTTAACAAGCTTAATACTAATTCTGACTACTACTTTTCAAACGAAACCACATTTACCAAGTAAAATTTCTGCAAGTGACTGAACATATGAACCATCAGTTAAAAAAGGCAAAATGTAGCCATTACCCCCACACCAGAGTAATACTTTTCTATTTCATCATGCAGCTCACATGTATTCAATTGTTCCACAGAACGTGTGTGTGACTGTTCCATCGTGAATAGATTCTTTACATAATCCGAAGTCAGTCAATTTTACATGACCTGAAATTAAATATATAAAATTTAAGACTTGCCAGAATTCTGACATTTGTATAAGTAACATTTAAAAAATAGGAATTTTTAACATGGATATGTAATAACTCCGAACTACTTCCAGATCTCTTCAGTGGTCTGACAAAGCAATAAAGCTATAAAACAGAATGAGGTAATCACAGATAAAACCTCCGTGTTCTACCTGCATAAGAAAGTGTTGCCACTTGGTGAACAGAAACAAGACAAACTACCAAAACTTATTCAGACAAATGTATTTAAACATAAAAGATTGTAGGGCATCATTCAGGTAAGAAAGTAGGCTATTTAATTTTACTGCTTGCTTCAAAGTTTAGAGAACAACCTTCAACAAATTGTAAAGTGCCCTGAATAATTCAGTACAAAGACTGAGACTAAGTAAATAAGTTGTTTAAGGTAACATGAAAATACTGGATGGTACAGACTGCCAGACTAATCAGTGTCACATAGTCAACGTAACAGCTAGGTAAGTCATTTCAGCTACGGAAGATTTGGCATCCTACCTAAACTGCCTTTCCTAACTAACATCTTCAGTCATCCCCATTACTAAAATGTCACTGATGCTACACTGAAGACACAGATCTTTATGTACAATGACCCAGTAGAAGAAATATTTCAGAGCTGCATAAATAGCGAGTCAACCATTCAAAAAATGCCTGTTGCTATAGACATGAAGCTTGGAGCTCGCTGGGGCCTACTAAAGCTGAAGAAGCCATGTTTAAGGACAAGCAATTAGCTTTGGCAATTCCTCAGTTATACCAAGAGCGATAATGAACATGCCATTGTTCTAAGGAAATCCACGTAAGAGCGAAGTGTTGTGACCTTTGAAGAATTGTTTTCAAATGACTGGCAGCATAACTGTCACTGGATTTCTACCTTGATGATTAAGCATGATATTTTCTGGCTTCAGATCACGATAGATGATTCCTTTTTGATGCAAGTGCCCCAGTGCCATTGAGATTTCTGCCAAGTAAAAGCTGAAAGGAAACATATGCCACACAGTTAGACATATTCAATCATGCAAAGCATCTTAAGCACTAAGAGTATTATGTACATAGCAATGGTTCCTTGAAAGTATCATTAGAAGCGTACGAGAGAATAAATGACAGAAACGATGCCTTTGAAGTTGGTTTGCCAAAAGGCATACAGACTCCAAGATGAACTACAAAATCATGCCATTAGCATTAGGTTTATCTGTGCAGCAGCTATCTTGTCATGAATATATTTGGAGAAATCTGAATCTACCAGTTACTGGTTAAAATATGCTTCAATCTGTATTACCACATCTAGATGGCAAAGCTGAAGGAAAAAAAAATGAAGCTAAGAAGGTAACCGGCAGCAGCCAGAGTCTATCTGCAGGACAGGATTACAGCCCCATAGGTACATCAAAGCCCTTCTAAGGCATTATCAGCAGGCACTGTGGGAAGATACAACTGTATCCAGTTGTGTGAAGCCTAATCAATAAGGGATAACTTCAATTTGTTTTATATAAAATATCGCTACTCAAAAGGCTTTTTCTCCTTCAGTAGAATAATTACCTGTATCACTTCACACATCTATTTGTTAGAATCCAGCCATTACAGTGACTTGGAAATGCTGTAACTGGCTGGTAAAATTGTGTGTGGATGAAGGAAAAAAAAAAGAAAAATAATTACATTTACAGCAAGTCTTTTCTCCAACACCCCAAACACCTCCTTTACCACAACCCTATGGAATACAGCCTCACTCAGCAACCAGCAATGGACCCGCTTCTGTAGTACGACTGGAGTTACACCAGCACAACTGGTAAGTACGGAACACAAACATCTTCCCAAAATCCAGTTAACTGCTCCTTAGACTATGAAAACGAATCAGTAGTTATATATAGTTTTTCAAGTCAGAGTATACAGTTTAAGCACTCGATAAAACCCCCCAAACTATCAATTTACCAAAATCGTTTCACTTACCAAGCTGTGTCTTCCATAAATATCCCTTCTCTCTCTAACTGCATAAATAGTTCTCCTCCTGTCATGAGAAAAATGAGATTATACACTATTAAAGTATCATTTTTAGTCAGTCAAAAGTCTATTTTCTAGAAAAACTATGAGCAACAGGTATTCTGTCCTGCTCTACAAAAAGTTGTTTCACAATGAACAACTGAGAACTTACTATTCTGTTATTCTCAGAATTCTAGCAACCTAAAGAAATGCAAAAGAAAAAAAATCAAAAGAGCCTGCTGAAAAAAACCAACAGCATTTCTGTCCCTGTATTTTCTATTGTTATAGCTTGAGCGAATTGTTTCTAATCTGTTTCCCCATCTGTGAAATAAAGATAACGCTTCCATGTTTCACAAAGAACCTGCAAAGACTAAAACGTCAGGTACTCCGTATGACTGCATAGAATCTAAGTGTAACATACAGGAATCCCAAGCCTGATGGAAGAAAAGGTATTAAAACCCCTCCTCTCTTGTGCTGTCATGAAAGCTAACTATTTTATGTTTCATTCATCTTTATTGCATTGAATTAGAAGGTTTATTTGTGTTATTCTAGGTATTTTTAATACTAATCTATTGTACATTTTTAAGACACCGTGCCAATAGTTAGCTGGCCTTTTATAAGTAAAGTAAGAAACTCAAATTCTTGATTACGTGAGCTACGAAGAAGCAGGTAACAAAATTTCATATACTGACCACTGAGATACTCAAGGATGAGGTAGAGTTTTCCACCAGTCTGAAAGGCATAAATTAAATCTACGATGAAGGGATGTTTTACTTCCTCCAGTATATTCCGCTCTGCTTTTGTATGAGCTGTATCCTTTGCATTCCTTACGATCATTGCCTACAAAAAGCAGAGATATGTGAGCACAAGAACATGCTAAACAAGGCAGACACATTCATCACAGCACTACGTATGACTCAGCAACATAACAAAAGAAGAAAATTTCACCACAATATATACATAACATGAGAGGTTTCTTATGGAAGTCTTTATTTATTTCATAGAAGTACACAATAATTTAAGCCGGAAGGGACCTCCTGACCTATTTAAACTAGCTACTAACTACACAGAACAATTTAAAGTTTAATTCTACTTCCAACTGTACTTGGATAACAACTGTAAACTGACAAAGTTTATTTTTAGGTATATGAAATAATTAGATAATTGTAACAGCTAAATGGAGGGATAAATTTTATTTTTTTTTTTTAGATTCAGATAGTAATGAAATGTGAACATTCAGGTTACCTTTTTAAGAACTTTCATGGCAAATATTTTCCCGGTGTTTGCTCCAGTAACTTTTCGTACTTGAAACACCTATACAACACCAACACAAAAGCAATCACATATTACGACCGCATTAGCCGTCATAAATTAAACAACAAAGTTTTGTGAAAGAGAGATGAGATCATCCACAAACTGCAACACTACCTGTGGGAGAAGAGCTACTGATTTGAACCAGAACCAGTTTAGGACATTTTCTGCTGCCACCAGCTGGTGAGGCTCTGCCAGTGACCTTGCTCCCACTACACCAACCTTGGCAGCCCTGAGGTTACCTTCTGGTAGAATGAACTTTTCAGAAAACAGGATGGGAAGATTAGACCTTGCCAAAGGCAGCAAGCGAGCACTTTAACTGCCTTTGGCGTAATGGATTTACTTCTGTAGAAGAGAGTTCCTTACCTTTCCATAGCCACCTTTGCCAAGCACGCGTAGTAACTCAAAGCACTCTGGTCGGATCTTTTCTGGACCTCTGTTTACACTAGTCTCTGAAATCTCAAATTTTTCACAATGTTCCATGACACTGGATAAAACCGAAACAAGAATATAAGACTACCTGATACTCAAAAACGATCAAATGAAAGTAAGTAAGCATATTTCTTTCTGAAAAGCATACACTTTATCTGACATAACCGAATGACTGCTTTGGAGATTTGGAGAATTCTCTGTGTCAGAAATTTTATTTAGGCATGTGCAAAGCAGTAAGCTGCAACTTGCACAGAAAAGATTACCCGCAAATTTTGGGGATTTATAGTATCAAGATTTCCTTCAGACTCCTTCATTTTAATACA
The DNA here is from genome assembly GCF_028858705.1 of Grus americana. NCBI lineage: Eukaryota > Metazoa > Chordata > Aves > Gruiformes > Gruidae > Grus > Grus americana. The sequence continues at coordinate 9,493,820 of NC_072870.1, read as the reverse complement.
TAATAAATCTCTGTATTGCACCAGAATTAAGTTTAAAAGACCAAAGCCTCAAACTGACTTAGCTATTCCTACAAGACCTCAAGGAAAGGCAAGGCTATAAGGTGTGTTTAAGTTTCAGATCACATTCAGCAGCCCCAACAGTCATGGTAAGACTTCTATAACACCAATACCTTGCAGAAAAAGCTGTACAAAAAAAGTCTCACAACTCTGAACATGCCACAAAAGACTGATCCATAATTTAATGATGCTTCTATAAATTATGCTACAGTTCTGCAAAAGACCAACAGATTGATCCTGCTAAAGTAAATGTAACTGAACTGTTTTAACTATCACTGTCTTTCTTCTCACAACACAGTATGCTGAAACAATCTGGAAGTCTATAAATGCAGTAACGCTAAAGGTAGCTGTCTCCTGAACGTCAAATCAGAACTTCTGAATTCTCATCTGCTTCAGACTGCTATGCAGATCTGCAACTGGAGCCTTTGTAAAATGAACAGAACATACTATGTTCTGCAGACAGTGCATTATATTCGTATTAGAAATATTATTCAAGTACAAGAGATATCTTAGGAGAAACAAGGATTAAAAGACAAACAGCAAGTTTCGCCAGAATTTTTTTTATTATTATTATTTTATTTCAAGATACAATTCACAAATTTTAACGTGAAGAAATACTGAAACAACTAGAAACAACTCAAAACTGAACAAGAATGACAAAATTTTCTATTTAACTTAACAATGTAACAAAATTAGAAGTTATATGTAGTTGGCATGAATGATACAGAACATTTTCTAGCAGCAACTTACAGGTCATATTGGCCAACTCCTCCATGGTCCATGCTCTCACTTAACTGACCCTGGGGATGGGAGGGGTAAAAGGAAGATTAATTATAACAAAAGAAAAAAAAGCAGCGTTAAAAATAAAGGCACTGATGTGTTTTACAACTTCTTAAATTATATATATATGAAATAATTCTATATATAATTTATATAATTAAACAAGTTTAAATGTCAGGAATAATAAATTATCAGCAGAAGATAAGAAATCTACAAAATTCTGTGCAAGATTTGCAATACTTCCACATACCTCAAACAGTGACACAGGGAACCACTGTTTTACCTGACTGCGTTGTTACTCAATCACTTAAATATTAGAGGTAACAATTTCACACACCCCCAGGTAAATTTGAAAAATGTTAAGGTACTGCATTTTTCTTTATAGTTGCTCTGTATACAAATTTTAAAATCCTATTACAGTACTATGCAAATTAGAACAATAGTAAAGATTATGTGAATAGATGAACTGGGATTCATATGCACTAGAAACACATAATCTACTGAGAAGGTTTTATTATTTTATATTGGTAATAATCAAATCCCAATAGCAGTGAAAGAATTAAGCTTCACTCTGATGTTAAATACCTTTTCTGACCAATAATCATTCAGATAGATTAATGCATGCAAATATTACTAAAGAAGGTTCAAGCACTTCAACATCAGAACTAATCACCATTAAAGAATGTAGGTCAATTTTGAAGAGATATTTTATTCAACGAATTTTCAACTTGATCCTTTATGCAAGATAATACTTCCCTATAATTGTGGCTCTACATGGCAAAAGAAGTGCAAACCAAGCAGACAGCTGGAATGAATACAAATAGAACTTAATGGATAAGCTTCTCATGAGCTTTAGACTACACCTTAACATTTTTATTTTTAAAAACGTGCATAAAATAACAACTGCAAGTTAATGAGAAACAGCCTGGAATCTACAGACTGAATACTGATATATTGAGTGACGTGTGAAACTCTGAGAACCAGAAGGAAAAAAAGAAACAAACAACACACCACTGAGATCTGCAAAAAGCAGACCAAGCCAAGGAGTGCACTGTAAAATATTATGTAAGTGAAAACGCTAACCAAAGAAAATCAGAAACTTTCAACAGCTTCCAAACCATTTAAACATTAAAGTTTACAGAGGTTGCTTTATTTTGGTGGGTGATCTAGAGGGGAATTTAACGCCTGGTTCCACCTACTAGCACCACAAGCAATTACGGAGTCCAAAAGTTCAAGTTTGTTTCCAGCTCCTGTCCTCTTGATAACATTTATTAGAGAAATACAGCTTATTGACATCTGTTTCACAATAAAACCCACTAAAACTGCCCTTGACCCTACCATTAGGTGCCAACAAACAAATTAAAAAAAAAATTCAACAAACAGGGACAATAAACACCCATCATGTTCCTAGAACAACTCCTCAAGTTACCCCATGGTTCTGGCAAAGTTTACACATGCTTCTCCTGCCCCTGTGAACTATGGTTTTCATTTTCAGTATTAACTTGAACAAAATTCACTTTAAATACCATTCCACTATTTTCAGGTTTTCCTCTCATTTTGCAAAACCAAGAAATGCAATGGTGTTCTGGCTGGAAAGCTAGCAGTCCTTCAGCCTATGCTTAATGTTTCCTTTATTACAAACACAAAAATTAAGGCTGGTTTTTTCACCATAATAATTAATGCAAACAACCATATGGCTTATGAGTAAACTCTCCATTTAAACAGTTCTTCAGATTTTCTAGAATGACTGTGCCTATTCAAAGCGACAGCTGATCTGTTCTTGCTACAACCAAAGCTTACAGCTTTCAGGGACCAGCACCACAGAGATTACACAAGATGGTCCAGACTTCACACCTTGCTCACTTGCAGTTTAATGATCTCAACTGCTCTGGCTGCAGTGTCCTCCTGATCCTTGTAAGACATGCACAACACCTACAGAGATAATTTTCCATGAAACTTTTTTCCCCTTACACGTTCCTGACGCTTCCCCTTCTTTCCTGCTCTTATACTCCCTGCTTTTCACTTCTATTTTAACTTCAAGTCCATTCTCACCCTCCAAAAGGCTCCTGAGAACCAAATTAGGTCGTCAATGCGCACTCATGTCCACAGTTGTGCCATAAAAATTTCAGTCATAGCAATTTTTTTAAATCCACAATAACGAATGAATTTTTAAATTGTTCCCTGAGACCAAATTATTGGAACATGAGAAAGAACAAATTCAACTTTCTTGCCACCCCCCTCAGAACCTGTTCTTGGCAACATTAACAGTGTGATGCAAGCGACATTTTTTTAAGCCAAGTACTTTATTGATTGTTGAGATGACAGACGGTGCTTTTTCCTGCAGGTTGAGAAGCGTTCAAGCCTTCAGCTGTCAAACAATGTCTCTACAGTTTATATGCAGTGTGGGCATTCCAACTGTGATACAGAGTATCTGGTTATCTCAAAGAATGTCATTAGTATTCAAATAGCAAAAAATAAATGCAGTAGCAGTTTAAGCAATAGCAAATGTTTAATATACAAAACAATATAAAAAACCAACAATTGCACTAGAAAAATATAAACAGAGATCTTGTAATAAACCGCCTCCAAAGCCTTAACAGAATCTATATGACCATTACAAAATGACAAACTACAGATTACAAGGTGAACCGTTTATGAAAGCATGAGATGGAGATGCACGTTGATCCATACAGACGTCTAACGCAGCATTTTTAAGCTTTGCTTTTAATTTTGGCGCTAGAGCAACTTCATACAGTTCCAGAAAGATTACCATTTCTGCACTGACATTAAAACATGTGACAAGGGGGGGGGGGGGGGGGAAAAAAAAAAAAAAAAAGAAAACCCACCCCGCTGCGGCACTTGTGCTACGAAATCCAACGCAAAACTTCCAAGGGAAAAAGCTCCCGCAAGTTTGGCGCAGCCCCCCCCCAGCCACCCCCGCCGGAGCGCAACCGCCGGCCGCCCTGGGCGGAAAAGCCCCGCTCGCCAGCTGCCCAAAACCCGCTCCGGGCCGAGGGCGCGACGCCGCTTCCTTCGCGCGGATCGTAACTCCCCGGCCGCCTCCCGGGCGCTACGAGGCCGGGCCGAGCGCGGAGCCCGCCGCCGCCGCAGCGCTGCCTCCCCCGGCACAACTGTCGCGGACGGGCTCTCTCGCCGGGCAGGGCGCGGTCCGGGCCGCCTCACCTGCGCGGGGCCAGGGCGGCGGCCGCCGCCGCGCTCCGCCTCGCCCGGCTCCCGCCCCGCCGCAACCGCGGCCCCTGCCCACCTCCGCAGCGTCCCCTGCCAGGCCGGGCGCCGGCGGGATGCCCCCCGGCGCGGGCCCGCGGGCCGCCTCCCGCTCCCTCCCCTCGGGCCTGCCCCTGGCGCTGCTCCCCGCTGCGGCCTCCCGCTCCCTCCCCGCGCCGCGCCGGCTCGGGTTCCCCCCTCTCACCCCCTCCTCCAGCTCCTCGTCCGAACCCGCGTCCTCAGGCTGGTCCAGATCGATGTCGAACACGCCCGCCATGGCGCGGGTGTAAGCCGCGGCGCCGCCGCCCCTTCCTGGCTGTGCTGGGAGCACGGGGCCTGGGCCGCCTCATGGGCCCGCACCCCCTAACTCCGCCACGGACGCCATCACCGGCCGCCCGGCCTCAGCGCGCCTGCGCCTCCGCCCCGACTCCGGGCGTCGCGCAGGCGCACGAACCCTTCCGGCATTGGCCGGGGCCGTACTGAGCATGCGCGGCGAGGACACTGCGGGGCGGACGGGCGTGGGGCTGAGTCTGAGCGTGCGCAGTGCGCGCCCGCCTGCCTTGCTGCTGGCACAGAGCGTGCGCAGAGGGCATAGCGAAGCCGCTAGGACGGAGCATGCGCATAACCGTTTGTGAAGCCCAGAGGACTGCCGCTTGTTGCCGGCTTGCCCGGAGTCCCTTCTGAGCATGCGCGAAGCGGGCTGTTCGAAGGCGCGTTTCGGTCCGAACCGGCGGGGAAAGAGATCGCGGGGATCAGGTGGCTGCGCATGCGCCGTCGGTGCCTGAGCGCCTCAACTGGGGGCGTCGAGGTCAGCCCTGAGGAGGGGCCGGTGGCGAGCTGGGTGGAGGGTGGCTGGCTGGCGCTGCCTGTGTGGGGGGCAGGCACCCCAGGAGGGCAGTAAGCTCCCTGGGAGGGTAGCCGTACTGGCGAGGAGGCCCGGGTGGGCGGGAGCCAGCGAGTAAAAAGGCTCTGGAAGAGGGGGGTGGTGGCCGACCGACGTGAGGGCCGGGTAGCGGGCAGCACCGCCAACATGGCGGCCCCGGAGGATTGGCGAGAGGTCGCCCGGCGGGCGGCCCTTGGCCGGGCCCTGTCAGCACGGCGGAGCCCGAGTGGGTGTCCCCACGCAGGCGGACGCCAGGGAGGAGGGCGCAGGCGACAGCTGCCTGCTCCGCGTGACATGCGCAGAGCCCACCAGTAGTAGGCGCGGGAGGGTCGGTATCACGCGTGGGTTGGACATCAGTCTTTTCTGAAAATCATTTACAGATTTATTTATTTTCTGCGGTAAGGAATAACGCGGCTTTGCTGCAACGCCCAAGCTGTCCTTAGGCCGTGAGGTGCAGACTGGCAGCAGTGCACAGGAATCAAAAATAGCACATACCTGCCTGCAAAATGCGGCAGGATCGAGTTACAGGCGTGGGCAGTTATCCAAAGAATGCTCTTGCAGAAGTGCTGCGGCACAGCTGGGATGATAATGAAAAATAGCAGCCCAAATAATGAAGTGAGTTTAAAAAAAAAAAAAATTGACCTTGTTTCTGTGAAAGGAGAACATAAAAGGGAGAAACCAGAGCTACTGCAAAATGCTGAGTGGGGAAAAAATGTCAAAATATACTGGTACTGAATCAAAAACTTTGCTCTCTGTGGTGGAAGCAAGGGGAATACTATAGGGAATCCTTGTGTCACCTCAGCAGATTTTGGCATCAGGCCCTTTGCAGTACAGAACTGGAAAGCAGCTAGATTTTTTTGAACAGGCTTCACATTTGTAAAGGCACATGGTACTTTCTTATTAAGCCTATTATGCTTTTGCAGCCTAATCCTATAACTTTGTTGGAGTTACAATTATTTGTTTCTATCCTGCCTTACTAAGCAGAAGCAATAAAATGGAGACTGTGCTTGCTGTACTGTTGGTTTCAGCCCCGTTCAAATGTATAGGAACAGTAAACAGACCGATTTCCTGTAAGCTGCCATCTGCGTTCTGACATTCAGGAGAAAGTGCTAATAGTCCGTTTCGCCCCAGAAATAACCAGTGGTTGTAGCATAGCCTTTTCCTTCTCACTAGACATTCTCAAAAGTTGGAAAACTGGTAAGAAATCTACTTGGCAGAACTTTTTTCCCCCCTCTCTTTTCCACAGTTACTAAAGGCATGCTTCTGTTTTTTAGGTTTAAATACAAAGTGAATAAGAATGTCAATAGTCACAATCCAGCTTGGTCAGTGTGGTAATCAGATTGGTCATGAGGTGTTTAATGCTATCTGTGGTGATGTCCATGGCACGCATGGGTTGTGTTCCAAGAAGGAGAATGAATCCTACCATGATGCTTGCAAAGAACGTTTTTTCAGAGAGGAGGAATCTGAAGGTACAGTATATAAGTGTGTGTTTCCCACAGAGGGTCTGGTTGCCAGCCTAATACAGTTAAGAGTACAGAAATAATAAAAGTCTTTTACCTTCACTCTTGAAGAATTGTCACAGCCCTCTGCCTTCACAATATCGCTAACAACCATGGAAGCAAAATCCTAGCGCAGTAAAGCGTCTGAGGCCACAGAGCAAGTCTGCCAGTAACACAGCTGGAAACTGAGCATATGTACACAAATAATCTTTTTTCCAAATATCTGCATTTTCTACTGTAGATAGATCATACCATGGAGTAGGACCCAGAGTACCTGACTTTGGTGTTACCAAATGCATTAAGTGGTTTCTTTCCTGAAAGGTCTATGGTCTCTAGAATTCATATTTGTCTTTGGAATAAAAGAAGGTTCTCTAGAAATCCATGGCATTGCCAAGTCCTCCTCTCTGTACCTGTCTATACCGTCCCATTAAATTAATAGTTCAGCTTTTGTGGGTGGGAGGAAAATAATTTGGGCTGTGGTGCAAGTCTGTCCATCTTACATTAAAAAAAAAAAGTTCTAATATTGGCATGTTTTTCTTAGGGTTTTGGTTTTTTTCTTCCTATCCAGTACCTGTTGCCCGAGCTGTGCTTGTTGACATGGAACCTAAAGTAATCAGCCAAACCTTATCAACAGCTGCCAGGTCTGGCTACTGGAAATACGATGGTCGGTCACACTTCTGTCAGAAGCAAGGGTCTGGGAACAACTGGGCAAATGGGTATGAACAATTGGTTCAAGCTTCACTAAGGGAACTGTAGAGGCTAATGAGCTGTCTAGACTCTAGGAGTGCTACTATTGCAGCTGTGTGAGGTACAGAGTATGTAACATTAACTTGATTTATTTTTAAGTTAAAGTAGCCTTATATGTAGCAGTGGAATTTCTAAAGTGCTTTTTGCAAGGTGAAATCGGTATTACAGTGAAAATGTAACATTTTAGAATAGAGTGAATATATTTAAGAACAGGAAACAGTAAGCACAGTTTATAAACAGCTGTTTGGCAAAATAAATGTCACAGCTGAGGATTGTTTATTGCAGATAGAATGGGTGACATAATGCCAGGTTATATAAATAATAATAAGGAAAGTATCCTTTATGAATAGCTTCACCTGACTGCTTTTATTTTTATATAACCTGCCATGTCTCACTGTTTTGTCTTTTATTCAACAGTTATTCTGTTCACGGGCCTAAACACAAAGAAGTAATAATGGATCTGGTACAAAGAGAAGCAGAGAAATGTGATCGACTGGGTGGATTTTTCACAATAATGAGCATGGCTGGTGGTACAGGATCCGGCTTGGGAGCATTTGTGACCCAGTGCTTAAGAGATGCTTTTCCAAGCTCATTTATACTAAACCATGTTATCTGGCCCTACGGCACTGGTGAGGTGAATGTCCTATTTCCCAGAGATATTCTGCAAGTTTGTAATCACTGTTTACTTTTAAACATAAAATATTTGCAACTGAAATAAACTAGAAGAGAAATACATTTTTAAAAACTTTAACGGGACAGAAAGTAACAGAGCTAATGAACTGTTTGCCTAATAGTTGGTACATGTCCTTTCACCCCCCCAAAAAAATTCTTGCAAATGTAAGTACTAAAGTATAATGCAGTTTCTTGAGAAGCTCTATTAGCTAACTAGAAATCTTTTGTTAGGATAGTATCTCAGCATTATAATCCGTTCCCAGACAGATCTTATTCTAGCACGTTTGTATGAACTGAGAAGGATAACGTGGTTTTCACAGGTCTTGCTCTCTTCCTATGAAAAAGCTCTGCTAGCTCCTGACCTCATTCTGCACTTTGGCAAAGAAAATGAATCACTTCCTAAATCATAACTGAGGAAATGACAGTAGCCAGAGGATTATAAACTAGAGATTAAGTTGTTTGATCTCATTTGTGTCTATTGTTTGTTTGTTTGTTTCCAGGTCATTGTTCAAAACTACAACTCTGTTTTGACTCTGTCACATCTGTATCAGTCATCAGATGCTCTTCTTGTTCATGAAAATGATGTCATCCACAAGATCTGTGCTCAGCTGATGAATATTAAACAGATCTCCTTCAGGGATGTAAATCAAGTCATTGCACATCAGCTGGGGAGTGTTTTCCAGCCCACTTACACAGCAGAAGGTGGCTTACACTATAGCAGAAACCCATTAGGTATCTATCTACAATATAGCTGCCTAATGCATTCTCACACATATTGCTGCAATCATTCCATGTTGTCAATTTAAGCGATTCAGTCTCCTTACTCAAGTATTCAGATATATCCCCAGTTTTAAGATAGAAAAAGTGAAGCAAAAGACTAAATTAGCAGTTCAATCGCAATTTTGTAGCAGAGTCAAAAACAGATCCCCCAGCTTCTGGTTTCATTCTTTACCAAAAGAATCCTGTTTCTCCTTTTTCAAGTGCCTACAGACACCCTTGTATCTATTTACATTTCAGAGGAAATTTGTGGAGAGTAATTTTGGATGGAGTTTTACATCGCACCTTAGGTTAGAAGTTTGTATAAACTGAAACAAAATGAAAGTTTTGTGGTTTGTTCAGGCAGAATACAGGCTAGCATACAACTTGGTAGCAACCAGCAACAGGCTGATGTTTGTATCTTTAAGAGATTAGAGAGTTATCCATATTGCCAAGAATTTTGCTTATAAAATTAAACTTTCACATCTGTCTGTCAATCTCTTTAACAGTGCATAGGGTCTTTGAGATTTGGAGCCAGACTATAAAGAGAGATAAATCTAAATTGTAAAATAAGAGCTACTAACACACTTGCATAGAACTCTGTAGTATGTAGCAAATTTGCATTACTTTGATGTATGTCCATATATTTGTCAAATCAAAACTTTATATATCCTGCTTTGCTTCTTACCTTAAATTACTAGATCTTTGTAAAATTCCTCACTCTCTTTTCCTATTTTAGCTAGTCTATGTGATATTTTTATCAAACGAGCAGGTGTTAATTTCTTCTTTCAGGAGACTTAATGGAGATGTTAGTTCCACATCCCGAATTCAAGATGTTGGGTCTTCGTAACATACCTCAGATGCCTGAAAACTTCCTCGCTTATAGCACATTCAGTTGGCCTGGACTCATCAAACATTTAAGGCAGATGCTCATTGCTAATGCTAAAATGGAGGAAGGTAAAAAGCATTCACTCATCTTCAGTATCCATCACCCTTTAAGCATTTATTTTTACAGATTAAATAAAGCTTATTGTTTTGTGGAGCTCACTGACTAGCTTTAGTCAGTTCAGAAACAAGTTGCTGCCCTCAGACAGCAGGAATTTGCCTCTACATAGCCAGCTGCTCCTTTAAGTATTCACTCAGCTGCCACAGCAGCTCCCGGCTTGCTCCTGTTTTTGCTCCCAGACATCTCAGTTAATTATAACTATTGAAAATATGCAAAACAAACCAACAGTTTTTGGCTGTGCACTTAATTTACATGATTCATTTGGAACATTCCTTGGATAGTTCTGCTATGATTTTTCTTTTTACACCTTCTACTAATAAAAATAATTCTTAGCTTTCCCATATCGTTTACATGGGGAATTCAGTATAGCTTCCAGTTATGCAGAGAATGGGCTGGCAAATTGCTAAGTATAGAAAGAAGTATCCATTTTCTCTGGTAAGACTAGTGACTACCAGGCAAATACTGCTGGATTAGCACCTTTTTCCTCCAAGAATCTTGTAATTGCTGCTTAACTAATGTGCAGAGGCTACAAACTCTGTGCCAGCTTGGGGCACGGTGTTAGTTACCATCTGACTCTTCAGCTAGTCTGAATCCATATTCCATGAAACATTAACTGTCTTTTATCTTTTTTGCCAAAAATCTCATAAGGTATTGATTGGCAAGTACGACCACCATGTCTGGGCTCCTCCATCCCCTCCAGTCATTCCACAAACAAGCCGCTGCATTTCAATACTTCCGTTGCCAACCTGGTTATCCTACGAGGAAAAGATACGCACAGCGTAGACTTAGGTAAGAAGGAAAAACACAGTACCTCGGTGATTCTTGTTTCACATCTCACTGCTTTCTTTGCAACCATATCTGATGAAAGTGAAAAAACCCCAAGGCCACGTATTTGACTACTAAGGTCAATATTCCCTCTACAAACATTTTAATTTTAATGTCCAAGGCCACGTTGTCTAATTGCTTAGGGCTGTTGTGTTTACAACTGAGACTTCGGTGTTTCCAGAAGCACTTCAGAGGAGGAGGAAGACTGAAGTCCATATATATGATAGGATTCTTGGCTATATTGTCTGAAAATATATTTAGCTGCTTCTGGAGTGATGAGCATAGCTTGCAGATAAAGTACCAATATAAGAGTATGCTTCTAGATAATCTGAGGAATCTCTTTAAAACAGTTATATTTGCAACAGGCTGACCACTCTGCAGATTTTTTCCAAGGCCTGAATTGATCTGCTGAGCATTGATTAGGTCACACAGGACTACTGAGATTGAGATATAGGAGCTTGTAGCTTTATATTTGTCAAAAGGGCTGTCTTATTTCTGCTGCAGGAAGTTTCCGAGATCCCTCATTATATACATCATGGCTAAACCCTCAGGATGCTTTTAATGCATGGAAAACACCAAGATCATTTAACAAGTACGAAAAGTCTGCTGCTTTGGTCAGCAATAGCCAGTTCCTGCTGAAACCTCTTGACAGTGTTGTAGGAAAAGCTTGGAATATGTTTGCTTCCAAGTAAGTGAAAATAATTATGCTGATACTTCATTTATAACTGCCAATATCTTCAGTAGCAAAATCGTTGTAAATACAGCTTGTTCTTTCAGCAAAGTAATAATAAGTGAATAAGCATGAAGACTGTTCCCACACTTTAATGGAAACATTTTTATGCTTGAAACATGATGGCAGGGTAAGGAACACAGAGCAGCACTTATGTTCTGTGGATAAGTGAGACCACATATTCTAGTGCTGTCAATTTAACTATTTTCTAGGTACTAAACCTCCCCAAATTTAGTGCATTCCAGTGTGACCATTCTAAAAATAACACATAGAAACTCTTTTACTGATCATATAGTTTCTAAAGTGTGTACAGACATGCTGCACAGTCCGGGAAACAAGTTTCTGGCTCAGTTCAGAAGCATTTAGGGGATTTGTGTGTTTACTAAGGCTCCCATGCTGTTAGTTTGATTTTTCATTAGAACCAAGAAATCTAGAAAATAATTGCCTCTTTGTTTTGGTCATCATGAAGCCAAGGTTACTGCGTGTCACAGCAGATGTCTGTTAAACATGAGTTTCTGGCACAGAAATTCTGCAATTAAAAGCCAAAGCAGGAAAAGTGCTTCCATTAGCTGTGCTCCTAGTTTTACCACCTGTTACAAAAATACCAGCAATGAGAAGCAAGCTATCCTGCACACACAGGTTTAGGCTTTGCATCTCAAATCTATAAATCTATCCAACTCAGGATATTCTGTGAAATTACTTTTCTCATTTAATAATCGCTTTTCCTTCCATTTCGCAGTTAGCTCAATTTTCTTAGCTGCAATTTTGTATCCTTAAGCAATACACTACATTATAAAACTTACTAGAAACAAGTCATGACTTATCAATGAGTATGAATTACAAAATGAGTTCAAAAGAGTACAGTAGAAACTAACTAGCATGGTTATTGGGTGGAAACCAATCTTCATTTAAGTTTTTACAATAACTGTACAATCTGATTTCATGTGTCAGATTCTTCACTGATTTCTAATGTCTTACCTATTTTCCTACTGTGACTTCCACACACAGAGCCTATATTCACCAGTACACTAAATTCGGAATCCAAGAGGAAGATTTCCTGGACAGCTTCACAGCTCTGGAACAAGTTATCTCCAGTTACAGCAACCTTTGATTTTTTTTTATTTTTTTTTAATGGTCTGAAATAGAACTTTCCTGAAAGAACCTAGCACTGGAAAGCCTTCCATCAACTTCCTGAAGTATATCAATTACTGGACTGTAGCTATTTTTCAGTCTTGTAAGCAGTGTGTGCATGTGTTAGAATAGTAAGAACTGAATATATTCATATGGGCAGGTATTATTCATATTTAAGATATCTAATAAATAGCTATTTTTCAATACATTTGCTATGCGCTGTAGCTAAGTCTTTGAACATAATTTTTGGCATTTGGATATTTTTCATAAAGAATGTCTATGCAGAAGGATTTTTCTCCAGGCTAAAGTCTAAGCATCTAACCTATCATGAAGTAATGTGTGATAAAAATTAAATGTGTGCTTGACTACAGTAGTAAGGCATTCCTGGGTATCATTCAAGATACAACAGTGTGCCATCAGTTCCTTTAAAGCAAAGTAAAATTCTGTTTTAAGAACCTTAACCTTGACAAAATGGCAGAAGTTTTGAACCGTCTTTCAAAAAAAGGTATGTAGGGTTCTTCATTTTCCTGTCATCCTCAAGTTATAAGAGAGATTACAATGAATTATATGCTTTTCTGGCCATTTCAAGTGGTGTTACCTACCAGCTGGGGGAAGAAAAAAAAAGTCCCTATAGCACATCAGAGGTCTTGGCTATTTGTTACGGGCGAACCATAGGTTTAGGCAAAACTACAACTCTTGCTCTTCTTCCTATAAGTTAGAAACAGGTAGCTTTTTAACTAATTTGTTATTTATTTAAACAGAGTTGGGAGGAGAATTGCTGATAGATTTCAGATGTAAGAGCCTGGAATATAATAGAATAAAGGGATCGTATAATTTCAAAAGTCGATTTAAGAAACGGGCTCTTTTTCGCACACATTTTTACACGACCACAAGGTGGTGCCCCTGTGAAGCCGCAGCCTGCACCAGCCTGGCAGGAGGAGATCGCCATAGCTCCTGGGGGCACAGACTGGATGCTTATAAAATAAGAGAGTACAGGAGGTGTAAGGATTATGTTGTAACACCGAGCTTTATTCAGCCTTAGCTTGTCACTTAATGGTAGGGAAAGCTTTTGGAATTCTTGCCATTTCTCCCCCCATGTCACACTGTTCTCCCATAGAAATAATCCCACTCACTATTAAATAGGTATGCCAAAAATAAAAATTTAAAAAATCCATTTCAAGGACTTTTCCCTTGACAAGTGGACAAATCTCATCATTTCCCTTTAGGTTTTAGTGCTGTTTTGTGCCAGGCCTCTGAGCTTTTAACTAAAAGATAAACAAGCACATAGTATGATGCTAAATACGTTAAAGATGTTTGCAATATGGCTAGCAATGCCCACATAGAAATCTTACCCTAGTAGCAATTCTCATTTAGATTTTAAATCTTTAATGAATTAACACAGTGGTAGATGCAGAAGTGACCTTGTAATTCTGCTAGGCTTCAGTTAGTGCACAGCAGATGCTCTGTATTACTCTATTTCCTTTTTTCCTAGTTTCATTTACCTCTTCACTTTTGTTCAGGCCAGGTACAGAAGCACTAAAATCCACCCCAGAGCACCTGTTCTCAAAGCAGCTCTGGCACAGGACACCTGGAATGGCAAACAGACTTCTTGACAAGATTCAAGTAACCGTACGATTGAATCTGAAGAAAATAAGTAAGTACTGACGCTAAGTTCTCAATTGCTCAAGTACACCCATAGTAACAGCTGATCACCAGTATGGTGATCAATGCAAGCCTCAATGGATTCTGAGAAATGTCATGGTAGCTTATAGACAAGCAATGTTAATCTCTCATGCCTTAAAAGTTTCAGCTGCCTGCTAGTAGTAGGGCAACTCTCAACCCACCTTAGAGTTGAGTCTAGTCCTAGTTCATGCAGAAAAATTACCTGTGTACATTAAGAGCTATATTGGTGCTTCAATTCAATAGGTAAATCATTAAATATACAGGGGAATGAGAATCATTTGTGGGATGGGTGGGGAGAACACAAGAGGGAAGGCAAAGAGGAGAAAGCAGGTAGGGTAAATATACCAAGTAACTTTTCCTATAAAAAGACACTTGACCTTTATGACAGAACATTTTGACAATACTCTTCTTGCAGAGCACAGTACATAATCCAACAACTCAGTCTGGTTTGCTTTCTCTTTTCACTCAGTTGCTCTAATTCCTGTTTTAGGAACTCCCTCTCAAAAGGGGAAGACACAATAATCATAGTTCCAACTATCCAGCCATACTTCAAGCCCTATACTGCTCAGTAGAATTTGAGTTGTTTGGAAGTTTGAAACTACATATAACTTTTGTTATAGAATATTATTTGTGATATTTAATATTTTTTTTTTCACTAAATCACTTCCTGGCAGCTCAGAGCTGGGGGACTGTTCTGATCAAAAGGGCTTTTCTGCTGATGTGTTTTTGTAGGTTTCAGCCATTGTCTTTAACTCGGGAACTTTCACAGAAGAAACTGGAGGAAAGATTGCACAAGAAGTTAAGATAAACAGCACAGGCAATTCAAGTTTGCAAGGAACAAAGGGTCAGGAAAGGAGACAGTATGGTGAGGTTCTCCATCCTCCCTCCTGCAACAGTCACAGGATGTTTAGCAACATAGAAATAATTTTCTCTAGTGTTTTCAACAAATAACAGGCTGAGAACTTCTTCCAGTATCAGAACTGAGAATAGGTAACCCTGTGTCTGAAAAAATTACCAAGTCCCAGGAAAGCATATTCTTCCTCATTGTTCCACAGGACAGTTAAAAGAGATTTTTAAAAAGCTAAGGACAGATAAGTTCTCTCTTAAATAAGGAAGAGAGCAATGGGTTACTGTACTGCTACATCAATAAGTAACTTTATTGCAGAAATAACCTTATATTATCTCTACGTATTTATAATTCTGAGCATAAAGCAAATACAGCAGGTGCTTATTGCTCCTATGAATGACATAGACCCATTATTCATTCTTTACAAGTACATTTATTATTTACAGCTTATGTCACTTTTAGTTAATGGAACAGGATATTTGGGGGCTTTGCTTGTTTATGTTTGATGGCAGAATTTGGGCCACTTTGGGAAACACAGCACACAGCTAAGATATATAACCCTAAAGCAAAAATAAAAATTACCTTATTTAATCCCTAGTTAAAACATATGAAAACATGGAGGAAAGATTCAGCAGCTCAAAGACAGAGCTAGGCCAACAGGCTCATTAGGCTTAACAAGGATACTTCTGTAAGAACTTGTTCACAGTTAGGATTCAGGGAAAATATTCCTACTTCCATGGGAAAACAAAGTTTTTCAAAGCAGCAATAGAGGATCACAACCATCAACCAAGTTTTGACAACACAGATTCCTCAAAACTACACAAAAAAAAAAAAAAGGTGAAGACAAAAGTGTAGCTGTTGTATTAGCTGTTATAATCCATTCATTGCTTTGGAGAAGAGATTGACAGGAATTGTTTTAGGCATCTCTGGCCTTCTTCCTGTTAGCGTTTTTCACTGCTGACCTCAATTCTGAAATTCTCACACCCTTTCCCAAACGAAGTCTTCATTTTTTGATTTATGGCTGGACTCCTCCATTTTTTTCCCCAGGATGTGGAGAGGAGAGGGTCAAAGTGACAGGAAGTTAATAGCTATTATCAAATTTTCATCATCTACAATTATATTAGAAGGCGGAGTAGTCATTTTCTATTTTATTGCAAAAATTAATTATGTAAATAGTCTGAGCCTGGCAGAGGGCCTTTATTTCATTAGAAATTAAAATTACTGAGGTAGATCAAAGGTCAGCACAAGCCAATTGCTCACTGAGGCAGGGACAATAGAATCGGTGGCCTTGACCTAGCTAGTTTTAGGCAAACTACCCACAGGATGTCCATAAACCAAGGAACAATGCATCAAATCTCACTATTGTTTTTTGTAATGGACAGGTGCAGCTCACTTGGAAGTTGCTTCAAGGTCTCTATAGCAGATATATTTAATGAATAGGATAACTTTTATTTGGCCACAAAAAAAACAGGAACCTGTTACAAATACTTTAAACATAGTAACTGTTTGGCAAGTGACAGGGGTCTAACATAGTTATAGATAAAATTTATGTGGACTTAGGTATATATTGGTGCTTAGAAGGTTAGTCTGACTACCAGTACAGAAAGGATAGAATCTCAGTGTAAATATATAAGGAGGTTTTAAGAGAACTACCTGCACAGATTTACCAAACAGCTCAAGATTAAGGGCAAAAATCTGTGGTTTCCACAACAACTAGGATTTTATCAATAAGAAGGAAGTAAGTTATGTTCTAATTACCAGCTGATGCACTATTGGGAAATTATTAAGGTACAAAAGGATATTGAATGAATAATTCATTTCCTTCTGCATTTGTTAATAAATTTAGTATAAATATTATGAAATGAGGGGCCAAACATCCAAAAGGAAATATTCTCAAATATCAAAGTGTACTTTACAGAAGTCTGGACACCACTTACAAAACTGCACAAGAGTCATCAGGAATGTGATTCATGGATCTGATACGGTACAAAAAACTTCCAAAAGGAATTGAGCTGCTGCCTTCCCTCCACTGCTTTACCAAGGCAGCAAATTCCAGTGCAGGCTTCCTCCTCAAGCCTCCCGCCTCTGGCTTCCTACCCCACCTCTGCCCACACTCCAAAAGCGCAGCCTGGACACTCAGACAGCTCTTAGCTTGCCTGGATGTCGAGCTGATAATCCTGAATTTTAACTATAGAGCCTTTCCGGCTCTTTCAGTCAAACTCTAAAAGTTCACAATGGTCCCTTCTGATTTCACATTGTATGAATCCTCTCCCTCTAGACAGCCACTTCCCCTTTATCCGGGTGGGGTAATGAGTCACCTACCTCAGTGAATCAGCAGAACCTGCTTAACCCTTTCCCAGAAGCCCCAGCAGCTGTGAAGAGGGTGGTGTTTCAGATAAACGTTATTGCCAAGCATAGGGAGCACACTGGCAAAGGTGAAGATAGCCTGAGGTAAGACATTAGAGAGGCTGCTTCTGCTCATTAAGAAATAGGAAATTTAAAGGCAACTTTTAGAGGTATAAATATGTTCCATGATAAAGATCATGAAAGAAGTCTAAACCTTAACCCTGTGGTTCATAGAAGCCTGAGAGATTCAACAGTGACTTCTAAGAGAGTTTAGCGGTATAAAACAAAGGCACAGGCCTCTGTACTTAACTGTGTGAATCAGGTTGCAGAAACCTTCTTGTCTGCTAGTCTTAAAAGCAAAATTTTTAAAATATGGAATACTACACCATAAGATAGACAAATAAGTAAAATAAGGACTCTCTCTAGGTCAAGATTCCTATTTTCAAAGTTAGAACAAGTAGAGAAACTAACTAAAATAAGCCATGGTTAATACAAAAAAAACCAGAATAAACATTACTTGAGCTTCAGTGAGCTATGAGCTTTTGTTTCACTAGTTATATGTGATGAGAAATAAATACCATCTTATATGGTATATTTAAATGGGTGCGTGCTGCAAAAATGATTATTGTACATATTTGGTTACATGTACAGTGTAATGTTTATTTAAAGGCTCACAAAAATACACTTCAGTTGCCTGAGAATGGTGTAATTGTGGTCAGATGGCATGATTTAATTTGAACTTTTGCCCAGCAGTCTCCAATATGTAATAGATCATTTACAGGAGCATGTAAGCAGAACACTGCCGAAGGAGCCAAATGGAAAGCAGCCTTATCCCACACGCTGAAGGTGTAATAAAATACTGACTCTGTACTTGGTTGGCAAGGGCGGCTGTAGCTGTTCATTATAATATCCTCAATAAGTATGGTGAGAGCTGGGCAATAGTTCAGAGCTACTGCTCTCCAGATGGCTCAGAACAATACCGAGTTCAAGAATATGTATTTCCATGTACAACGGCTTGCTGCTGGCTGTCATGCATTTCTGCCACTTGCAAAGAAAACATTGGGAAATTTCTTCCCCACCCCACTTTAGGCAACTTCAGCCTGTATTACTACCTGATTCTGAGTCATCTAGTCAGCAATTGTATTTCTGTAGTTATTTGATGTTGTAAACTAGCAATTTCTCCTTCCTAGGCCAAATTTTGGTGAAGAAACCTAATGCAACTGATAAAACAGTTAAAAACACAAATTTGGCAACTGATGAACATAAATCCAATTAAATACTCTTCTCCTGAGAAAAAGCTTCCATTCCCTCTCTACCAGACATTAACTCAGGTTTTCACATTATTTTCCTCTATGAAGATTTAGTCAGGCTTCTCCATAAAGCCGGTATTTTCACAGTGAATTACTCATATAAAAAATAGATACAAACCTCATGTGTGCTGTCAAAGGGGAGCTTATTCTTCAATGACATTATAAAAGAAACCTGAACTTACTTTAGTACTCACAGGGTACTGTTCAATCTGAACAAAACTCCAGTCAACAGGCCTGAACATGTCCGAAAATCATTAAGCACCAAGGACAGACAGGGCTGCAAGAAGCACTGAGACGAGAAGAGACATCAGTGACAGTTTTAAGCTGGGACTCTCAGGATCAGGTCTGCCAAACACCACTTAAAACACTTTCTTTATTCACTTAATTGGAATGATACTCCCAGTCACAGCTGAAATGTTTTGCCAAAGGATAGCACAGCAGATTTCCACACTGCAGTTAAAAACACCAGGCTCCTCCTAGGCAGCCATAACAATTCCAGTTCACGCACAAATGCTTCAGTGTGAATTGCCACGTGGTGGTTGTGCATACACAGAAGTGCTTAAGACAGGTTTATATAGAAGGGAGGCGACAGAATTAAAATCACCAATTGCATTAGCACAGATCTAGTAGAAATACCACTTTGAAATTTTTCTTTGGCATCCATTACTTTGAGCTTAACTAAATACCAGCTTCAGGCATCTTAAAAGCTTCTCTCTTCCTGCTGCTCCCCACCTAGAGTCTTATGCAATACACATGGATGCCTGCGACTGTATGTCACAAGAGGTCAGCTAGACTGAGGTGAGACACAAAAATCAAGGAATCGAGAAATGAAATCTGTTGTTATGAAAATATCCTAAATATTACAGCTCTCAAGAAAACAGCTGCAGCAAGCGAGAGGCACTGAGAGAAACATGGTTTCTAAACAGACTCAAGAGATTTTGTGAACATGGCTAGATTTGTATGATACTGTAAATCTAAATGTGTACTTTCTCTTTATACAGGTCCAGTTCTTTCAGAGACAGAAGAGAAATGCTGAGCATACAAACCCGCTTTTTCAAGCCTTGTCAACGACGGAAAGAGCCTAAGAAACCTGCACTCTCAGGAAAGATGCACACAGGCCTTAGAATTCACACAGTTTCTACATGTAAGTGTGAACCTCAAATGAAGTATTTATGTGGTTTAGTTAGCAGCAGCTTCTGCAAGGGAACTGCCAGTTTCTTTCCTGACAACATGGAAGGAAAACAGAAGTACACACAAGGTCATTGCTTGCAGATGGAACAAGCTTTGGGAAATATATCTAACCTCTTAAAGAATTTCTTATACTTTGTCAAATGGTTCAAGGCAGAGTTTAACCTCCCCAGGCACACTGAGCATGGGTTGTGCCCGTGCTCAAGTAGCTTAGAGCTCTAGCTGACATCTTCCGCCAAACTGATGCTACCTTCCAGTGAAAAGGCTTTAGACCTTAGAAATGTCACGCAGATCAGCTGGGACGTAAGTAAGCTAATAGGTGCTACCTACAGACTGATGCCATCAATCATAACTGTGGTCACAGTCTTGTGTAAAACCAGGCTAACGAACACTTCAGTGTAGTTTGTAGAATTTGCCTAGATCTGAGATATCTTTGAGATAAGTGCAACACTCCCTATAGCAAAAAGCAGCTGAATGACACTACAAAGGCCACAAGGAAACAAAAAACTCCAACTCCTCTTAGGAGGCAGAACCAGGCCTGTGTGGCCTGCTCTCTCACATTAGCATTAAAAAAACCCAAACCCGGTGGATTATGCCTTAAATCACACGTACTAAACACACAGCCATTCCCTCGTAGGACCCCTCAAGTAGGAACAGTGCAGCAGACACCACAGAAAAGACAGCAGCTCGCAGTTTTTACAAGGACAGAAAAGCAGTTTCTGAGGCCACGGGAGAAGGGCGCGGCTTGCAGGGCAGTTATCAGAGCAGGGAACAATACATTGAGCTGACAAGTCCTATCTCTTGCCTTTCATCAGGAAATAGCAGCTAGTTTCCTTATTACCAGCTGCCTGGGCAACTCATTTAAGCTTCTTGGGAAACCAGCAGAACAATTAAGCTGGGAGTAACTCCCCTCAACACAGCCCATTTACTTATCCATATCTGAACAGCTCGTCAAATGAGGTTTAAAGAAAGATGACCTTTGATTTAATGCTAATGTAGTCAATGCTCTTTGAATTGTCCCATGAGCGAATAATAATAATAAAAACACCCCTCTAGTACAATAAAAGGCAGCGTTAAGGGCAAACTAAAGCAAAGCTTGGCCCATTTAACAGGTTCACATTTGCACATTTGTTTTACCACAGCTGAACATGACTAGCAGTGAATAGACTGGAGGACTTCACAGCTCACAGCCTCTTCACTTTCAATTCAGCACAGAGTAGCAGTCACGTTTTTTTGACCAAAATACCATTTTGCTGAATTCCTGACACATGCCAGGAAGCCCATTGCAGATTGCTGGGCTCTTCCTGTTTCGCTTGTACCTGGGAGGCAATACAGCCAGACATCTTTTGGGCATTTGATGGCAGTTTCTGCGTTTGAGCTCCTTCCACTCTTTTTACAACTGACCCAGGTTGTTACAGCATCTCCTATTCACGCCGCTACCAAAACATTGTTTTGCTGCCTTTTATGAAAGCTGAGTGGATGCATCAATAAGCAAGTGAAACGAATAAAGAAATAAAGGCTAGCGTTTCATGCCCTCAATTAGACACTTGAATTAGAAAAGTCACAGCAGGCTCAAAGAGTTTTTCAGTATAATCCTTTTAAAAATGAGTTCGTAAGAGCATATGCAAATATTTACCCTCAATCTAGTTCTGAATGCATTAGCAGGGTGTTTCGCAGGGAAGGCGATTGCTTCACTCCCCGTTTCCTGAAGAGGTTACAGCAATCCACCAAAGCTCCAGCAGTTAAATCCTCACCTGGACCAGCCTGCTCCCAGCCAGGGGTGGCTGCTCAGCAGGAAGCCCTCCCTGGCTATTGCTCTTCCCCTTTCACACTCCACTTGGTGCTGCAATCTGGAAAAGGCTGAGCAAAGTAGTTGCTGTTTTTTCTTCCCATCCAAAAAATAAAAAATACAATTTTACAGAAAAGAACCCTAGAGTTTTAAATCTCAGAAAAGCACTTTCAATTACCTTATATATAATTACATTCAACCTTTTAACTGCTGATTACAAAGTATTTTTAACCATGTGCTTCAAAGAAAACTGAATTACCTCCAAGGAACACACCCAATCCCCACTTTTACACCTGCAATCAATTTTGTTCACTGATATTTATATTTGTGCTTGATAATCATGGAAACATCCACAGTATTTGTGCTTGCAATTAGCAATGCCTGCAGTGAGAGGGAGGCTGAGTCTAACAAATTAAATAATGAAACCCAAAAGCACAGCAGGGAAGCAACAGCACTAAGCCATCTTCAAGTATTAATGACAAGTATCTTTTAGCACGAACAGGCAGCTGGGTGATTTCAGAGGGAGCTGCTTTAACAAGAAACAGTGTGATGCTGGGATGGAGGGAAGAAACTACAAGCAGAGACAGGGAGCAGGAGGTGCCCTGATGGTTGTGATGGAGCTGAGGGAAGCGTGGAACGGGGCGATTCGATCTGACACGGTCTTTTGGCTGGACCTGGCACAGACGAGTGTGACCTTTTTAGCTTTGCTTACATCAACACAATTCTTGCCCTGACGGGGTACATTGTGGCTGCCAGTGTGCTTACATCTCACACAGCCTTCAAAGTACAGCACTGGTGAGGCACAATTCACAGCTCGGGCAGTAAGCAAGCAGAGAATTAGGAGGAGGATCAGCCACAGTCCTACCTGACCTCAGCTCTGCTGTGCTTCTCTGGATTGTTAGGCTAGCAAACGTGGCCAACTTTCTGCTTTGCTTCCTAGTTACAGTGCACTTGTGAAAGCAGGGATTTAGCCATGTTCCACAGATGACAAGGCTAAAACAATCTATCACCTCAAAGTCATCTTTGATGTTTAACTAAACATCAGTTGTTATGAGGGCTGTTACTTCCGTGGGATTTTCAGTAATTCCAAGAAAAAAAGCAAGATACTTTATTCAGTGTCTAAACTGCAAGAAGAATCAGCTAAAAATACAGTGATCCGCGCTAAGATAATTTCTCTTGCAACAGAGCTCACTGTGGATTTTTCTCTAACACACTTTAAACTAGATGATTGACTGCTTCCAATGTGTATCTGAAAATATGTACAACAAAAGGAAACTTTGGATTAAGGGAGCAAAATACAGGTCTTCAGATTACATGCTAACAGCTCCGGTCCTTCTTTGAAACCACAAAATGCAATTGCAGATGTATCTTATCTTCTAGATTCACACTCATTGTAGAATGCTTGGGATAACAAATTTCACAGCGTAACAACCAAGCTCAATATACAGAAATGGAAACAATCCAGCTGAAATAAACACCGGGAAACAGTTAGCTGTTTGTTTATTTAAGCAAACACAAAACTAGCCATTTGCAAATCTCATTAGGTTTGCATAACTTTCATTGCCATTATATTTTACCTTTTACCAAGTCTTATTATCTCCCAGTGATGGATCAGGTAGAAGCAAGTAGAACGACCAGTCCCTTCTTTAAATAGTATTAGAAAGCTTCAAAGTAACCACGTAGCTTATTGGAATGGACGCATACAAACAGGAGTTGAAGAACAACATATATATATTTTGCACTATATGTATGTAAACATATATTGAAATAAAAGTGGGAGAAAGCTTTCTAAATTTGTCTAGTGATTTTTCAGTAGGCAAGGAGGCATAATTTTAAGGAGAATGGTATAGTTTATTGGCTCAAGCTCTAGAAAGAGGGGTTTTTTTTCTTTTTAATTATTGTTACAGTCTCCTCATTTCAATCTGACAGCACGCAGTGACCTCAGCATGGCATAAATGTCATTTACTCTCACGAAAGGCCTTAAGACACTACCAGAACTGTGTGAAGTAAATACCAGTGTCCCTAAGGGGAATGGCAGATTTGAGGTAAAAAAAGCTGCCACTAGAACTGGGGAAAGTAGCAAACAGCTGTTTCGGGAATCCAAGTATCCTGAAGATAAAGGAAACAAACAGCTGTGAACTGCTGACATGATCTCTTACAACATGCAAAATTAAAGTCTTAGTTGACTGAAAAAAGTGAAGTATCAAGTAGAGCTATGATTTTTTTGAATGTGTATTGTATTTGAACAAGTTCTTGACTACATTATTTTCAAAGACTGTATTTAGGCCAAAAAGTGAAAAAGCTGCTAGGGCCAAGATCTAAGAAATACTGTTCATCCTTTAAAAATCCACAGGGGCAAACAAATGGCCTTTGTGCTTTTCACTGTCTTGTACTACCTCCCAGCACTCAGACTTTTAGATATTTCCATTTAATCCAGTCAGCAGCTCTACTGAGAGAAGTCCCTATTAAAATCCTCCCCATTCAGTAACATTGTTTAAAATTATATAGGAAGCATACGAGAAACATTACAAACCTCACAACACAACTGAGATGAAATTTTCAAAGACATTTCTTATGTAGACTGCTGCTGCGTGACTTCTGAACGCACTGCCATCTAAACTTAAAAACATTTATATGCTGTTGATGTTCAATGAAAACAGTTGGAGATGGATGAGCAAACGGTCAGATGAAAGATACCAAAATGTCAGACAGCCTACCGACTGTTGTTGCCATGAGATCCAACAGTCAACATCAGTCTGATAAGCTATCCGACAGGATGGTACGGCCATGGAGATGTCACGACGGTTGGCAACACAAGAGGACATTCAGGCAGGATTGAATGAAATACATGTTCTCACACCTTGCTCGAGACCTGCCCTAACCTAGTGCAGGGATAATCTAACCTAAGCAAGAGCAAAGTCTGACCTGCTTTGTGCTCATATGCCACCTTTTGATAATGCTAATTGAAAGTCAAATGAATTCTTGTTACTTACCCCTAGGATAAAAATAAAAAACAACAGTTCAAAAATTATTAAGAGTAGTAATACATATACAGTAGCAGTGGAATGGATACCTACTTACTAAGGAGGGAAAAGGTCCGTTTCAATATTGGTTATGTTCACGTACATTAGAACTGGCACACATCGATTCATAACAATGTTTTTAAAAAAATCTGACTTTTAAAGCCTAAGGTGAAGGTTCTCTGCATCATTGCTGGGTTTGACATCACATCTATTTTCAGCTGGAACCTTTACTCTTCCCCTCTCTTCTCCTTCATTGCCCACAGTGCTGGGATCAGGGGCAATCATCTGAGAAGAATTTATGATAACGAGTACCACTAGCTATTTAACTTGCCTATTTTAACCAGTGAGCCATCCTTCAAGCAAATGATATGCTTTCTACTTCCTTCTGCTAAGTAAGGAGTTCTTAAGGAAAAAAGGGAATAAAAGAACAAAGGGCTTCAGCACCATTTGTGCAGGAAGGATGAGTAAAGCATGCAATTCATAGGATTAAGGCTTAATAAAGAAACTAAAGAAACTGAGCATACAAAAGTGGAGAGGAAAAGAACCAGCTTAAAAAGACTGACACAAGAAATTCTGGAATGATCAAAGATGACTTTATAAAGTTTTATCTTAACTTCATTCTAAATATACAGAATAAAAAATGTCAACTTCCGCATTTTGACATCAATCATCTCTGCTAACATCATGAAGTTTAAGAGGGTGGCTTTTCCAACCAAGAGCATGTGCAATGCAATGGGACACTGGAGGAGTCAGATGGAATAGCCTTACCATGAGGGACATGCAACAGTTTGTATCCAATCTGTATTCATTTATATACATTTTGATGGTCTTGAAAGTTATGGAAAAAGCAAACCAGCCACCCTTCAAATCAAAAAGTTACCTTCAGGTCAGTCTGAAGTTCAATCAGGAAATGGAGAGTATTAAATCATCAGTTTTGGAAGTAATTTGGGTGGACAACATCTGTGTTAAACACAATTTAACATCACATTGTCCAGCCTGTATAATACAACTCAGACTTGTAAAGCATTTATACCTTACCTTAACATTTATAAGTTTGTCAATGAAACGTCTGCTCTAATATCCAAATTACTTTCAAAATTAAATAAAAACTTGTTAAAGTTGAAAATTGATGTTAAAAAGTTTTCCCCCATTTTAAATAATGCTGATTTTTAAACATATGGGAAGATGTGTCATTTTTCATGTCTGCTAAAACCCATTCCAAGGGGTTTTTTTCCAAGCTCATTTGGTTTTTTCTTCAGAGTACATCTTCTGTTGCAGTCGTTTGGCATAGCTCTGGGCCATGGAGTTGATTATAGATAAGATAAAGTAACAAACCATGACAATCACCAATTTTTCAAACATCCATGATAGCCAGTTTTCCCCCTGAAGAGACAAAGACAAAACAGAAGGAGGGAAATGAAGATTAGTGGACAGCACAATGGAGAATTCTCCATTTACTGGGTAAAAGGGAAAAGCCTAACCATATTTTTTTATTATTATGTAATTTATCAAATTAAAAACAGGAACCAAGTGCGAGCTGACAGGATTCCTGCAGGTCTCTCTGTAAAGCTGACTTTAGTCCCTTGAAAGACAATGCAGGAAGGCTTGCCAAATACACCGCAGGGCGGACGATGAATCCTTGATCGTTACCAGTGTGCTAGTGATTTATTATTCCTAGTATTGTTTCATCCTTTCTAACAATTCATGGGGTTCAGAATTAGCAACCCCTGACTGTCATTCCCTGTCATGTTCATTGCAAAGAAAACAATAAGGTCATTGGTTAACAATGTTTTTTCTCCCTAAACTGCACATACTGTGTTATCTTCCAATTAGTATCCAATTCTTCTCGTGTCACTAGAAGTTAATGCGATGACCTCGGCAGTCCCACTTCGAGCGTTTTCCATGGCTACTCTTAACTCGTATTTTTTTTTGTCAAAGGAGGGCAGCAATGCACTGCACAAAAATTACTTCAGTGTGCATAAAAGGAATCGGCATATTTAGTTATTCCAGCCTGACCCTCCCTAATTTAGTCTCTTTTTTTGGTAAGAAATGGGTAAAGAAACATTTAGAAGAGCCTCAAGTATTAAATGTGAAGTGTGAGTTAGATTAATGGATTTTATCTAAAAATGCCTTAGTATCCTAAGGAATTTCATGTCAAAGTTGCTCTGTCTCCACTGAAAAAATTCAGGGTATGTTTTTTAAAATATGTTGTATGAAAGGACACTTCTGCCCCTTTGTACCGACTCTACACACTGTCTTTTTCTTTTCCTTTCAAACACTAAAGGCTTGGGGATTTTGTTTCTCTTACTGGCTGTTAAGCCACAGATCCTGCTGGCTTCTGAAGTATTGATGCTGCACACAGTTTGTTACCATTTCACATGTAAATGCAACTTTTTTCTGCTGAAATTTCTCTTTCAAAATAGGCAGCTAACAGAGGCAAGCTGTGCCATTGGCCTTACTTTATTGTTTTCTTTATTCTCCAAGAGGTTTACGTCCAGTTGCATACAATTACAGTATTATTTTTAATTCCCAGGTTGCTTTTAAAATGAGATTTTTATCTATTCCCTGGGCCACTGCAAATCTTTGAAGAACAGAATCAAGAGTTACATCGGTAAACCTGACAAGTCAAAAGACAGCTGGAGAAGGGAAAAATTAACTGGGGAGGGAGGCAGAGAGGTTCTTACCTGTGGCACGCCACTGTCAGATCTGTGGTGAAGTTTTATCCTCTGAGCTTCCAAATATTCTTGAAATGGCTTCTGAAGAGAAGGACCTATACTTGGAATAGCACTGATGCAAAGTTCATCCCAGAGAACAAGACAAAATAGGGGAGAAAAAAAACAAAAACAAAAAACATTTTTTTTTAAACTTACCACTTTGACCCAAACAGAACAAAGTTCAGACTGAGCTACAGCTCAGAAGGGCATTGCTGCTCAAGAAAGCAGATAACCATGAAATAAAGTGTACTTCATCTTTTTATCTGATACTTCTGAAAGGGACATACTTCCCCAGATCCTCAAAAAGTGCTTAAAAAGAAAAATATTTCAAAGCAGACCAGTAACAATACACTGCCAGTAACAGAAAGAAGCTGTGAGCTAGAGCATTTCCTTAACGCCAGGGAGAAGCCAGCCGAGGCTGTGCACTGGTGCAGTGCTGAGAATAAAATGAATGACTTCTGAGAAGTCCCACATTTATCACCAGCAGTTCCTGTAAGAACTGGTTTGAACCGATTAATAAGGAAATGACTTGTGCTTGTGTCATCCCTCAGTTAAAAAAGAAACTGCTCGCCCTATGACTTGCCCCTATCTTCTCAAAGAAGACGGCCCCTTTCTCAAACTAAGTCCTTATTAGGACAATCTGTGCGTCATCCTTACCCAAAAAGAATGCATTAGCAAATTCTGCAGGCGCCTCCCACAAGTCAGTGATTAACAAAGGAACAAAGAAGGAACTATGAACCCTGTTCTGAATCATGCCATGGTTTATGGCAGATGACTTGCACAAAAGCTACAAGACATTACTAAACACCTTGTTCTTACATTAACGTTATAAAGAGCACGGATACATTTGTGGAACTAAGAACTCTCTCCCACCTCTGAGGCATAAAGGTGTTAGTGCTGGACAGACTCACAGCAGCCTCCAACTTCCATTCTGCGAATACCACAGCCTGGCTAGGCTTTAATCAAAAACAACTTGGTAATTTTTCTTTATCCACTGTGCTATTTAATAGGAGGTCCAAGGACCTTTAAGAATTGTCACAACATTTTAAAAAAAAAAAAAGATATTTAAATCCTATACAGAAGAAATGACCACTAGCAACAACACTCGCTGACCTGGTGTGGTGATAACACATGCTCGATCAGAAGGCTCCCAAGGTTTGATCCACACACGTACACCAACACCCCCGACTCCAGCCGTGGGAGAGTTCCGTTACTAACAAACGCCATTTTAATGTCAAAGAGAATGGAGAGTTTAAATTCCTTTTTTTTTTTTATTTTAAACAAATTAATATGATCTTCTATATTAAAAAAGTCACCTAAATGTCTGCTACATTTTTCATTCTTTACTACTTCAGGGAGGATTTAGTAAAACACGTTCCAGACACCAAGACACACATACAGTTTTACAAACTGATCATCTCCTCTCCAAATGACTGCAATTGCTACAGGAGGGCTAGATCTCTAAAATTATTTTCCTCCTGATTTGACACTAATTTGTCCTTTTCCAGGATAAAGCCCACTTAAAACCCAACAACTTTCTAATCTTAAGAATTTATGAAAATGCACAGACTGAAGAAACAAAGTAGCTCTCTCTCCTCCACTAAATCTATTTCCTTCAATAGCCAGCGGCAAATTTTTTTTTACACCATATTTACAAGAAAAAGATTGCTTCCCTCATGATTCACCATCACGATGATACAAATGGGTGAGTAAATTCTGTGCCTGGACTAGTAAAATTTCAGAAGAAAAAAAAAAAGCAGAGACTAAAGCACGTCTCTTACACATTTTACATAAAAGTATGTCGACTTTCACAAATGATTTCGTTTTTCAGAACCCTCCCTTACAAAGTGGACTTTATTTGTGGTAAAAATTCTCCTAATGACTCGCTGATCAGTACGAGTCACACGTTTTGAAGGGAGTTACATTTTGAGGTTTCTTTTCTTTTTCAAATGGCACTTGGAAGCCCGGAAAAGCTACTGAAAGGTAATAGTTTACTTTTAAACTTCTGCATGATTATGAAATGAGGAATATTTAAATGATGAGAGATGAATGATTAACAGAATGGTTGTTCAAATGCCTCCATTTTTTTCTGAGAACTGAACTAAGTCAGTGCCCAATTAGCATTAAACACCAGAAGTGAAAGCCAAGTTCAGATGGCTTGAAGAGATCCTGGTGCATCAACACTGTATTTCAAATTTGCTTTCGCTAAAAGTATTCAGTTGTTTTTGTTGTTTTTTTTTTTCCTTTTGTGAGCATGACTAAGAATTAAGTGCATGAGATTCATTTTATTAAAGCTGTTTTGAAGAACTGTAAGATCCTGAGTGCAAGGACCTTGGTTTCTAAAACTTTGCAATGTTTTGCACGTTCACAGAGACTTTAATACTGAAAAAGGTACATAAATTTAAATAAGGAGTAAAATGAAGCAGAGTAACATCTAGAAAATCATGAAGCCACAGCACTAGGAATAAAATTCTTGAAATCCCATTTCAGAAGGACAGTATCAGTTACTTGGACTCTTTCAACAAACTTCAATCATTTAATCAACCAGCTAACATACATGTAGCCTAATATACAAAGTGTAGACATCCTCTCAGATCTAGAAGTCTTAAAAATCAGTTGGCAGTTTATTTAATTACAAAGAAGTGAGTGGTAACCCCCCTCTCCCTCCCAAACGTTGTGAAGTTCAGCTCACTAACCCTGTTCTTATCAAAGGAGAAGGGGGAAGACTTCAGTATAAATTTTCAAGGATTACATTCCAACCCGGCACAGGTACACGGGCAGAAGGAGCCGATTTGCATCATAACTCTGCGCCACTTTGCCATGACTTGAAGACACACCTTCAACAAGCTGCTGCAGTTTCAGGACTCTAGATGCAAACCGCAGGCGTATTTACACATCCGACTTAAGAAGGAAAGATGCTGGAAGATAACCCTGTTTGTAGAATAATCTAAAACCAATTCCTTGCCTTTTCCTTTGAGAATCAAACCTATTGTCTTTCAAAGAAAGAATATGAAAGGACAAGAAAATGAAAGGACCTTACTGCACAACAGAACTTAGCTCATCCACAGTCTCTATCTGCCAAAACAAAACACACAGCCCCCCTCAAACACACAACCTGCTGGCCCTTCTTAAAGGCTTCAAAGATAGGTCTTACTCAGTGCTTAAGGACTTCAATTAAATAATAATTAAAAAAAAAAGGTCATTCACTAGAAGTTGTCTGCCAAAATAAGCAATGAGATATATTTCACTAGTTGCTATCATTGCTATTAATTAATTTTGCAGTTAATCAGCAACAAGGACACACTGCTAGGAAGAGAGGTGCTGTTCTTGTGTATCCTGTCCTTTCAACAAGATTGCCTTGAAAAACAAAGATTTACCACAGTTTTACCATAAGATTCAGGGAAAAGTGCTTTGGATTTTTTTTTCCTCAGGAAAAAAACCTCTGAAGAAATTTTGATTCAGAAGAAATTTTAGAAACAGTTAACATTAAACAACAATTCTTGTTTTAATTCATTCTGATTCTCTGCTAAAATTGGATGTTTCACAAAAAATTGAAACCAAAAACAGACCTTCAAATAATTGCACTAGCCTTTGGTGTAGCCTAAATTCATTACTATCATAACATTTCAGTAAAAAACATTACTTGCATTCTAATACTACAACATAAACACCCACCAAGAATTTTGCTTCGCTGAACACAACACTGTTGAAGCCTGTTTTCAGAAGTATTACCTGGTATTTGTAATTAAACAGATGCATCTTTGATTATTTCTTTTTAATTAAGAGCCACGATTTCTATCCAAATGAAAAATGGTATCGCTTTTTTTCCAACAAATAAAACTTCAGAGAGAGTATTTGAGGCACCACACTACAGAGATTCAGCAAAGTTGTTCTAGGATTAGTTTAAGAATTACACCAACGATGAACAGATTCTGACAGTGAGCCCTAAAACTTCCATTCCAGTTACAGCAAAACTGTATTTATTAAAATACACTGTACAGGGTATTAATTTGCTTTTCGAAGAATGGCTGTCAATATGTGAATGCACGTCACTAGTCATGAAGTGGCAGGGAAGATTCCTGGGGAACTTATCTTCTTAACAGAAGCTTTGGAACTACAGGCAGGAGTTCTCTCAAGTGCCCGTGGCTGAAGCACCAAACCAAAAGGAAGGGGGGAAAAAAAAAAAAGTATTTTCCCTATGCCAGCTTAACAAGAAGTAGAAAGTTATTCAGTACTTCAGTCAATTGCATTTTTACTAATATTAAAAACACTTCTTTAAAACCATTTCATCATGATATTTGCACTTTTGAAAGGCATATTTTTCATCTTACAAGATCTTTAAGAGTGCTGGTTACTCACGTTATTGAAATTTCATAAGCTATCCTTTTAGAGTTTGTGAGCACTCAAATAACTACAAGCAGTGCTAAATGCTGAAGTACGGTTCTCTAGCAAATGCTGCATCTTTGAATCATTTTGATAACATTTCACACACACAAAAAAAATCTATCAGTACACAACTTAGGATATAAAGTTCCTGTCTTATAAAAACCTCTGCACGTGTGGGCATCCACCTACTTCTCCCGAGAGAAAGGTTCGAATTAGCAAGTATTTCCAAGAAACACGGAGCTGCCATTGTAGACTCACATTTTAGGGACGTTAATACAGTGAGGTTTTACTGCTAATGAAACTTTCTCATTTGTAAGAGGCCTCTGACAGCAAGTGATGATTAAGCAGTTCTTAAACCCCATTTATTCTGATGGAAATTACAAAAAGTAAATAAGAACTTCAATGGCATTAAGTTCTGAATTTCCTACCCTATTCAGCAGCTCAAGCGAACAACTGGAATGAGTACCTCAGTTCTGATGATCAAGAAACATTAAGTGCTGCAGGTTTAAAAACATGGAAGTCCATTTTATCATGGAAAGAATAATCTGAAGGGAAATGAGAACCATAATAATTGAATAGCTGGTGCAGACAAGCCGCCAGGCTCCCAGGCTGAAACACACCGAAGCCCTGCTTGGAAAGGTGATGCAATATTGAGTCACAACCCCATTTTATGGGTGATCTCTCTAATATCCACAGCTGTTAATTTGGAAAAACCGTTTAACTGTTAACAGGAGGACTGGTTTTGCCAGACTCTGGCAGGCACGCTTTGTCCTCCTCCGGACCCTCTCAGAGCCTGGGGACGAACGGCGTCATACACATTTTGCTCAGATTCAGCCATTTGGGCTAGTCCGGCTACAGAAAAACATCCTTTTAGGAAATGCCAGCACTACGATTCAAAATGAAGACAACAGCCAAAGAAATTTTGAAACAGAAAACCAAACTAAAAGGAAAACATCACTGTGCGTTTTGCCAGCACAAACCCTGCACACGTTCAGGATCTCACCCTGCGTCCTGGAGCAAGCATGACCCGAGGCCAGAGATTATCTCCTTCTGCAAAAAAAGGAGTTAAGTGGCACTGAAGAATGCGACAAGGAAGGAGGGAGTGTGCTGGGATGGAGCCTTCCCTCCCAGTACCTCCAACTCTTTTTTAAAATTTATTTATGTAAATCAGACAAGCTATTGACAGCTAGGCCAGAAGACCAAAGCAAAGGCTTTCACCTTCTGAACAATTATACAAAACACCATAAATCATCACACCCGACCTCCCACACGCGGTTTCTCTGCACTAAATTCACATTTCTACATTGCCCTATAGGAACACAAGAAAAATCCATCCTGCAGCTCAAAAGCAATAAGGCTTTTAGTAAGGGGCACCATATTCGGTTATTTTAGCCATCCCTCCCTCAAAAGGAACTGGAAGTTTTGCTCCAGCATGGTATCAACTTCTTTGAAAGTTAGACATTTTATAAACTACTGAAAAATAGATACCAGCGGAAATATTTGTATGCCACTGGACAATTAGCAAAGCTGATTAATTTGCGTACCGTGTTCACCATCTAAACAGAGCACCTTTCTTCCTGAAAGTTATCTGAACCTTCAATGGTTAATTTTTTTCCAGACAGTGATCTAAACAGGCTTAACGGTTAGTATTTTAATGAGCTGTCATTTCCTGTGCTGATAAAGATTCTCACAGTATTTAAACCATCCATTTCCCTGAGGCTCCGCCAACATCAGGACCCTGCAGTGACTCAGAGCCCAGCTCAGGCTCCCCCTGACTCAGCCCCAGATGATGCTGCAGCAAACCTGGACCCTGGCTCCGAGAGAGCAGTGGCAGCAAAACCTGGGCTCTCAAATCACCCAGGGAGTAACCACAGCTGCCTTCAGCTTCAGCCTCGGCCCCAGAGCATTTGGTGAAACTTAGATGTTATCAGTGTTCAGGGTTCTAAAACTGCAGAAAATAAATCTGGTTTATGGTCAGGATCAACAGCAACATTTTGGGGGTTAAAAGGCTACTTGGCAGATTCACTTGCTTTACGAGATCAAGAAAGAAAATATCTTATTTGAAGATTACTAAGCTAAAATTGTTACACGTTTGACGTCATTTATACCTGGAGCTACACTCCAATACCCACGTTAACCAAGCTGTCTGCAAGACATTTTTTTTCTTGGGGACATTCTGTTACGTTAAAATCAATGCATTCAAAAATAGGAATTGCAACATCTCTGTACTGCTGGTTCTTAACTCCGCTCAGTATTGCTCTTTGTAAGGAAACTTCTATTTGTATTTTAAAGATATAGCACTATTTCTGTACACAATTCATTAAAAAAGGCTGCTTGTTCGGAGTTAAATCCTGCAAGCCTTTTGCAAATAAACTTTTATAATTCTGTTGTGATCCACTGGAAGGTTTTCAACACCAAAGCTACTCAAATTTCACCCACATCTGTGTCCCTTTCAAGACGCTAAAGCCTTTTTTGTGCAGAGCTGATCTATTGTGTACAGGGTGTATTATGAGGGCACAGTCCCACAGGTTTCTGATATACTTGTGGGAGGAGAGCCATTGATTTATTGCACCAAGAAATGTCAGGTGTATTGGTATAACCTTCCAGAAGCATTCCTCTCGGGAGATTTTGAAGTCACTGCTCAGTTATCCACGTTCTCAGCCACTTTGGGTTATTTTCAGTTGAATTCTACCACACGGGTTTTATTTTAAATATTGATTGGAACCTATTTTTCAAAATATCCTTTAACGAAGACGCCAGTTCAACAGGATATGGACGTTCTGGCAGACATGCAAAGCAAAGGGCCACAAACTCAGAAGGTGGGGTTGGCAGGCTGTGCCCGGCTCCCCTGACGCTGATCTGCTGTTGTGGTTTAACCCCGGAGCAGAGGGGTCTGAAGCAGCGGAGATGAGCTGGCAGAGGCCACGCTATGGGGTCACACCCTGCCGGGGGCCCCCAAAACCCCAGGCAACCACATGGCACAATGCGAATCAAAAAAAGGGCTCATCCCATCCCAGGATCGCTGATTTCTGGTACAGCCCTTTATCACCGTAGCTTCTGGTCTTACTTATATTCTAAAGAACTAACCTAAACCCATACTGTAAATTATTTTTGAAAAAAAACCCCAACTATACAATCTTTAAGCAAAGTTTCCAGTTACATCAGTCACCGTGATTTCATTTGTACTTTTTTTGTGAAAGGAACATCACGTTCCTTACAAGAATCAAGTGAGATTAAGTTGTGAAGCAAAGAATTATGGCACAATAAATAGCAAACTGGTTTGTCAAGGCAATGGTTCAAGTACCTGGTACCAAAAACTGTTTTTCTTTAAGACATGCAATCATTCAAACTGGCCTGCATAGCTGGTAAGCATGACAATTCATTCCACAAAACCCAGCAGGTTAAGAAACCCTTCAGAAGCACTGATATTTTGGGGTAGATTTTCAGGTCCGAGTTTCTTGAATTACACTTCACGCTGTTAACACGCCTCACCCACAGAGCACGGCACCAACAAATTAACTTCTAAAAATCTGCGGAAGTATGCAATTTTATTTTTTTTACATGCATTTCGCCAGCTTCTATTTAAACTTCAAATTAGCTTATTGACTCAGTTCATTAATTGAATAGATTAGCCTCTCCTCTTAAAATCAGCAAGGCATCAGTTGCTACAGGCAGTAGCTCCCTCATTTAGCTAAGGCGACAGCATACCTGGCTCCCACACGAGCACTCCAAAACTTCACGCTCCCCTTTGAGTAACTATCACGGCCTCTCTAATTAAGAGCTCCTGCAGCCTGAGTTTATCATTAACCCAGTCAGTCAGGGGATCTCTCTGCCCCAAGGGTGGGATTTGTCCACAAGGGATGCAGCCCTACCATTTGCCACTGAAGTTCAGATGCTATGTAAAACATGTTTATAAATTTTTTAGGTCTCTATTGAAGCTCAAAAATTATTAGCTCATTTTCACAAAATACGAACAGAGCATGCTGAATTAAAAAAAAAATTAGATTTTTTTTCTTTCTTTCTGAACATTCACCCAGAATCGATGGCTCGACGGTAGTTTTGTGGATGGTGTCTGCTTTGAGAACTATTTCTTTTAGTAGTTTTCTGGGAATTCTTAATCCACATTTGAAACCGCCACTTCAAAGAAAATGTGATCGTGCTTAAAAGCAATATGCTTAGTGTGACTTCATAAACAATCCTGCAGCTGTAGGTAAAAAAAAATTAAACGGAAAGATTTAAGAGCCAAAAGAAAACCCACACCACACATGATAATTAAACATTTCAAATGGGCTAGGTTTGGCCTGAAACCAGCATCCAACTATTTTACATGGATGATCAGTAAGTTGTATTCTGTCACTTAACAGAGAGTTGAAGACAAAACTCTTACACACCATCTTCCCTCACAAAAGCTGATGAACGTAATACAACCTGAGAGAAAACATTATCCTCTTCTAGCATTTTAGACAGCAATAATACAGCTCTCAACTACTAACTGGTAGAACGGGTTGGTAATTACCCGCCTCATGTGAGCTACCAGTATCTTTGTAAACCTCTTCAGCTTTCCAGACTCCTGCTGGGTTCAGTTTCTTAAATCCATCCAGGTCTCCTTGTTCCTTCTGTCTTCACGGCTGCCATTCCCCTTGCTGCTGCCACCACCCATCATCCTTCTTACCTTTTTTTTTTTTTGGTACACTAGCTACCACCAATTTTTTCCAATTTTTTTTTTGTAAGCGGCTTCTTAATTTCCTGCTACATACTCTTTTCCTTTTCTTTCCATATTTAATTAACATAAGGAGTATTTTATGATCCTTTTGTAATGGAGACCTAGACAAAATTGTAAAATCAAATTACCCTAAATTATATTAAAGAAGCCTGGTTACGACAGGCTTAGTGTGCAATGCTAGCAGCGGCCAGAAACAGAAGTAAACAACTATTGAGCTACAGGCAAGGTCTGCAGGTGAATCATTTTTGCTTTTTGACTAAGACTCACGTAGCTATCGAGAAATTCTCTCTGGCTTATAAAATCAAATATCCTCAGACTTTATCTCATAACTCAATCTTCTGTCTCGATTTTAGTTATCCTGTATATTACTATGTTCATTATTTTAAAGTATTGTGCTCAGACATTTCCTATTGTGTAAGAGCAATATCCCAGACAAAAAAAAGTCTTAAGTCATTGTGTCAGATAGAATTTGATTAAAATAAAGTTACTGACCATTAAATAGAACTATATTTTAATTTAATAATAAGGGATTTAATGCAAGCTATTGTTTAACATGTTTTATACTCCACTCTAAAAGAAATTGATGAGGTAATGCTAGCAGACAGCTTGAGAAAAGTCAAGGATACCGGGACATTCCAAAAATCTTACTGTCTCCCGAGAACATTTTTTAACTCTGACATCAGCCATCTAATAAAATCTGAATCCAGCAGAGGTCTTGTGAATGCATTCGAAGTAATTCGATGCAAAATTATCTCCAAGACAGATGAAGTAGGAAAAAACTACTAGTTTTGGCTCAAAGGTTTGCAGGAGAGTAAATCTTTGGAAGTATACCTGACCTAGTAGCAGTGCAGATCAAAAGTTAGTAGTAACTTGTCTAGTGTGACTGGTACTAAGAAAAGCTAACTAATGACGGTTAATAGTAGCCACTTTTCTCCTTTTTATTTTTTTTTAAATAATGTTAAAAGCAACAAATTAATTTTGAAGTTTGTTACAAACCAGACACCCAATCAGAAGATCAGGAAGTAATAAAGTCAGGATTTGTTTCATTAGTGAAATGCCCAGAATGTTTCTTCTGACACTCCTTTTTCTTTCTATAGCATTACTACTTCAAGTTTACATATTTTAAAAGGAATTATTTCCAGACATTCCTCCCCTGAAACTGTTCTTGAGGAGTGTGGCTTTTTGGATTTTATGTGAAAATAGACGCAAAGCGTCGATCAATTTGCCTCACATAACAACTGAAAGACCTTGGAAAAGTAGAAACACCTTAGAATTTATTTTATGGATTCATACTAGGTATCTAGTTTAAAAAACAAAAATAAAAATAAGGCTTTTATTTAAATATTAGAGACTCACATTTAAAACCTCAAATGTCCATCCCTGACATTAATCTGATCAGTGTACTGAAAACAGACAGTAGCTCCCCCACTCCTACCCCACAAGAACACAATTGTTCCTTTGAACAATTAAGCATCAATCTTTGATGAAATCTGTATGATTTGATCTAGTTGCCTACCTTTAAATAAATTCAGTTGCACACTTTGTTTGCATTCAAGCAGTTTATGACACATCTGCATGGTTAGAGAGGCACTGTTGCAATGTTATTTGCTGGATTACCAGGCAGGAAACGTTAACATCAACAATGGATTTTAAAACTACACTGAATTTCATGACTGAACAGGTAGATATGAGGCAAAAATCTCACACTTCTTCATCAGTGTCCAATCTTCATTCAAACCCACTGAGGCAACATATAAGTATGTTGGTTTAATTGTCTTTTGTTTTTCTTCCCCTAGCTCTTGTTAGTTGGGTTTTTGCTTAGTTTTCTTGTTTTAAACTGAGATTTTCACTTAAAAAATGAAATAGTAATCAATTGCTAAAGAACTCAGTCTAACAAAAAAAAAAAAAGTTTTCTCAAAGTAGGAAC
Source organism: Grus americana (assembly GCF_028858705.1). Taxonomy (NCBI): domain Eukaryota; kingdom Metazoa; phylum Chordata; class Aves; order Gruiformes; family Gruidae; genus Grus; species Grus americana. The sequence continues at coordinate 9,455,573 of NC_072870.1, read as the reverse complement.
AGTTTATCCATGAAAACTATCATTTCTCCTATGAAAAACCAAGTTTAACAGAATGGAGACATAACTCTACACACTGAATTTCTCATTCAGACATTTTATGAGAGATCTAATATTTTAAATGTATAAGGTAGTTCAAATTATGGAAGATGTTTATTCCCGTCGCGGGACACGCCATAGATCGCCACAGTTCGTTCTTTTTTTTGGTCATCGCATCACACCACAACACTGAAGAAAGTCCATAAAAACCAGTCTATTTGCAGCTAAACGTGTAGCCATCTATAACGGGAAGAGCTGCGTCATATTCCTGGGGGAAAGTTACCCCGTGGTACTACATACTCAGCCCATCTGACCTTCAGAGCTATTATGTTTCTTGAAGCCTTTGAGGTGAGGAATGAAGTTGCAAATAAGACCTAAATTATGTGTTGGCCAAAACTTGCACTTCGAAGCAAAGCACAATTTTCAGCACATCTAATTTGACCCCTCCAGTATTTTTCCACTTAATGAGTAAAGGTATTACTGTGTTAAAGAATTACTCACCCGATTAGGGACACCATCTGCTCCACTATATGTTTGCTGAATGTTATAATAACGAAAAGTTTCTGTAGGAAGGAAAACATCAGTTAGAGAAACATTTGATCAAAAGGGAAGCAGAGACAATGGGGTACGACAATTTATGTTCCTTTCCAACCAGACAGCTTCTCCAGCACTCACACATAGTTTTCCCTTCTCTTTTCTTTCGGGACCTTTAATTTTCAATACTCTTTTCAAAAAGAGGCAGGAGAGAGAAAAGCTGTTTATTATTCTATTTCCTCATAGATTTCATTTCTTGCGATGTTTTTGTAGCCTGTGTTAATAACCATTCGCATCCTCCCCAAACTTAAATTCCCAGAAGCTCAAGGTCACTTTACTCCGTCAACAATGTTTTAATGGAAAAACAGTCATCACTGTGCAGAAAAATGCACATCCCCTTACACAAACACATGTACTTAAAGATCACAGAAGTGAAAAATAACGTATCTTTTAGTCCCCTAGTTCATGTGCTCCAGACAGAAACATAACAAAAACTACTCAGTGAAGAACAAAGTAAGAGCCATCAGGTACCTGGCTGTTCAAAAAACTTTGATTGTCACTGTCTCTAATGCAACAGACTACTTGGAACAGTGTAATTTCGATAAAAGAAACTTCTGTAACACATAGCTTATTTTGCAGAAACTCCAAATGTCAGGAATTTTACCACTCCCTTCTCTTCTAACACAACTTAAAATTTTGTTAAAATAGCCTTTGCTAATTCCAATTTTGTCATATTTGACAGCTTGTTGGTTTGCAAAGAGCAAGACTGTATGGAGGTGCGTATACACACACAAACAGTTCCCACAGTCTCCTTAAATCAATTTAAAGATGACCTAACGAGAACTGCAACCACTGGTCTGGAAAGAGGGGATGTGACTAGAGCTACACAAAATGACTTTGTGGTCCGGAGGAAGAGGCCAGTTAAAAGCAGCTCCAGGACGGCCACTGTACCAGTCACCCGCTTCCTGTCTAGAGAGAGATTTCATTAAAAGCCTTTTCCATGACTCTTACATTTCCTAAATTCCAAATTGCGGCAAGATCACTACAAAATTCAAGGCTATTGCACAAGAGTATGCTTGAAATCGAGCATCGCAGAAAAGAGAGTTCTGATGGCTAAACGTATTACAAAATAAGATGATTTACCAACTGTACGAGACACTGGGAAATATTTTTGCACTTACATTTGATCTGAGCATGGAGCGCTATAAATTACATAGCGAACATTCTGCTAGCTAAACAAGACAAATAAAATAATAAAAGGAGTATTACACAAATACTATTTCACTTTTCTATGTTGCCAGAACAAATTCTAGCTACACAGATTTAAAAGCAGGTAATACAAAAATAAGTGTGGGGAAAAAGTTGTTCTATCACAGTAAATGAAAGAATTTTCAGATCTATTTATTTTTATTTTATTTAATCTATTTATTTTCTGTTTAAGGACTGGGCAAAGTAAAATAACCATTTACAAAAAGATGGGAAGAAAAAAAGGGTCAAAGATTGAAATCTTCTGTTCAGGGCAAAAGATTTTTAAGCAGCTTGAGGAGGGTACTAGACAAGTAATTTTATACTAGTAATAGCTTCTGCTATTTTAATGTAGCGACAGCAAAGATTTCCAAGCAACACAGCTACAGGCACTGCACCAGTCCTACAGAGATGCTTAAAAATAACCAAGGCCCAGCTGAAAACAGTGGTTCTAATCATTACAAATAGAGCCATGCAGTTAACGATGCAGCACTAACACCACCACCACCAGTAAAGAATCGCCAGGGAATCAATACTTCATCTTTCATTGGACAAAATGATGACGCATTTTAAAAGCGAGACTCAAAATTTTTGAAAGCAACCGGAGATTCCGACTGCCAAATTCAGAAGATCCGGTAAACCTCTGAGTTAGCAAGAAAAACTGGACATGCTCTGAAATTGGGCCCTTTCAAAATAATACAGACTGAGGACACCAAAAATTGCTAACGATGCTTGAAGGAATATACGCCCAGAGCTGTACCCCCAGGCTGCTTGCTGCAGGGCCTGAAAGGAGTGGGCTTTTCTCTACACACTCAACTGAGATAAAAGGGAGCATTTAAAAGTGCCGCTTAACCGGTAAAGGCTAGTTGCAGTGCTCTTTGAAATGAGTATTTGTTACCAAAAAGGCAAGTTCATTATGAGTACGAAGTCCTTTCAGTCTGGTAAAAACCGTAGGTAAATAACTTGGCTAACCACCAATTTCCTGAGTGGTGTAGGCAGCGAGCTCATTAGTTTGTAGCTATAAATTATTCAGTTGCCTAAGTTTTGAGCGTAAGAAGCCTAGCAGATCCTTTATTGTAAATCCTTTGCACCAAATTAATTTCCATTACTTCAGGTCAGGAAGGGAGACTCCAGAATTCATTACGAAGTAACACAGTGTAACAGTCCAAAAAAAAAAAAAAAAAAAAAAAAAAAAAGAGAGAAGAAAAAGCCTTCACCCCAGCGCCCTAAGGGAGGTGTAGTACTTGCCTGGATGTGCATTTTAATTACTGCTTTCCCAATCAAGGTTGCACCGAAGAAGGTCCAGAAGGGAACCAGAAAGTGTCCGCATGTTATCCCGGCCAGGTCAAATAGCGGGTTTGGAATCTACGAAGTGCAAGGGAAAGAAGTTCATGAATTGCAGCACGCACTTAGATGAACAGGAACACGACAGACTTTGAAACTTTGAAAAATGAACATTTTTCCCCTTATTCAACTTGATCCAAAACTCTTGTGTCTTAATACTTACAAAAATGTCAATGTCGCACCACATAACTTAAGTCTCTGGGATTCAGCTAGACAATGTCCCAGACAATTCCATTCTCAGAGTCCCTCCTTACCCTTGGATTTTAAAAAAGCTAACAAAAAGTTTTCCATGTGAAATGCACAGAAACCACAGTAAAGCCATTTTGAGTGATTTATCAAATTTTCTTACTGACAAGCACATCACTCTTGGAAGCTAGTGTTCAAAATGATCCCCAGTGATTTCCATCTGAGAAAGTACATTAAAAACTGGCATTTACAGTCATATGTATCCAGTTTATTAAGCATATGCATTTCATTTAAAATTAAAAGTTGGTTGGGTTTTTTTTTTTATTGTTAAACTGTTGGCTTGACGTTTGGTATTGTGATACTATCTGTAAAATATTTTTGAAATTAAACCAAGAAAGTATCCAGATTCCAACCTTTCACACTTAGCGTGCTGTACAAGGGCAGACTGTCTGAGTGAATGCGTGGGGTATGTGTAATTCCCAGTAGCAGTGTATTACTGGGCCAATATCCTGCAGTATTTGTGTTGTTTTGTTACACAAACAAACAAACAAAGAGGACCATAAAAGGATAGTAACTTTGCAACTGACTGGATGGAAATCTGAAATCTGTGAGAAAGCTTATGAGGGTTATACTTAGCTGTTATAGACTAGCAATTCAAATTTATGAGCACCCAGAACACCACCTGCATAGGAAGAAATCTGAAACGGTCTCTAATCATGCCCCGAAACGGTCTCTAAACATGCTCCACTTCAACGAAAATGATTCTTTACCTCTGACAGCTGTCTCAGGCATAGGAGGCTAGTAAATTATTTACTTATACCACAGCCAGATAATTTTGCTCTTCTGAGCCAAGTCTGCTCTAGGTCTCAAGTACGTTCTTTGTTGGTTGGTTTGAGGGTTTTTTTGTAAGTTCACGGCACATTTTCATTACTGCATTAGTATCACCATAGAGGGAGCATGCTTTAGGCAGCGGTAACTGTGGATATCATCAATGCATTAAACATATCACAGGCAAAAGTTACTCAACAAGTCCCCATCGGGGTATATTAGCAGGCCCGCGAGGTTTTCTCTTTGTTTGTTTTTGAATAAACACACACACGCAGTACTGAGAGTTGCCAAAAAAGCCCATAAAGACAGGAGGGCAAATTCTCACAAGTCACAGCAAGGATCTTCCAGGGCTAATTCTTGCTTTGTTCCTTCCCCAGAGCTGCCTTTACATAGGAAATAAGCTCCAGACAATAATACGGCTTTCTTATTGCCACTTAACAACATTACATTCAGTTGACTTCACTGGATAAACTTGCAAAGTTTTAAATTCAATTTGATTGTGGTTTTATGTAGCATTTAGAAGCCACTGCTTGACAGACAACAACCTGCAGCTAGGACAGTCATTACCACTTCATAAGCAAGTTCTCTAATCATAAAAAATACACCCAACTAAATTACGGGTTAAAATCCAAAAGCAAGATCACAATTACAGGGGGGCAAGTAAAGGAGACACCTTCCAGCGTACGGAGAAGCAGCAACAAGCAAGAGAAGCCCTGAAGCTCGTGGGGGAACGCACACGTGGGGAGCTGCCTTCCTCACCCACAGATGCAACAAAAATGTATAGCTTGGAATCCCTATGCTTTTTCAATTCCTCTGCCACGCTTAACCTCACCCTTTTTCCTGCTTCTCTGCAGTTACTCTGTAAAGACACTGACAAATCCTCAAATGCACTGTGGTGGATTCGTGATTCCTCATCCCTGCCCCAAGCCCAGGCAGCCTATCTCAGCAAAAGGAAGCTGGAGCTCAGAGCGCGTTGAAGAACGGTGCAGTGAGTAGGTAAGAAGTTAAGCAAATGTTTAGGTATTACTAAGCAGGAACTACGAAGCGTTTACACATCACCTCTCGTGTTTACCAACTCCTTCCTCATGTTCTCCATTTATCCACATTTCACCTTGTCCGGCCACTCCAGGAACTCGTCCCTGCCAGCTACAAGCTGTTCTGATTACACAAGACAGAGAGAAGAGGCTGTGCAGTGATGTCTCACAAGATGGTGACTAGAGTAATGAGTCAGAGGCAGTGAAGGAGCAGTCTAAGAGCTTACTGGATGGAAAGATTTAAAGAACAGCTTGTAACCTACGTCTCCACTCTAAATATAAGGGGAGTTCAAAAGATTAGTAAACAGAAGTTGTATGCCAGTGACTACGATCAGATTAATTCTTTCCAGCTAACACAGGTTCCTTACATTTGAGCTAATAGTTAGGCATTGTCATCTCTACAGTTTAGGAAACAGAGATGCTAGACAAGTGTGGAACTAAGACCTCATCAGCTGAGCAGCTGGCTAATGGCTGTGGTTATTCCGGAAGAATGGGATCATAGGGGACCTACACTTCCCCCCCTTCCCTGTAATCACATTTCTGTGCATCACATCCCACATTTTGCCTGGGGGATGGAAGAATAAGGCACACCATTCCTACCAGTTTGCATTAAGCTTCCAGAGAGAGATTTAAACCTCAAATGGTTCAATATTTTTATACTCCAGAAGAACAGTATTATCCTCCTTAAAACGCTAAAATAGCACTAGCGGAGATGCTCCTATCACCTCTTGCTTAGAGAGAAAAAACCCTACAAGCAGTTTGTAGTTCATATAGCCACGACTCAAACTGGCTTCCTCATTGTGCTCCCTCTGGTTCCTAGTGACCCAGAGATATCTCCAGAGCAGACTTAGGAGAATTACTGTGGATGGATATCCTAATCAGGATTTATACAGGTAGTTTTCCACTCTTCAATTCATGAATATCTATGGATCTGAAGGTGTCAAGTACTGTAAGCTATAGGCCATAAACACCTCGAGAAATAATAATATGGTTCCAGCAGAATCTACAGGTAATAATACAACTCTTGCTTCATCTTGCCAGCTAATAATCTGGGCAAGGAAAGTCCCAACAGGGTAACTGTCAGTGGGCACCTGATCTGATCTGCCAAATACCCACTGGCGCAGAGCGGCGAGCAGCAGCGTGCATACGCCTCTGTTAGAGAGGACGTGGCCTCAACATGAAAAGCAGGGAGCACCCTGGTCTGAAACAGAAACACAGAAACTTCTTGGATTTTAAGAATGTCTCACTTCAGTCTTTTGTAAGTCTTCCTTACTGTGACGAGGCTTTTGCATCTTTAGTGAAGTGACCTGTTTTCACCAGGTCTCACCACACCACGCTGAACTGTACAATGAATGGCTTTATCTTTCAAAAAAAGGGATTTTGCACCATTTGTTTCTGATGGATTAAAAAGGAAATAGAATTATTCCAAACTGATTTTCTTCCAAGGAGAACTAGTATCGAGAAGTCCGACGGTGAAGTTGAAGGAAGGGATAAGAACTGTGCTTTTCTGCAGAATTCACTGTGTTTGGTACTAATCGAGGACTGGAGTTTCTCCATGCTATTGTACTTGCCAGTACCACAACCATCCCACTTCTCCAAGTACCACAGAGAACACAGAAACAGCCAAGAAGGCACGAGGTTCCGTACGGACTCCGTACGGACAAAACCAAGTCACAGTTCGCAGCATTAGTTTCACTGCAGTACATTCCATGTGCAATTTGTGATTACAAAGATGAACTTACCGAGGCGCAGGCCAAAATGCCAAAGAACCCGACCTTCTGCACCAGGTTCTGGACAGCCAGTTTAGCCCGGGAAGCAAAATCCTGCAAAGAAGAAAACAAAGCATTAACAAGGCAAAACCTAAAATAAACATTTGTAAAAATGTACGTGACTTCAATATCCTCCATGCTTTGGGATTTCCTAATTAGCATTTGGGAGAATTTTTAAAACAAAAAGGCCAATTTGAAACGCTGGGTTTAGAGGGAAAAGAGAGAAAATCAAATGCTCAGTGTGAAAATCTGACCACCCACATGTACTGAGTTTTATTTTTCAAAACCCTGCAAGTGGCACTAAGTTCACACTATGATGGAAACAGGTTTTCTAGTATTTATTTCCCCTTATCTTTGAATCGCCAGGGCTGCTTATACCTTATTCCTGCAACAAGCAAAGGGAATTAATTCCTTCAACACCATTTACAATGTTAAAAAGGTACTTTCTCAAAACACAAAGCCAGAATATAATAAACCCATTATATCCCGAGATCTTTACTCTCAAACCCAGGATCTTAATCCAAATAGCTAATTCCAGGTACTCCCTACAACAGACTTGTAAAGTTCATTAAATCCTTAGAGATGAATCTAAAATACTTTAAAAGCAACGAAGGCAGCAGACCACAGAACCTGTGAGCTGTTCCTGACAAAGCCATGCTAAGAAGATGCTGCTGACTTTTATTTTGTGATCACAACTTTCAAACATACTCAGGATAAACTCAAGAGTCTCAAAGTTTACCCAATACAGAGTAAACATTTTAAAAAGCAAAAATAAAGATTCTCACAAGCAGTTTATTTGAATGTGAGAAGTGAATTTACATGCGAGTAAAATTCTTTTGATGCAAAACTATCAAAAAAGTTAAAATCAAGGTCAATATTATCTATTCAGGCTTGGCAACAGCAGTTATAACAAAAAAAAAGCTGAGTATCCTTGGTAATACCAAACTTTAAAATGTAATTATTAATTCTTTTTTTAAAACCCTTCATATAAGCAATAAAAAGCTGATTTTCCTATAGCAATGCAATACTCACTGATTTCAATTTTGCAGAAAACAGATAAATTTCACAAGGTAGTTTAATCCATAATTAATTAAATTCTAAATTCTAGACTTCAAGATAACCACGGAATTAAATTTATGTAATTGTAACCTTATTACAATTCTGTTGAAACTTTCAATACTCTATACCAATGCATGTAAATTACAATTACTTGTAGTACTTGACAATGTTCTTCCATATTATTTAAATTCTGAACTAGAGAACTGTCAAAACTTTCTATGCCAGATTAATAAAAATAAATACCTGTGATAAGGCCATTTGCTATCTTTTTACATCCCTTTTTCGAATAGTAACTTTTCTCCTTTGCAGTGCTTTAAAAATAGTTTTTATTCTCAAATAAAAAAACCCCAATTCTTACTGAAATCAGAATAATTCTATTTATTATACTTTATAGTTGAAAAAATAACCCAAATTAAAATAGATACTTCAACTTAAAGAAAAATGCCAAATAAAGGAGATTTCCTACATCTTACAGTGGGACATTTTCACCCACAGGAGAATATAAACCCTCTTTTGCTAACTGCAACCAGGAGTAACACCTTGGGATCATGAATGCCTTATTGCAAAATGGAATAGGTGAAATATTCACTCTTTATTGAAAACTCGTTCCTGATATTTTTCTGTTGAACTTCTGGGATACGTACAGTATGCATGAGTGATTAAAACCTACTCCCAGTGAGGCTGACACCGAACCCTTGAAGTTAGGTTAGCAAAACCAGGTCTAGAGCATGCCTACATGACAAATAAAGTAAAATTTTTCATGCTTTTCAGTTAAAAGAATGCATTTGCACACAAATTGTTATAAATAACAAAGCATGATAATTTGCCAGTGAACCGAGTCCAAAAGTCTTGCGACGTCGAGGGCTGTTCCTTCTCAAACTAAAATTCCCTCATAATTATTTCCAAGTTAGTAAACAAAACCGAAACAAGGTAATAAATGATCACTAATACAGCTCAGCACTAATATACACACTCGGTCCCACGAGGATTTGGGACGTGAACTGAAAAGGATGCAAAATTTCTGCAGAGTGATCACACAGCCAGCAAGAAGGGACATAAAATGCAGCCCACTAAGGAGACCACAGGTATTCTAATTCCTGATCCAAATACAGAAGTAGAAATATGCCTTCAGAGTTTCCCTACAAACTGATTTCAAATTTAAAAGTTTGCTAACGCGTAACAATAATATTGTCCTTTCAGCAACAGATTTTGCTCTTTGAAAAGGTGAACTGAACAAGCAGTGCCTCATGTAGGAATTTCAGCTGTCTCCCCCTCCACTCTATAACAAAACAGAATGTGACCATGATATTTTCAGTTCCTATTTTGTTCACTATTTCACAATGCTCCTGGGGTTAGAACAATATTTTCACTTTTATAAGCCACTAAAGATTTTTTTCACAGCTCCATAAATCTCATTGTAAAGTATCTTTAAAATAAAACACTACAATTATTCAAATAGGTCCATGATATATTACAGTGGAAGTTGTTTCCATTCTAATTTTAACATATTTACCCATTATCTTACGCTGTGTTGCTAACAGACTGCTGCATTAATTTTTACAAGCTGGAATTGGAAGCGAACTCTCTAGCAAGTGATCTACAAACTAATGCTTGCAGCACAGCTGGTTTAATAAAATATATATTATTATAATTATATATAGATTAACTTTATGAACTTAATATAAGCACAGTGCACTATTTTTCATCAAATTTCTTAAAAATAAACAGCTTCCCTGACCCACATTTCTAGACTGCTGCAAAATTCAAGGCTGCCCTTAAAACTAATTTTTTCCCTCCAGCTAAAAACATACAATTTTTGTTATAAAACCAATGATGAAAGTGTTGAAAAAAGTGTGACAAGGCGCTCTCTCTCAAAAAAAAAAAAAAAAAAAGTTGGGGCCATTTTTCTCACCTTATTAACTCATAACTTTAATAAAAGAAAGTTATTACTCAGATTGTTTAATTTTTTTTACATTCACTATTACAAAATACTCCATGCACAGCTATATTTCTAACAATTTCAGTCAAGAAATTCTAATTTGTCTTCCTTTTTTCAAACTTTCTAAACAAGCCAAAAGAGATAAATTTAGGATTTTTCCCCTATTCTCTATGATGTAATGTAATCACAACTACAAATAACCTGCACAGTAACATACACATCAGGGCTGCAGCACAGCTACGCATTCGCAGCCTCAGCATTTGCTTTAATGAAAACAAGTTCAGAAATACTTCTGTTTGGTTGCTTCCTTAAATTTAATTTGTCAAATCTTTGCGACATCTGCAATAATAATAAAAAAAAACCCTTAAAAGTTTCATTTCTCAGAGAATACAATCATCCGTTTCACAACTTTTACCTATTTCACAATATAATTTTTCTGTTATAAAGCCTGCACAGGGAACAATCTTTTCTCTACTTTTTTAAGCATTTGAAATAAAAGCAAAACAACTTTTATCACTTACTTGCTTTAAAAAAAAAAAAAAAAAAAAGAGACATAAAAATTCAGCTACTTACAGGCAAAACATTTTCCCCCAAAATTAAAGTATCTAGACTGGACTCGACTCTCAGCTAATGTGATTCATTCTCTACAACATTTCAGGATTCTTTAGCTCACTGTGTCCTTTTCAAAGATGATTTGTTTTTTTGGTTTGGAAATAGATTTCCTGTGACTGCTACAATACAGGCAAAGGAAGGTTAAATGATTAAACATTACTTCATTGGGTTAATCATCCGATCTCAAGAATTGGAATGGAAATAAGAGGCATAAAAAGGTCAGTACTGAAATACTGATTCACAAGTCTCAGCTGGCGGCTTGAGGAAGTTTGCTTCATATCTGCCTTCAGTAAAATGGCACATTTTAGTGATACCAGCATTTCATTACTACATGTTGCAAAAGCAAAAAAAAAAACCCTCCCAAACATCTAAACCTAAAGGGACAGAAGAGTTTTGCTGCAAAGTAGGATTTACCGCAATGTTTAAGCTTTAAATATAACTTAACGTGGGCCATTTATCCCTACAAAGCAGCCCTCCTTGAAAGGGTGAATGGACAATCTTGTCTTAATTACAAGGCTTCGTCCCATCCCTCGGTTTTATTTTGTTTCCATTTATAATTTAATCTCTATTTCTTCCTTCTCCCTTCATTATAAAGTAAGTCACACAAGCTCTTCTGTAATTCAGTGAAGAACATCTCACTAGATTTAGTTAACAAGCTTGAAAAAAAAATAAAATTAAAAAATCAATTTTTACTCTTTTCTCTCTGTAACACTGATTTATTATCAGAAAACAGAACGGTCATGATTTATTGTTCACATTGAAATTGTGACGCCTCTTTTTTCTTAATCTCTAAGAACAGAGACTGTTGATGGATCCATAGCAAGTAACTCGCTGATGGTTACCAAGGAGCTCTGAATGATCAGCATGGGATTGAATGCCATAGTCCTTACAGAAACAACCCGTCAGACTTTGACAGGAGATATTTTCTTGAAAGACTGCACAGATGGACCTATAACGATTATGTAATAGAACAGTTTATGTTCTAACATGAAGTTGCAATGAGTTTTTCGGAGCATCAAGCAAGCTATGACTCCCTATCACAAACCAACTCTTCCTTGCATGCAGCAGTGATGATGGTCGTCCGTCTCTGAAAGATATGATCCACAGTTCAAATTATTTGAGGCCCAGAAAAACTTTTCCTCTATCACAATTTTCTTCTGCTGTAAATACATCAAGCGCTTTACAAATATATTGGTAATATTGGTATATTGGTGGATATAGCACAAAGAAGGTGGCCAGTAAAGAAGAGAAGGAATACACCAGACTAAATTCAATCCGAAGTTCACAGGGCATGTATTCTCTACCGGTAAAAACAGACAGTGACTTAATGAAGGATCAGGGCAAAGTCAGTGATGCGAGTATTAATGCAATCGCTCAAGCAGGGTATTAATTACCTAGCAGATGGTAGCTAGCAGAAGTTCAAAATAAATTTCTGGAAGGCTTGGGAGGGGTTATGCAGGATTTGTTACTCTAATTAAAAAAAAAAAAATTCGTTAATGAACATTAAAAAAATACAAAGACATAAACAGGGATCTGAACTGAATGTGTTGCACCTTGAGGTCCCTCTACAAACAAGGAGAATGCTACGGTTGCTGCAGAGATCGGTATTTGTCCCAGTGCCAGCAGACTCCCTGATGCAAACGTGTAACTTGCATGTGAGGAAGAAGTGGACAATCCCTCAAGATTTGAGCATCATTTATATTATGGTTATAATATTTACTTACTAGCAACAAAGTTTAATTATCCAAATAATAATCTGGAGAGAAGAAGATTGAAGACGATGTATGAAGCTACCATCTCAGATTATTAAAATTATCAATTCCTTAACATTTAAAAAGCTGCCTACAAAGACAGTGCTCCTTTTTATGTAAAAATCTGAGTTATGTTAAAAATGAGCCGCACAATATTTTGTTTCTTCTGGCTTTCTATTACAACACAATGGAATCAAACACAACTTATGGGAGAATGACCATTTGTGGTTAGGCAATGAATTCTAGAATTTCAGACGACTGGGAAGAATTATTAACTCATTGAAATAACATATTAACTGCAGAAGAGCAGTTTTAAAGAAGTCGGAGAGCTACCTACAGGCTGAGAGGTTACAACATACATCCACGCTAAGAAAGCAGATCAGCAATGACGTTTTAAGGATCGGCACAGAAACCTGGAGTTAAGATGGGGAGAACAGAGATCGAGATCCAGTTGATAGTCATTGCCTATCACTGCAAATAGTTCATTACTCAGTGACCAAAGAAACCAGTTCATACGTCTCCTGCAAGACATCAAAGGTAACAGATCTCATGAGTAAGGTTCCAGTAAGTTGCAAGCAGGAATATTTTGACAGTGGTTCATGGCGGTACTGATCTCCCGCTCCGTCAGCTGCAATGACTCTCAACATCTAAACGCGTACGGAAAGGGCCGTGGCCTTGGATCTCTGTTCTAGCTTTCTCAAAAATGTTTCCAGCTTAATGCAAATAAGGGGCAGACTAAAAGGGGTATTTGCCATCTTGATGCCTGGAGAGAAGAGGGTGTGAGAGGTAAGGCTTAAACTTACTTATCGCTGGGAACGCTGGGAAAGAAAGGTCCTGTCTTGGAAACTGGGCTGTCAAAAGACAAAGTTAAAAAAAAGTTTTCATGGATTACTGAAAGCAGCTAAGGGAAGGTGGCAGATCTAAGCAAGCACTGGATTTGACAAAAGAAAGGTATTTACATACCATAGGCATAGGACAGACGTTCCAGATTAAGAGGACTGGCTCAAATTCTAAGCTTGTGAATTAAATAAACCTCACAAGAAGTCTGGGTTTTCCAAGACATTAAATTCTGGAAAAGGAACAGGGTAATCATATGGGAAAGTTACAAGAGAAAAATATGTCCATGTTGAAAATGAAAGCACAGTTTTGGAAAGTAGAATATGAAGATGACTGAACAGCAATGAAGCAGGGCCGCTGACTTCACAGGTTTTACCAAAGATCTGTGGAGAGACAAGAGAGCAGTACCTACAAAACCTGACTAAACAGCCTATGTCAGAGATCTGAGGACTTAAAGGTAGTAAGAATTCAAACCATTATTCAGAATATTTGTAGGCAAGGATAAGCATACAGTAGGTACTACGTACAAATCCCAAGTATGGGGACATACATAAATCTAATAAATATACAGGTGAATTCCTCTACTAGCCTTTCCTAGGACAAGCATACTGAATACAGATTGTTGAGGGAAGTGCACAGATTTATTTCCACATCTGTTTGTGTTCAAATGGTTGAGGTTGGTTGCATGTTAAGGGGTGATGCTGCAATCCACAAAGATACTCGGAAAGATGCTCATCTTTGAGACTTTGTAAACTCAGACATGTGAGTAACTACGATTAGTCCCTGTACCAGAAGAATTGAAGCTTTTCCACAGAAAATACAGTTAAACCTATTGTCTGCATAATCAGATTTTAAAACTGCTAGAAGAGAAAGATGTAAGAAGCCATAGCTAGAGCTGTGTGCAGAGTTCAATCCTTTGCACATCGTATGGGAGCAGAGCATAACAGAGTGAAGTGTCCATTCCAACAGCAAGCTTTGCTTTCCCTGCTCATTTAATTTTAACCTGTCCTGGAGTAAATGTGTGAAACTTCCGAGTAATGAATCCATTACATGGTAAATCAGACCTCCCATTAACATGAGTAGGAAGGAAGTCAACCAGCTCTGGATTAAACAGACTATTAGCGTTAGGAACTTCTAGGTATTTTCTTCATTTCATTAACCATCTGTACCATGGTAAGAACATTTTATTTTCCTCTCCCCTAGACCTTGGGGAAAGAACCAGCAAAGGCTTATTCATAGTAAACTCCATCTCGGGAGCTTTAGTTTCAAGATTTTGGACTGTTACAATCCAACACCATGCTCAAGTTCGGAAGTGACATACCAAAATGAACATGTATTATTGAGCTCAAGGAGTTAGTAGATACTCTCAAACTTAATGCCAGCATTTTCCACAACTAGAACTGAAGCTCTCGGACTTCTATATAGAAAGTCCTTTTGCTTCACACTGTAAGAATGAAGAAATTTTGTAAAGAATAAGACACAATTAAAGGAAACAGTCTGAAGGAAGAGGAAGAAGTACGTCCTTTCAGTCTTATCAGGTCTGTCCTATAGAGCAGTAGCCCTTTTAACCACATCTCCTGCCACCTCCACTCCTCATCTCAGGTCTGTGCAGTAGCATGAAGGATGTCCCCTTTGACACTTTGCGATTTTATAGTAGTGCACGACAGCAAGAGAAAGAAATAAAATTTATTATCTCTTTGCTTGCTAAAGAACTACTTTTTATTCACATCTCGTAGCAGATCTCAGAGCGAGCAGATCCTGCAATCTATTTCATGGACAAGAGTTGTCAGTTTGGCATGTCAGGGAAGCAGCAAGGCCGTTAGGACAGTCCAACGTTGGAAGAGATTACTGAGAGGTTGTGCAGTCTCCAGTCTTGAAGGCCTTCAAGACCAGACTTGACAATGCCCTGAGGAACCTGAGCTGATCTCATAGATGACACTGCTCTGAGCAAAAAAAGTTGGACTAGAAACTACTTCAGGTCCCTTTCAAGATTAATTTTTCTGTGATTCCATAACGAGATACTAGCAGCCACCTACAGAGAGAAGAATGAAGTAAAAGAACATCCTGTCACTCTGGTTCCCACACATCAGCCATTGACCTCTGCAGCCTTTGCTTCTACAGTTGAAAGCATATGCTGGCATTGCCTCCACCAACGTGCTGGCTGCCTAAAATACCATTGCAGCTGCACAGTGAGTGCTCATTTATCTCAAAGCTATTATTGCAATTAGTTATTGTGGCCCAGGTCTGCTGATCTAGTTATAGTGGCGTGACGAGCAATTCCAGGATTGCGTCAATTTTTTTTTTTTATCCATTACAAATTTCAAGTCCTATTTTTGGGCAGTTTAAGATCCAGACGCTGTAAGGAAGGGCTCATGATTGCTGGAACGAAGCGAGTGATTGCTTTGCTTTAGCCACCATGATCAAGAAAGGAAGCAATTTTCGATAACCAGACAAAACGATTGATCTTTTCAATCCCTAACAAAGCAAAGCCAAAGTCACCAGCACCGAAAAATACCACACTGTTCCTCCACAGAGAACTTAGAAATAAGAAAGAAACCCCATGCACAGAAAAGCCACTTGCAGAATAAAAGTGAGCAGTTTCTTACACAGCTGACAAATCCTTTTGCACACACAAAGCCTTCCTACTCAGCCACGCCAGCAGATGTGCGACGCTGAGCATACCTCTTGCCTGTTCTCCCTGGGAAGTAGCAGAGGTTCCCAGACAGCTTAGAGAAGTGGTCTGCATACCAGACTCTTGTACAACACCGATATTTAAACAGCGTCTGGAGCAGGGGGAAAAAAAAAAAAAAAAAAGTAGCCATTTTCTTGATTATGCTACCATAATTCATTTCTATCAGTTATTGAAGGCTCTCCCTGAAAAAATATTTTTGAAGCAGCTTATCTGACCCAAACTTTTGATCATTTATTGGTCTTTCTCAGAGGACTGGGGAGTGAAATATCAAATATTTAGGACCCAACTGATCACTTAGAAACTTGCGTCGAGCATCCCTGACGCACGCAGGGCAGGGCATGCAAATCCTATGGCAGAGTTCAACTAACTGCTTCTCCACGACTATACTGCAAATGCAGCTTGCAAGATTTCCAGTGAACTTGGTGACATTCTTTCTGAAAAAGTTCATTTCTGTTGTAAAGCGAGAGATTTGTTACTGAAAAAATTCCTCTGAGCTAATATCCTAATATTGCCTGGAAAATACTGCAAAGTAATCCAGATTTCTTCAGCGGGTTGATAATTTCTGATTTATGTACTTACACACCAAACATTAAAATGACAGAGGGCTGCATAAGCAAGTTTTAGGGAACAGACGTTATCACAAAGAGCTGTTCAAAGACGAATATGAAAAAGTCATCTCTAGATTACCATTAGCAAACGTAATGTAATGCTCAGTGCTGTTTTTTCCTTATCTGTAAGCAGGTGTGCAAATGAATAGAACAATGCAGGCACAAGACTGCCCTATTCTCATGCCAGTGTCCAAAGAAATCCAGCAAGGAGGTGGCTTACACATTTGTTACTCATAGCTCCTATTGTCTACCCTCTGCCTCTATTAACTCTTTGCTACCTCTTTTCTCAGGAAGTTCTCTGTAACAGGTTCCCTTATTTAAAGCTTTCATTGACTCATTCCAAAGCTTATTTCAACTCAGTAATGTTAGAGAATAAAACTAAGCCGATACTTAATATATTCACTGCTGATTACATTGTGGAAAAAAAACCAACACACATTTACTATTAGTTCACTATCAGTTTGCCATCTCACTCTTAAGCTGTAGCATTCATAGGAAGTTTCTAAAGTGAAGCTTCAAGGTTTTGATTAGTTTCGAGTTTCCATTTAATTGTGGGCCAAGATAAAAGAGGTAAGATACCTCCCCTACGTATCTATTGACAAATGCAGGTATCAAAGCTCAGAACGCAGAATGTAGAGACAAGCCTCCTGGTGGCCACCCATCAGGCAGCCCAGACCAAACACCAGCAGTCTCTTTCTTGTACGGCACAATTAATAAAGAGAGGAAGCTGATGAGGAAAGGAGGTGACTGGAAGACTGAGCAAGAGAAATTATGAACGGAATTTGATGTTGGGTTTAAACAAGTTATTTCTGGGAAAACAAAAAAAAAAAAGAAGTCAAGGTTTTCCAGTTATTGTATGTGACTCTACCACTTCCATTTTTATGATAACTGCTTTATAAAAACCTGCTTGCGGTCTGCTTTAACTTCTTTTTTTTTCTTGTACCAAATACCCTTAAAACCTTTTGATTAAACGAGCCAGCAGCCAGCGAATCCTTTTCAAGCAGGAACTTATCAGATGCTAGCTGTTAGCTTCATCACGGGAGAGATCCATTTTTCATTTGGCCATCGTATTTTACGCTGCTCATTAAGTAACGTTTTGCTTATTAGTCGAACCTAATCATTCCATTTGTATTAAGTCACAGTGTCGTGTCAGAACACAGTGCTGGGTTCCCCAAGTAACCATGGCTGGGTGTGGTACCGCACTTTGTTCTGCTTCTGCAAAGAGAAACCCCACATGAAGATGTGGAAAAGCAATCCAGCTCAAGGCAGCAGACCTTTCAGAAACGCTGGAAAGATGGGTTTAACGTGTGTCTCACTGTCACTATCGCAAAAGTTCATCAGTTTAACTCCTTGCAGGCAAGAAGCTGACTCTCCGAGCAGGAAGTTGTTCGGTGGAACTCCTGACGCAATGCAAACCGAAGCAGTTGCAGCCTAGTTTAATACAAACCCTCTTGAGTCCACGTTGACAAATTCTTTAACAAGCCCTGTGGTTACAGGGAAGCTGGTTTCAGTCTGAGTCACTCCTGTTCAAACAGTTTACTGGAAATGGAGGGGAGGGGGAATTTTCGGAGAAGTCATGTGATGGCCAGACAAACCACAACCAGTAAAGGTTCAGTGGAGTCAAAAACAGGTCCCAGCAACAACTGACATTCAGTGTGCAGATGGCACTCAATCATTTACAAACGAGTCCTGCTGCATCTCAGCATTTCTATGGATTTAACCCTTTTTCAAGTTTGTGTTCCTTCAAAGGCAGGACGGAGTTTGGAAAGTAAACAAACAGCAGTGGTTGATAGTAACATAGGCAACTAGAAAATATTTTTACATGGAAATTTGGCAGCAGCAACGGTGCACAGAAGCATAGCCTGATGTGTAAATCATTAGTTCTTAAAAATATGCCACTTAATGAATCCAAACACTTACAGTCATTAAGGATTAGATATACAGCAAAGATATTAGTACTTTCTCCTCTTAGCAAGGAGTACCGTGATAGAGCAAGGGCCCACGCATTACGCATTGTCACCGAGTACCTTGAGGGAAGCTGGCATTAGAAGCTTCATTTTCACCAGAAACCTCCATCAGCTTTAAGTGTTTCAGCACGACAGAGAAAAGAGAATACTAAGCAATCAGCAACCATTAAACTGGCAAAAGAGCGTCCCTCCACATGTGTGTGTAGACATGAAACTGTACAAAACTATGCTTGCACTGTATTATTACCAGCATGCTGCCCCAGCACTAAGTAGTAGATTCACTTCCCCTAACTGAGAGGTTGGTTTGAACGGCTGCACTGGAGATACTCCCCGTGGCTAAAAGGGGAGCTCTGATAAAAACCTCCTTTGCTCTGGAATTCGACTGCAAGAGAGTTAACAGCAACTGCGATACCGTTTCAAACATTTATACTCTTTTTTTTTTTCAATACTGCCTGAAGTATTAAGAAATCAGACTGAGCTGCTCTGTTTTTCTATAGCGTGCTGGGCTCTGCATTGTGTGGAACTCTGAAAAAAGAGCCCTGCTTGTAAACCACACTCCTTCTCCAGGGCAAAGCCGCTTGATTTTCACAAGAGCAGCTCTGACGCTGCCTTTATGTAACGGGGACGAGCTCGCTGGCGCGCAGACACAGGGACGCGCAGAAAGGAGAAGTGGGTGTTCCTTTAAAACGAGGGGCTTTTTCTGAAGTATGCTAATGGAAAGTACAAGGCAGAGTTACACATCATCTGCAGGCTAATGAGTTTTCTCAAGACCCAGCTCAAGGAGACGGGTCACTTAGGTCTGAGATTTATGACAGAAAATCCATCAATAGACTCTTTAAAGTAAATAGTATTTTACCCCGTGTAACTTTGAACAGGGCACTAAACCTTTACGCTGTTTAATCCTTTTAGGTTTGGTTGGGTTTTTTTTAAAGCGCCAAGCTAGCAAGCACATTCCCCTCACAGATCCTTCAGGCTGGATGTTATATTCACGCTCTATTCTCACCATAGAAGATCCTCATCTGTTTCTCAAAATTACCATTGTTTTTGAGAAACAGCAGCAACAAGCTTTCTAAACAACACACACGCAGGCAAAAACGTCAAGCCACTTGGCTTTGCCTTGTGGGCACAGAGCAGCTCAGCAGAAGTAGAGGGGAAACTATTCTTCAAAAAGTCTCACACACCCATCTTCATGCCTTTCCAAAAGGCAGGACGAAGCGAGACCTTTACACTGAAAGACGGCCCCTACCATTTGACGTCAAACATTTGTAGTAGTCTCCATGGCATAAGGCACTTGTCACATCCCCTGTGTTTTCTTAAGCATAAAGCTTCAACTTGGGAGACTGGGAGAAGCTGATGCAGGTAATAAAAATTGTTATTGAGTAATTTAAAAATAGACCTCGTAACTGCTCATGAATAGCAATTACAGAACAAATAGCGATAAGCTATGCTGAAGATCGGGATTTACTCAAGGTCATAGGAAAAGGCAGGCCTGTCTCCCACAGACATCTAGCAAAAACATGATTGAAGCCAAAAGCAAAAAGGAAGTCATATTAGCCAATGGAAAAAACCGAACTGTCAGTTTTATGAGTGCAATACAATTTAATCGGATTGTCAAAGCCTCATGTTAAAAGAGTTTTATAGAAACCAAACCACAAGTGGAGTTTAAAAAGATCTTTTTTTTTCCTGGCCATCCATCCACAAAACAACACGCTTCAATCCAAATTCAATTGCCAAGAAAATAAAATAAAAAGTACTGGTAAATAACACCATCATTTTTCTTAATTAATTACACAATGCCATTCGTTTACTAAGGGCAGTCAATGCAGCTAGCTATATTTTGGCCTGTCCTGACAAAATGCTCTCTAGCAAAAATTTTCTTCCCAAGAATCTTACTGTGCATTCTGGAAACCAACTCTGGCTGCTCCCACAACTGTACACGCATATAATTTGCTGGGAGAGTTTCAGTAAACACAGATAGCATTTCAGCTCTCGAGTCATGTATTCAACTGGTTTCGTTTGGTGGTTTTTGTTTTTTTTTAACCACGACTTGATTTTTATACCGTTAGGGATTACTTTGCAAAGCAAAGACTGATGATAGAGTAAAGAACAAAGCAGATTTTTTTTTTTAAGTAAAAGTATATATTTATATCAAGAAAATACCCTGTCAGAACAGTTTAAAGACAGCAGTGCATGGTAAATAGCATCTGCTGGTTTTTTAATAGCAGTCTCATGACCCGTTTCAACTGAGACAGAGTGGCAGACAAAACAGGATAAGAAGGAAAAATACAGAAGGGAAATTCAGTGGCAAGTAGTTTGAGGAAAAAAATGTTTAATTTCTTCTAAAACACTATCAATAACTTGTGAACAGGACGCAAACTCCTGACCTGAATGAAAAATTATCTACAATAATATCTGACTGAGGTACAGCATCAGCTGCAAACTATGCTGCAACACAAGCAGTATTTAATCCATCAAGAAAATAAATGACAAGAGCAATAAAAAGGGATTCAGAGCAGTTTGGTTGCATTTTCACATCAGGAAAAATATGTTTCCTCAGGCTGATGAATGGGTCATGCACTGGCCCCTGAGGGTGTTAGTGGCAAGGCAGGCAAATGTCATCTGAAGGGGATGAGCTGACTGAAAATCAGCTCCTGCCCAGGGAAGCTCTAAAGGCAGCTAAAACCACCATGGTTATGGAATAGCACCTCCTCTCTCACTGGTTTGTTAGCCCACTTTCTCCCTACCTTTACTGTGCTGTTCTTGGAAGTCTAAATAAGTGCAGTACGTGTAGCAAATAACTTTGGCTGCACTATTGTATGTGCTTCAACAAGCTGCATTCCTGCCCTCCCATCACCAGAGGTATCTCAACCCAGCGGAGGATCTTTTTCCATCCCTGGGAAGTCCCTCGTGAACTCACACCAACTGATTTTTGGCCCATTCCCACTTCACTGGAATGGTTATTTACTCCATCTAGTTGTTCTGTGTGTTATTAATTCTGTTGTTTTGCACTGTTCTTACTTGTGCAGTCTCTGCATGTTCCAGCATCTCCTCAAATTCCTGGTACTCTTCATCATCAGGTTCAGCACCAGAGAGTCGGGCCGCCCTCGCCATAAAATATGGAGGCAGCTCTCCAATGGCTGTGCCAGCACCCTGGGAAAAGAATAATATTTTCGTGTTCATTCTTAAATAGGAAACATGTGATATGCACAGTCCCGTGGACATTTCAAATGATTAGAACTGATGAGACCAGCTGCTTTGAGAAGTTTGCTTTTATCCACCAGGTCGAATTTCTCCCCATTTCAAACGTAACGCTGTTCCTCCGAAGCCCCGCTTTCCCCGTTTAGCAAAATTCAGCTTCTCTCAGTGCAGACTCTCGTGCTGCAAGTCAGTGGCTCCCAAGCCGTGCTCTGCAAGGTCAAAACGACATGATCTGTGCATCGCTGGGGCCCTGCAGAGCGGCACGTTGCCCAGCTCCGGCAGAGCTCGGCAGCCGGCGGCCAGCTGCGCCGGGGAGGCCGCAGCTCGTCGCTGCGCCGCAGCCGGAGAGCCGGCCAGGCCGGGGGCCCTGCTATCTGACACGATCCCTGACTCAGCACAGCGCTGCCATCTCACCCCACCGCATGATGCCAGACACATTTGTCGGCATGTGACAGCCCTTGCTCCTGAGCGGCCTTCGGAATGATCTGGGAACTCCTCCCCGGTGCCGTCATGGAGTTTACTTGTTCAGTCATGAGACTCTGTGCAAGTGTTTATTAGAAAACAGGCTCGAGTTTTACTACAGCTATGAGCAAGGAAAATAAGGTTGAGCAAAGCTTGATCTCGAGATTTTTCTCTCCTTAAGACAGAATGAAAAAAGCCAAGAGAACTTGAGATGAAAGCACGGTTCCTTTCTCACCGCAGGAAAATTATATTTGTTTTCTCAGGACATCAAATGACTCATTTCAGTCTTGTGGGTAAATGCAACTTTAGCTTAACCAAGGCAAAAAAAAAAGAGAGACATCTAAGATTGAACATATGGATAAACAGAGGCTAGAGACAGGCACCTGGACTAAACTCAGAATGATTTAACTACAGGACAGGTAATAGCACAAGAGTTGGGCACCACGCTGGAAAAGTGCTAAAACTCAGCTCCGTGCAGATGGCTTTTCTCTCTTAGGGTCAGCAGTGAGTAACAAATGCTTTTCTATTCCTTTGAAGCAATGTGAAAGCTTTTCAATTTCCTTTGTTCCTGCTCTATATGTAGCTGCAAGCAAGGGAGAATTCCAGCTGCTGTGGATATTCCAAATCAACAGGTTGTGGTTTTAAATACTGCCGCTCTCTGCAGTCACCCAAACCGCTCAGTTCTCCGTTTAAGCATATAAAGTGCACGGCTGCATATGTTTATGCCCTCGTTTTCCACAGAAGAAAAATTTAAACGAGTGCAGCAAGCTGAACTTCATTAATCTGCCTATTTCTGGCACAAGGGAAGATAAGCCTGAAAACAGTAGCAACAACGCTTCAGAAAAATTAACTTGAGGTTATGTTCTCAGGGTGATGCAAGAACAAAAAGTCACGTTGCTTCTCCAGGCTCTGCCAATTTGCTTTGGCTTCATTTTGTTAACTGAGGAAAAGGTTTGCATGCGTGTACTGGACATGAACTTTCTTTAAATTGGATAAGTCACATGCTCATTATTACAAAACATTTCAGAAGTGCAACAAAAATCATATGATTTCATGTCTGCTGGAGATAGGTTCCTTAAGTGCATGGAAAAAAAAAAAAAGGCAGCAATTAAGGGATCCAAACCAGTAACTATTTAACTGCTTTTTGTAACATTAGCTGTCCATTTTTACCATTTAACTTTGAATGCCAGTTTTACATGGAGATTCCTTGGACTAACAACAAATTGGAAAGGCAAATGCTAATCAAAATTCTTTTACACAAATACATTCAGAAAAGGAAACTGGGAAATTACTCCACTAGAAAGAGTCTTTTAAAGAGATTTATCCTGGTCAGGACACAGGCCGCCTGTTCTGCTAATCCTGAGCAATTAAACATTTTTATTCTTTCCCCTTTTTTCTTGTAAAAAAACAAAAAAAGCTGTAACACATTAAAAACGTAGGGCACTATTGAATTCCTTGTCCCTGTGGGATGGAAGGCTGTGAAAACTGGCATACACCTACCAGATTGTTTTTGAGAGTCCTTCTGCAGGCCAGGACTGGTGGAGCTCACTTTTATAGCGATTGAAAAAAAGCATCATTTTCATTTCACCTAATAATTCCTTAGATACAGTGATATTTAATCCTCGTAACACTCATTACCTGCAAAAATGGCTATCGCTGACATGCAGGGGACTAGTAATGATTTTAATCTCTGGAAAAAAAACGTACCTGGTTTAAGTTGGCTGAAACAGCCACTGATGTTTTTGTGATCTGAATCAAATCCCTTGTGCAGATAAATCCCCGCGTTCAAACCTTGCAGGATACTTAGTCTGGGTAGCTTTATAGTCAGAGGTCTGCAAAGTCCCCACTGGGACCGTCCTGCTTTCAACATTTCACATGAAAACTTATATTGCTACCACCCTCCTGTCTCCTTCCAAACAATCAAGGAGGTTGGCCAGATTTCACTTTGGAGCCTTTCAACATAATTTCACTTTACAAGTCTAAAGGAAACAGGCCGTTGGTGCTATTGTACCTATTCCTCACAGGCTCCATCTGCTGCATTAGGAGCACATCTGTATACACCCCTTAATTCCTTTTCTTTTGCACTTATCCAGGCTTTATCATGATAAGTTCAGATTTTTATATCCAATTAGAAGTTGATGGTTCCATTAAAAAAAAAAAAAAGAAAGATTTTGTGAGCTCATTTAGTCGTACCCAGATTAGGAATTAAACCTAGTATTCCTGTTTTCAGTTTAAAAGCAGAAAATTAATTAAATGCAATTTTTTTTTTTTTTTACTAAGGTTTTGATTTGCAAAAATCAGTCTTCTCACTTTCTGGAAGTCACCGTCACTTTCCTGTTAAAATGGACATTTGGTTTAAAAGTGACAGAATCGAAAATAAGTTTCTTCAACAGCTTCCATAAAAAGTGAACTGGAATTAAGACAAAAGAAACATACTGGAAGAAGCAGCAGCAATTGCCAACTTGATTTGGCTTACAGGAAATTAGCAAGCGATGTTTATGTAGTCATGAAACATTCCAAGAAAGCATAACATTACACTAGACACCACTGGTAGACAGAGGATGCTCCCAAGGGAAAATCTAGCGGAGACAGAGTTCAGTGAAAAGGTAGCTGACAGTGAATCTGAAGGCGAGAAGAAAAGAAGAGGGGGGGAAAACGGGATGGAAACGTTCCCGCTCGGTCCTATCCCCTTGTCCTTTCCTTAGCCTGAACCACGAATCGCAGCTCAGACGAGAGACTGAAGGTACCATTCCTGCTCCCTCACAGCTGCTCAGGAGGACACAAGCTTTCAGTGCTCAAACCCATTTCTAAACGGCTTCATTCTCATCACAGTTCAGTTATTTTACATGCTGAAGATTAAGCAATGGATGTTTACCCTGAGCTACATTTTGCAACCCTAGAAACGTAATTGTAAATGCCATTTTTATTACTCTAGTCTCCATTAAACAAACTTGAGCAGAGGGGTACAAGGAAGAAAATAAAAAGAAATCTTATATTTATGGTCTTGTAAGTACTTGTATGTTTAGCTACTTATCAAGCATTCAGGCAATTCTGTCCTCTCATTAGCAAGAGTGAAATTTAAGATGTACTTTGCTTCTTGAGAGGGCTGTAAGTCCACTTTCTCTCTTACTATTTCGACTTTGGTACTGCTAAACATTACTTTAGTCTGTAATGCACGCAACCTAACTGGAATTTTTGTAACACAGCTCCTGATAAATTTAAAAGTTGTAGTGACCAAAGTCACTTTAATATATCTTTTCATGTCGTTAGAAGGAATACAAGGGCAGACATCAGTTACCATGTATTTTCAGAATTTCCTCTCTCTACATTTGAATTGGACAACCAAGAATTTAATAATTAAATAATCAGCTAGAACAGGAAGTCAGTAGTAAAATAAAGTTAATTTGGCATGCAGTTCACAGCAGATGCATCTGTGTAAACTGCAATTCAAAATTATCTACATGTAATGAAAAAAACATCTTAGCTGACCAAAATCCACCAAAAATCAAACTTCTATAAAAAGCTGCAGGGGAAAAAAAAAAAAAAAAAAAGGAAAATGGAAAGGAAGTTCCAATGACAGCGTTTCCTAAGACCCTGATTCACTTAAAAGCTAAACTGCTTTTCCTGTGTTAAGTGAAAAGTTTGCCATGATGGAAACAGGCAGAGAAACAAAAATAAAATACAGAAAAATGTACAACATAACACTCTCATTTAATCCAATTTACTAATGCAACCCAGAAAAACATTTCAGCTATGATATTAGGGCCCGAGTCCTTCATATGAGTAACTGCAACTTCACTCAAGTTACAGGCTCAAAATTTTTTGAATTATTTATTGCTTAACCGCATGCAGTGTAAGACCTGACAGCTGCCAGATCGCTTGGGATGCAGATATCCTTTCTGAAACTTACCTTTTACATCAGCAGCTTTGAGCTAGCATTTAGAAAAGCAGTCAACACTGCAGCTGATAAAAGACAGCCCAGTAATATTCTATTACTTCTCTTTAAGGGACATTACAATTATCCAGGGCTAGAAGGTTGATCAGGAAAGCATCTATTCACACGACAGATATACACTGCTGGCAGTGTAAGCCATCATTATTTTGATAATTCAGGAATTTCTGTGTATTGCTGAACACCAAAATTAAGTGCGTAAATTAAAATTGCTTTTATAAACCAAACCTTACCCACATGCAGGCCTCCAGCCTGACTTTTGAGATGATAGCCCATAAAGAGATGGATCCTTCAGTCGTCTCCTCATCAGGGCAGATAATTTGATCCGGGTAAGGAGGCTCAGGAAAATTAACCGAGTTACATTCATAAGCAGCAAGAGTAACTGATGCTATGTGTGGACCCTGAAAAAACACAAGTAATTTCAAATGCATTTTATGTTAGTTATAATAAAAGTTAAAATTAAAACCCTACATTTGCCCCTGATGCAAAGAGCCTAGGCTAAAACTTAGTGTTTCTCACTTTGGCCATTAATAATCTTATATATGTAAAACATCAGTTGTTGGTTGGTTGTTGGGGTTTTTTTTTGGACCATCTGAAGTGCAATGTTGAGCTATTAATGCTCTTTCAACAACAACAAAAAATCCTTCTTGTGATCCACTAAAAATGTTAAGGAGTCTTTCAGCTTTTGCCATGCCGTTGCACAGTAGTATGAGGTTGCCAAGGAGAAATAAGAATCCTTCTTAAAAACCAGGAAAATTTTCAGACCTTTAAAATGTTCTTCTTAAGGTATTTCTGGCCTACAGCTTTATTAGAGCAGGTGTTTTCCCTACTATTGCTTTTAGAGGATCTAGGCATTTAGATTCTATGTTAATTTATTTTTTTAATGACTAGGACTTTACATCTTACAGCGAATCTTCTTAACTTTTGGATCTTTCTCCAAAAAATCAGTTGCTTATTTTGCGTCACTTTTTCTGTGTTTACAAGAAAGTGATCTTACTGCTGTTTGCTAAAAATGGTTTGAAATATAATTCAAAATTTAAACATAATTTAAATGCCATATAATTCCATTACTTCTAGTCTCCATCTTACATTTAAAGATTTTTTTGGACAGATAAAACTAGCATAAAAATCTATTCAAGAATTGACCTGCTAAGTACTTAAAAAAACCTGAAAGAATCGCCATTATTTTAATACAAAAGAAGTGAGAAGCAATTCAAATAGTCAATGGCCTGATCACTAGATGTTGTAGCTAAAAAAGAAATCACTTAGCAAAAGGTCAGGGAAACATTGTCTGGGGAAGAAGAAGAAAAGCAAAAAAAGTACCGAGTTAAACTAAGGTCTTTTCATAAAGGCACAGATTTAAATAAATTTTTAAGTTTTCTTTACATGCAGAACAAATGACACAAACCTTAACTTCTGCTCTGAATTATTTCATGGGTTTTGATGTCATGTTGAGAAACATACTGTCAACAATTTTCTTCTATGTTTTGTCCTTTAAATGAGTCATGGTTTATTAGACAAATACGGGAGCCCGATACCCCCCACCCAAATCAAAGCTAAATTTATTACAGAATACTGTGGGGAAAGCGTGATAGACCTCAGCCCTGCCATTCCCCCGCACAAGGCTTCCACAGCTCACTTTGAAATGCAGGAGCCTGAGATTTATTCAGAGGACCTTGTGGGTTCATTTGCACATGAAAAGGTGAAATTCCACAGCAGGTCTCTCACAAAAGGTGAAGCTCCATTGCTTTTTCTAGACTTGCTGGGAAGATGATTTTAGTTGGGTTCACTCAGGTCAATATTTCAGGTCCCACTGAAGAGACCAGAGAACTGGACTTACGCAATGACGTTGATACTGTACTTTTTAATGGCAGTGAAATGAGAATGTTGAAAAAAAAGATCAGTTATATTTTTCTGTAGGACAGCTGTGACTACTGTTGTCACATGGAAACAATTCAAAATCAAACCACTCTTCAGGTATGCAATTGGTAAAAGACAAGCTGCTCTGATACCAAGGAAATTCTTTTATTTCTTCCCTTGTTACTTTGCAGGAGACTAATTCAAAGTGCTTTGGCACACTTTGGGTTATACAAACAGATACAGCCATACAGCCCCTCTCACAGAAAAAAAGAAAAAGATGGGGAAGGAAAAAAAAAAGGTTGATTGAAGTAAAAGTGAAAAAAGAGAAGATCCAGAAGCTGACACTCAAGAGTGATTTTGATATGGCAGGGAGAAAAAAGATCGGATGAATGAACAAATGACTAATAAGGTGTACTATCAACATTTCTGCAGGCCCCCATGGCAGTGGACAACTTTTTGGTACTTGTAGCAAGATCATCCCCATCCCCAGCAACTTCATATCTAAACAAATAGCGTATCTCTACTTTACTCATCAAGGGCAGATGCAAAGAGAGAGTTGAAACTTTCCTAAACTTGTACATTTATGGCAAACCTGGGAACCTCTTTCTCCACCGTACTCAGAAGCTTAGGGAATTCAATCCCATCCCCTGCTTGCTCCTCCCCAATCTGACTTTGGGACAAAAAGAAGTCTCAAGCCATCTTCCTTAAATTAATGCTTTTCACCTGCAGAAATTTGCAATAAAATTCTCTTGAATAGCAAATTTGCATGGAGGAAATCCCCACGCACTTGAGTTGTAAATGACCATTTCCTACGTTCCCTTGAGAGTAATGGTAAGGTAGTTGCCAAGGCAGTGAGATATGGTGTGTGAATCAAGAAGTATGATTTTCAGTTCCACAAAATTTGGAGGACATGCCGCACTACAGTATAACTACAGCCAGCTGTGATGGGAGACTGTTAGTTTCAGTTTTATAATAGTAAGAGACAAATTTAATCGCTGCTATGGTGAGGCCCCCCAACCCCTTGCAAGGTTTCAGTGATAGAATTACCAGTGTTTCTTCTCAAACTGCGCACAAGGTGTGTAAAAAAGACCGCACAATCTCAGGAGAGCAAGCAATGACAAAATGCCTAAGAGGAGGCTGCTGCAGGACCTTCTTGCCATGAGCAGCTTCTCTCAACCGAGTTGCCATCCTTGGAACAGTTCAAAACGGTCTCAAAACATTGCTTCCTGTTAAGAGAGCTCTCCCAGTCTCAAGAAATGTCTGCAAAAGGAAAAATTTTACAAGAAGTAGCCAATGGAAAAAAAGGCATTTCACAAAGCAGCTGTAAATGGCCAACGAGCCACCTGAAGACTACGCCAATTGAACATAATTCTTCCACTGTAATGTAAACAATTCTATAATGGAAAAAAGTTGGAGTTATGGAACCCACAGAAGCCACATTTTAACTGGAATAAGAAATAAAGCATAAACGGTTCATTTAGAGTGATGAAGTGTGGAGTACTGGAACTCAGAGCGAGCCAAAGGAAAGCAGAACAATCCCGTGTCCTCCTCTGGCAGCGGAGCCCAGCTGTCCTGCTAGTCAAATGGACAACGTCTCGCAGCTTGGCAGGCAGCACCCAACATCTCTGACATCTGCTTTTGTTCTAGCTCAGCTCTGAAAGCTTACATAGAGCATTATACTTTCACAAAGCCGTGGTTACCAAGCACCTCAAAACAATGGTTGGCTAAGCAGGACCATGGTTGCAGGGGGGGGTGGGAGGGGTGGGGAAGAGCGGGAGGGTCGCTGGGTGTTTCATAAGAGAGGTGCCATTTTGCTTTATATTTAGCAATAGCAACGGTTTAACTCTGAATGAGCAGAGAACCAACTTCAAACGAGCTTTAGGTGCCACCTTTGGAAAATCCCAGTCAATATACACTCAGATGTTTTCTTTATACTCCTCCCTGTGCCAGAAGGATTAATTCTCATAGTTTTTAATCCTCTTCACAAATAATACCTCCTCCACCCTCTCCGCGTGGGGCCGCAGTAAATACTCAGTGTTTTGCCTCTATGCAATAGCTCAGTTTATTTCAATGCTTGAGGAAAACCTCTAAGACATCCCCTCTTTGACTCTAACTGCAGCTCTACCTTTGAAAAGGGCATTTGCCAAACTGTCCTACCAGAAAACAAATACTAAAACCAGGCGATTTAGTAGATAATGCTGCTTGCCAACCCAGGAAGAGTCGCCGACATTCAAGGCATGTAAGATCCTGAACACCAACCGTCTTTCCCTCACCCTCTTCCAATGGTTTGGTTTCGGTTTTTTTTTTTTTTTTCTTCTTTTAAATTGCAGGAGGCACTAACAAGGGCTAACAGAGCAGAAATTGAGAAACATTCTGCTGACTCGAGTGAGAAACATTTGCTTGCCACTACTGATGACCAGAAGGAGCCTGTGGTTAGGCTGGAATGCGATTTGTTAGAAATATCTGTACAATTTACAAATCAAAGACGACAAGATCTGGTCATCAAGATCAACTCAACATAAATCTATTTTTTTAGCAATAGTAATTTAGGGGAGTTTGGAAATCCCTAGCTATAGAATCTTAATGTCTCATAGAAGGTAACCTCGAACTCTTGAACTCACAGGCCTTCAGAGAAGTTTTAGTTCAGTGATTGAAGGCACCCAAGTTAGAAGAGACACTGCTAATCCTTAGAAATAAGGTACTTTAAAATGCTGTATTGTGAAATTTCTAGAAAGTATAATCTTTTTATCTAGAAGTTATGCTTGGAAATTCATCAGTGCGAGTCGAAAGAGAGAGCAGGCACATGAAAAAAAAATTCAGAAGTTCAAATCCTTAAAAGCATGCTGATACGTATAATACTTAAAACAGAAAAGTCTTTACCGTAAGGAAAAATTACTGAATATCCAATTAAAAGTGAATCATATTTTCACATTAATCATTCTGGGCACCTAGACTGTGAACACAATTAAAGCTGCAAACAAACTCCATATCAAATGTTGGTTTCTCACATGCCCCTTCACGGACACGGCCGCCCTGCTGAAGTGACACGAGCACAGGAACATCTACATCTAATTTTAACCTTTTATATTTGGGGAAGACATAATTTTAGACTGTCTCTAATTTAGAAACATTTCACAAAGAAAAGTGATACTCCTGCCAGCAAGAAAAATATTACAGTGAACTCATTGCTGAACTTAATGCACTAAAAATCTGTTTTCCTCCATGGATACACTGCTTTTCATACTGGGTTCAAGACTCAGCCCTTCCACAGGGGGGAAACATGTCATGCTATATTTGATTAAGATAAATTGGAAAAACAAAAGCTTGCTTCTCATGGGAAACATCCTGCAAGCGTTGCCCCAGGCTGCGACTCATCTCATACTTATCTATGAAGTCATTACACCTCTCAAGAAAGTAACACCGAGTTACAGCATCTTTTTTATCTTCAAGAGCAGTGGACAACTACCCCCAAAGAAAACTGCTCTGTGATTAAGAGGGAAAAGCTTGATCTGGAGGTGGCTAGTAAATATGTCAATCTAGTCTGTCTGTCTGCATTACAAGATTAAAACGTCTCACGATTTTACATAACGTCTGGTATGTGGTGCTGGCTGTAAAACGGGCTCGGAATGAAGAAGGATCCCGTACCTCGAGCATCCACAAGTGACACAAACATCCATCAAGCAGTCAGGGCTAGTTTTAGCAGACCGTCATGGCATTTCAAGCGATGTATTAATTTTACAATCACGTGTCTGTTAGCAAGTTTCTATTCCCACTTCAGTCGAGCCTTGCACCACATTGCAGAGCTGATGGAAATTCCAAACGATGAGCCACAAGCTCTGAATATGACTGAACAAGAACCACCAAGGGAGCAGGCACGTGGTACCACTGCATGCATAACAGGGCCACGTTGCTACTTTGAGGAGTAACATGAAAAGCAGACGTTTTGTAAGCCTGTGCCCACGCTACTTTCTATAGGAGCAAACAGACTCATGTCAGGGAAAGGCACAATTGGAAGAATCCAAGTTTATACTCTGGTGCTGACAGAAGACAAAAATAATCTGTCAGTATTCTCTCCTTGCCCTTCCCTAGCCACCCACTTATTTCTGAAGAATAAATCACAGCATCTATTCAAATTGACACTAGTAGTGACGATTGGCTTTAATGCCTCAAATTAGAGATCATCTTGCACTGTTATCATTATTTCCAGCCTGTTCAAGGAAGCAGTGACATGAAAAGTATAAAGTTCAGGCTGTGCAATAAAAAAAAAAAAAAGAAAAAAAAAGAAAAAAGAGCAGAGACTCCAAGGGAGCAAATGAGGAGAAAGCATAACGTGACCTCCCAGCAGAGTTATGAGACACAGAACCAGTGACAAGGAAGTTGAGAGCAGATAACAAAAACAAGGCGTCAGCATCTAAAAGGTAAAGTCCATCAACCTTCGAAAGGAACAAAACGGTGTACCGATCATCTTACTAACTCCTCAGCTTGGCGCAAGTTCAGACCCCTATGGCTGGCCAAGACGCTTGATATAGCTTAAATATTAATTGGACATCAATATTTTGCAGACTTCTGAAAAGTCGAAGTAAGGTAGCTAATCCTGCGCAGATGGAGACGCTGCACATTAGCTGTTTATTGCCACAGTTCCAGCTTTAGATAAACCATCCAGACTCTGACGTACACCGCTCTCAGCAGCACTGGAGGCCATAGATGGAACTCGCAGTCACACCATTTCGAGCTCTGACTCACGAGGTCCGGCAATTCATGGTGGGGCAATACGGGAGGTTATTGCTTCCAGCTGTTCCAGCAGCCCCTACGCCAGAGGTTACCACCCTCGGAGCAGGACAGCGGGACCAGCGGCGGCTGCTGCTCGGCAGTTGCCAGGCTCGCACCCAGCAGAACTTAAAGCACCATCGGTTTCAGCTCACGTTAACGGACCAGAATCGGGGCCTGGGGCTCAGTCCGCAATCTCTCAGACTGAGCGGCAGCAGTGGAAGGGATTGTTCTTCCAGAGCATAATCTAAACCAGAGGCGCTGGGTTTTATTCTCTGCAGGTATCTATTGGTAACTGACACATACAACAACAGTGGGTGCACTTAGAGGGACTAAGACTCCAAATGAACATTTTTCTCCTTGAAAATACCATTTTTAATCTCAGATTTTTTTTTTTAAAATGCAAGCAAGCCGCCAGAAGATTTAAGAAACACCCAGGTTACACAACTAATCTGGCAGCAGTGTCTAGTTGAATTCATTGGACCCTTCCAGTTCATCAGTACACTAATATCATCGCTGCAGTTTCAAGCGGAACGGAGCTCATGTGAGCTGTAAGCAGGAGTTCCCATCAAGAGATGGTTAGCAAAAGTGATTTTTTTTTTTTTTTTAAAGTTCTATGTTGATTCAAGTATTCCAGGATGTTTCAGGTCATTGTAAAAAGCTTAGGACAGCTGGAGGAAATAGGTTTAAAGGCATGAAGGAAACAAATGAGAGAGTAAGTCAGAAACAACCCTCACACAAACAGGATCCATTTCAACTTACTTTAGAATTATTTTCTGCCTTCTGCACCCACCGCATATTTTTTTCAACTACCTTAACAAGTCAGTAGCAGTAATCTGAGCACAGATAATAGACAGAATGGGTTTTTTTATTTCATTTCCTTCAGGCTTGCAAGTTGCCGTGTGAATTGATGAAGAGTACGGACTGGAAACGAACACCTCACCTAACGAAAAGAATTCAGCGCTGGGAAGGGGAGCCCGGCTGCGCCCTCCCGCCTGGCTGGGGCAGCTCAGCTCTTGTTTCGCACTTCTTCCTTTACGCACAGAACCCGAAGTGTTCTGCGTTACTCCCACACCAGTTCTGAACGATCCACACGGAAAGAGCAAAACTTCTCCTGAAGCTGACAATCACTATGAAAATACTCCTGTATTAACGTCACAAGTAAATAAATGGAGGAAAAAAATGAGAGTAAGTTCTGTGGATTTCCAAATTATTCTGTCTTCTTCATAAAAGTGGAGTAAGCCCTGTTTTGTGACCTTTTCTTTTTTGAAGCACTTCAGTAATTTTATCACAAGTCTCCTTGCAAGCTCAGCTCCTGGGACCAGATAACTAAAAGGAATTAAGTTTGATTTTGAAAAGTTTTCAGTAGTCCTGGCAGGAAAAGGTTTTTTGGTTGTTGGTTATTTTATTTTTAATTATTTACACCAACATTTGTATGAAAAGCTAATGGGTTCATAATTGCATAAGGTGCCTGGATTTTAAATCTTCAGATTCTAACCTAAACCAGTTCAGATAGGGCCACAACACGACTCATTTCAGCTGCAAACTACCACACTTTGGGGAGGCCAGAACACAACCCCTCGCCAAAGCTGAACTCTGGAACCAGTTCAGAAGAAAAAGTCAGACATTGAACCCTCAAGCCCAGATAAACTCGAACTGGCTCTCTAAAGCTAGCACTGTCAATCAGGCCGCTGTCTTTCCGATTCCCTTCTCTTTAAAGGCAGCTTTCTGTTCTTTTTCATGGCCTGAAATTATTGCCGTGCTCTCTTCCACCCCAGTAAGAATTAAGTGACAAACCCACGTATTACAGTTCTGACAAAATTCGAACTCTTGTGTGACCTCCGCACACAAAACATTCCTATTGTACCTCATGTTTCCTGTTTGTGCTAGTCCACAACCCGGCCACCAGCAAAAACCTTTTCAGCAGTTGCTCCACTTGGCTCTATCAGCAAGCAAGCAGAGATCCATATTCAAGAAACAAAAACACAAACAAATGCAAACAGCCAAAGCCTTTTGACCTGTAAGGAATTCGCTTCCATTCATCCCCCACCGTTACAGATGATAACAGACCGTACACAGAAGGGACATTTATCATCCGCTGCTCGCGCAAGCCTTTTTGATAGGCATTAATTTGAAGCTGATTTTGTTTGCCTCGGCCGCGTCTTTTGCAATCCGTTTGCCAGAGTTGAACTGAAACCGAATCACGAGGCCGAGCGTTGCGTGAAGATGGCTATGGCAGCACGGTCCCAACCCGGCACTCCACCCAGCGTCCCCGCTCCGCCGGAGCCCGCTGCCCACCGGCCCTCCGGCAGCTCCCTCATTTCATTTTGTGGCAGCAAACGGATCTCTCCAAGATGTACAAACGCAAGAAATTCCTGACGAGTTATCCTCAGTCATCTCCTTTTGGTAATTAGGTGATTCATGCCATTTATATTTTAATATACCACCAAGAGAAGAGAAAACATCTCAGGACTAAGAAAAAAAGCCGTGTGCTGCTAAAAACAGTATTTAGAGTCGTTAATCACAATAGTTTTATTTCCTACAGAGCCACATCATGATTACTATTTTTAAAGTGTTGTTTTTAAAGAATTGTGAAAAACCTTTAATGGACTTTGGGAAAATAAGCCAGCAGACTTGTTTTGAAAGTGTCAGAATAAAGAGGATTCTTGGAAGAGTGGCCTGCTTCCCTATTTCTGTGTAGAAGATCTGCTCTGTGCCAGCCCTTAGCTCCGTGCCAATTTGCAGCACGAGAATCGTTTCCCAAAAAGCCATGTCAAATTTTACATTTGCTGCTGGCTACAACCAAGGACGCAGCATTAAACTAGGAACCAATGCAGCAGACAACGTTCAGACCCTTATAATATATATAGAAAGTTCCCGAATCACAGAAATAGCAATAAAGAGCTTATTATCAAACTAACAAAAATGACCTCTCCCTCCTAGACAGAGATGTTTGCAGCAAGAATGTGCTGGTGACCGACAAAATCCAAATCAGATGTGAACTGATGTTACCCAGGGTCAGCAACTTCCCCCCAAACTGAGACTGCTTTGGATTGTAAAATCTGCTTTAGGCAAACTGTTTCCAAGTACTCCCCAGGATCTCTCCTGGCACCTGAATTCGTGCCCCTCCAAAAAGCAGCTGGTGCGTGATGCTCTGAAGAATCCGGACAAACAACAGTTTTCAACACTGGAAAAACAGCTAACCAGGCCAGGGAAAGCAAACATCCAGAGCCATACATATGCTGCATCTATTGCATAACTATTTCTATGATTTTTCCCAGCTTATGAACAGTTTGAGGTGAAAATAGCTGCATGCAGTAAATGGA
The DNA here is from genome assembly GCF_028858705.1 of Grus americana. NCBI lineage: Eukaryota > Metazoa > Chordata > Aves > Gruiformes > Gruidae > Grus > Grus americana. The sequence goes on along the minus strand of NC_072870.1, from coordinate 9,419,567 downwards.
GGGTTATATTTAAAAAAAGATGCACCTGTGTCACAGCTGAGAAGTTCAGGCGCGCTGTCGAACAGGTGCCTACATGCCATCAATTCCTACCCCTTGGCCCTTACCGGCAGAGACAATACTGCAGGCATCGACAAGAGCTCAGCAGCACAGGCGTGGGCCCAGGAGCATTGTTCTCTGAGCATGGAATTGCATTCCCAACAATCTCGCTGTACGTACAGATATAAAATGAGCAATTAATTATAAGCAATTTTAGAACACTTACTGAGAAGTGTTTAGAAGACTTAGTGAGTCTATTCTCTATTGCCAGCAAATCCAGGCACTAAAGAAGAGGATTTGCTGCTTTGTAACTTTTCATTTCTTTGAATTGATAGAAGAATAAGGTTCTACATTTTCATGAAGAAATGTAATTAAAGTGTATGGACCATGGAAAGTAGACATACATTAATGTAAAAGCTAATATAGTGAGTTTCCCGCTTAACCTACTTTTAGAGGCAACTGCTGCACAACTAACAAAGCAAATTAGTTTAAAACTCCTCCTTTAGAAAGCTAGAGGTCCTAATAGCATTCTTTCCAGATGGGTTAAATCCAGAATACTATTGTGAAATAATTTACCCCTAAAAGTTGCACCAACAGTCTTAAACTAGTACTCCATGCTCCCTTTCACACAAGGTGCAGGCTCAAACAGAGGAGCTATTAAGAGGGTATTACTACATCGATAGCATAGCGCATATAGATATTGCTGATACATCGCTGTATTGACAAGAATATTAACAGTTCAGGTACTTAAAATGGCAACAGACTGTTAGGGCAATAAAGTTGTTTTTACACTCCCACTGCCATCTAGTGGCTACAAAGCCAGATACATGCCACCGAATCATGAACCATTCGGGGTTCAGACAAGCGTTCAGTGCCAAAAAAGTGCAATAGTCCTAAATTTACAGTCCAGGCTAATGCCTAAATCTTGCACAGGAGAAAAGAGGAAAATGAATCCTTGTGTCTATTTCTTCCTACACCCGCTGCCTTTACGGAATTCCCTCAGTGTCATAGAAACATGCTTATCTGCCGTACGTACTTAAACAAGTATTTCTCCTGCATTGCTACACATTAGATGTTGATGGCATAGTTTTATTACATTTTATTCTATAACCACCTTCTAATTGTTCAGTGCAATCTATTTTGTCTGGTTTTCCCCTCCTAATGAAGTTATGTGAAAACTTGCCTCTTACATTCCAAATAAATACCTTCACTAACAACATTAAACTAAGTTTCTTTTCCTAGGTGATGCACGACCTGTTCACCTCCTATACGCCCACCATAAATTATATTGACAAGCCAATAGAGAAGTTCTATTTCATATATGTATATATATATATATAACTTTAATGTCAGCTCAGCTCATGGCCTAAATATATCCACTAGGTTCGCATACCCCACAGGAAAACTTAAGTGATATGATGTGAAATTTAATTTGTTTTCTATTAAAGTAATATAGAACTATTTAAACATCCTGATTTTTAAATACAGAGTAAAAGAAAGGTCAATTCATTCCACTTTCTTTTAGAAAAAAAGTGGTGCTGTCTTATGAAGACTTCTTTATGTGACAAAACCATCTTGGAGTAGCCTAGGGTATAAAATGACAGCACTCTTGCTACCCTGTGTCAGATCAATGTATAGCAAAGAAACACTACCCACTTTCAAATACTGTTTAGAAATGGTGCGTAACACTTCTGATTTACTAGATTTCCACGTGTGGAAATTAAGAATAGGAAACGTATGATAAGCTCTCCAAACTGCTGCAAAGAGAATGTCTAAATACATGAAATCTTTGGTTAGAGGAAATCTTAAGTTGACTCTCACTGGTTGATAGCCTAAGAAAACATATAAAAAGCAGAACAAGATTAAAATTTATCATTTAAACTGCTTCCTCCTTGCTGATTTAAATCATGACCAACTGATTTCTGCAGCAAGCCTGGAATTGCTTTCCTTTCCCTTCCTCTCTCTGTCCTGCTGAATAGCTGGTGATCCCATCCTGCTGCGTTCTCACTCCCACCGTAGGCTGGCAAAGAACCCAAAGCGAGCCGAGTTTGTGAGCTGGGCTCCACCCCAGGCATCACTCAATGCTGGTTTGCCTCTCCAGCGAGGCAGAGCACCTCGGCTCGGGACCGATGACTGTGATTGATTCTCCCTCTGCCCGGCCCATGTCTTTTACCGTCCCTAAGCTACTAACAGCATCGCCTCTGCAAGTTGGAAAGATCTGTACATTGTCAATTCACTGATGTCTAAGCACTACTCAGGGTTACATAAAAATGTTTAGACACTGTGTTCATCAGCTTTACTGAATTTCCATTTCCAATCATTTGGATTGACAGCAATATTTTTGTCTAGAAGGCTATGCATGCGTAAACTTGTTTCTGTTTAGCAATAGTTTCCTTTCGCCTCTACTTTCTGCCTCCACGGTCTTTAGCAGAGAAGCTACACTAAGAGTAAGTCTGAGACTACTGCAAATGCAGACCATACAGATGCCATTTGATCTAACAGACATTGCCCTGCTGTGTGGAAAAGCATGAGTTTCTTGTTTCTTGTAGTGTTTTCTGTGTTATTGCTAATGATTAAAGCAGTTCTGAAAGTAAACATCTGTAATTGTTCCAAATACAAGATGACATTTGTTGCATAAACTGGTTTTAATTATTTTGTGGCCATGAATCCTTTTCTTAAATCCAGGACAGTGGTTTCATAAACAAGGAACTAATCCAATGGCCAAAAGCAAAACACACCCAAACATTTCCCTAACTTTCCTAGCTAAGTTGAGATAAACAACATCATACAAATTTTCAGAACAGATATTATTTTATCTTTGTAGACAAACATTTTTCTCGCTATTATTTTCAAAGCAAAATTAATACAGACTGAACTTTAAAATAGCTGCCTATTTCAGTGGTTTCAGCTAGAAAAATGATCATTTTAAGCTACTAAAAAATAAAAGAGTATGCAGAAAAATTTTAAATGGAAACATCGAGCTGCACGCACTAGAAAATGTTTCATTTAAATTAGGCAATAAAGAGTATAGAGCTTGCAGATTTTGACTCATTGTTTCAAAGTGAGGATTAACAGCAAGCTAATACCTACAGTTCAACAAACATATAGCATACAAACTACAAAACAAGGTTATACAGCATTGTGACGGTCTGCTTCCCCCCCCCGCCCCGACTTTTATTTCCCGTAAAGAATATGAACAGCATTCACTAGAGCCCAGAAGCATTACACTAAGTATTTCTTTTCCTTCAGAAGTACTTCACATTTAGGACTTATGCAATATTCTTTATTCACATATTTAAAAATCTGCAACAATTAAAATACTCGATTCAGAAAGAACACGGTATGGAAATATCCTTACCAAATAGAGCAGAAAGGTGTGGAGACCTGTTCCAAGTCCAACAGAGGACAGAATGCCTAATCCTACCCAGTAGGCACACCAGAAGAACTTTTTCTCCATATACCGCACATACTGAAAAAGAAAAGTCACAAAAGAGAAAAAAAAAAAACCAAGAATGGTGATATTGCCTAGGAGAGAAAGTTATAGCTACAAACTAATGCAGATAGTTATCTGGATTACAATAACTGAAATACAATCCAAGATACTTCTATTTGCAATTTATTACAATTACAGCACAGACATGTACGGAAAACATCGCACTTTCAAAAGAAAAGCCCACACGCCTTAGAATCAGCAAGTTTCCAAGGAGGCTGATGAAAAATTCAGGTCAATAGTAGGGGGGTTGAAATCCAGAACAGGCATATTAGGTGTGAGCAGTGAGCAGCAAGCCCCAGACAGTGTCTACTGGAGCCCAAGCAGCAAGCAGCCAGCTCAGGAAATTGCCTGAACAGATGAAATAAAGGAATAGAATTAGCTGCACTCTCAGTTAGTCTGTTGAATGTTTTATCTTGGACCAGTGAGCAACCAGGTTTGTTACTTTTAAGAAAAGATTAAAATGTTGGTTGTGTGTTGCACCCATAAATGAGGGGATAAGGGAAAGTCACAGCAGATTCTGGACATAAAAAGTCCAGGTGGGTGCACTGGAGAAATGGGAAGCAGTATCTTCCTCTCACTGCCACGAGAGCAATACTAAGAGGATGAGCCAGGTCACCAGGGTGTCTGTACCACAGCCCCAAAAAGAGGTGCCATTTTGTACCACCCGTGGACCAACAGCACCAGGATGAAGTTTGAAGCCTGGTTAAGACTGGTAACCTGCCAGGGTGTAAAAAAAGTCCAGCAAATGAAAACCACAAGCATACTTTGCTATTTTGAGTATGCTTTTGAAAAAAAAAAAAAAAAAAGTGACTCATATTCAAGTATACGCAGATGGTACACAGAGATAGGTAGAGGTGCTTGCAAGACACGGACTTTAGGGAAGGAGCTCTGGAGGAAGGGGGATGGACAGATACCTGCTGGCACACCTGACTGAGACCCCCCCAGGCTGGAGAGGTCCTGCAGAGGACCCTGCAGGTCACGCTCCCCCCACCAGCCCCAGAGGCACAGGTTTGTTCCCAGCAGGCTCAAGGAAACCTCCACTGCTGTGCCAAGCCTTGGGGCAGCGGAGGCCTGGCAGCCAGCTCAGGGGCCATGGCCCTCAGCACCAGTTTGTAAGAGCCATCTAGTGGCAAATGTCGAGTGCGTCACGCTCCGGGCTTCACGCTGACAAGGCCACCAAACCAGGGCAGTTCTTAACGAAGCAGGTATTTGTCCATCGGGAACAGGCCACCGATTTACCATCCACCAACTTGCTCTGCGTGCATGTGCTTAGGTCTCGAGCATGGGATTGAGTGAGCGAGGACACGATGAGCTGAAGCAACTCGTTTCACTGCATTTCAAGTCCCGTCCTGGGAAGCCAGGACTCCTGTTCCAGACCTGCATGTCCCTCAGGCAGCCAGTGACACACCACAGCAGTATGGATGTAAGCAAGTTCTCTGAAACTGGGAACCTGCTGATCTCAGAGTCAGAGCGGTAAGATGATTCAGTTGCACAAGGAAATGCTCTGCAGGGTTTAAAAGGGCTGCCTGCCCTCAGGGAAAATCTGAAACTCAAGGAGAAACGGGGAGGGGAAAGGTGTAGACAGCACCATCACTTTATGCTTAAGCAATGGCTTACACTTCAAGTGATGAAAAAGCATCTACTCCAAAGCACAAGGAAGTTTTAAAAACAACCATTTTAAAACAATGGGGATATAAGAAGCATCACAGAACCAGATTTGAACCATGAAACCATTTTATGTCTAGATATTCACCTATCCTAGCATGTGACAGGGGTCAGGAGACCCTTCCACAGCAGAAGAAACAACATTTCTGGGGAACCACAAAGTTCTATCACGACTCAGTTTAACATTAGATCTCAAGAGCTCACACCACTATTAAAAACTTGTTAACAGCAGATGTGAAGGAGTGCTGCAGCATCAGAGGTGTGCTGATTCAGGAATGGATGAGAAGTGGGACACCTACAGATGCAACAGAATAGATCAAACGATACAGCTGATTGTTCCCCATCTCTAAAACACAACTCATCCACGCACAACAGAGAGGAGTCATGACATGAGAAACAAATATCCTTAGCGAGTAGGAGTTCAAAAGATACATTACAATTTCAAGAAGACCCCATTCAACTCCCAGCACATCTACTTTAGCACAGGAAGTATTAGTCACTAAGGAAAGTAACTAGAAAACCCATACCTGTTGATGTGTTCCTTCAATGTAATACGTAGCTGTAAGCACTGCAAGCGTCAGTAAAAAAGACACCAAGATACTTCGCCGATGCCACAATCTTAAAAGACAAATGGCAATTAGGGTTTTTCATAATTTAACATGCATTTCAAAGTAACTTAGTTATCCCTGTAGACTGGGTCTGTGTGGATGTAGTCAGTGGGGACAATGGCAGCTGAAAAATCTGCTATTATAAAAGCATAAGCTTCCCAAGACAGTATCTGGGGAGCCTTTAGTCTTTATGAAAAATCTCTACTTCACTGTCAAGTGAGATCAAAGTTCAGTCATGCATTTTTTTTTTTAAATAAAGAAAAACAAAGTAACTGTCTGAAAACAAACACAATCTGAAAACAAATAATCAGCTTCTGCAGCCAAGAGAGTCTCAAACACAGGGCCATCAACAACATCCACAGTTAAGGGAAGTGCAAAGCAGGCACTGCACCGGCCCTGCGCGAGGGACGAGCTGTGGGTGGAATACAGAAGTGCTAACTTCAGACTGTGTGCTGGTGGGCAGAACCACAGCGACAGTAAGAGGAACAAATCTTTACGCTATTTTGGTTCCCCTGATCCATTGAAATTAGTATCTCTCATAACAGCTCAAAGTTTAAGAAATACATTTGAGCTAATTAGGAAGCATTAGGAAGCTACTACAGTAAGGGGAGAAAAATGTAATTACTTTTGAGCCTCTTTAGTTTTACATACACATTCTGCTTGATGTGTATGTGGCCACAGACAGCAGATTAGCAAATACATTTATTATTTTCTTAGAAACTCTATTGTACTGTCATCTAATGATATAAAAAAGGCAAGTTGTAGCATCACTTCAAAATCTCAGACATGAAAGAGCAAACTATGAATGTAACTTATCTATTTAGACAGAAAAAGATAGAAGTTTGAGATGTGTAATACAGGAAAAGAGTCAGAAATGTTTCATATTAAGCAAGCTGAAAAAAGTCACTCTAACTTTCCTTTAATTTTAAAATAATTTGTGCTGCTTACATTAGTACGAGAATTGGATTGTCAAGTGATGGTCATCATTTAAATCACAATTTACTCAAGTAGAACACAGGATATCATTAAGAGTCAATCTGAGGTCTCAACTTAATAGCTTATAATAGGCAGTGTTATTTCCTGTAAAGACATTGTCACGCTAGCGCTAGACAACACAGATGTGCTGCACAACAGAGGATGCAAGTGCTATCTGTAACAGAATTTGATGTCTAGGAAGCCAGGTAATAGTCAGCTTAATGTAAGACCTCAGATGTTACTTCTGCTGGGTTTAAAGAAATGCTTGAAGATTGTCAGAAATGGCTAACATAAGACCTGATAAAACAGTTCTCAAAGAAACAATTCCCAATGATAGCTGAAAGTAAAATAAGTAGGTTTCAGGGTCTGATTTTTTTGCGGGGGGGGCAGGGTGTGTAAAAGGCGATTAAGACTACACTGTGTAAACCTGGTCTTTTTCACACAAATAATTTCAGAAGATCAAAACAGAAAACAGAAGTTTCTCTCAATGGATCCTATGTGTCAGCACCTTGAACCTAGCCCAGAAGGGTCAATGGATATCACCCATCACCCCCAATCTCGACTCACTCTGAGAAGGAGCTGGACAACAGCTAGGATCACCCAAGGTGATATTAGATCCTATCTTCTGACTGGCAAAATGATTGTAAACTCAGTCCCAAACACAAAAGACTCCAGTTACCAACACAAGCACTAGCATGGCTGCTACTCCCGGCTTTTTCAGCTGCGAATCTTACTCATGTTTGCTTTTTGGCACTCCAAACCCTCTCAAGGCCAGTGCTATACATTTCAGCATTAGTAGGGGATGTTAGGACCACTACTTGCAAATTTTCTAACTGGAATAAAAGCCCATTTTGTCCAGTGTGTAAATAATGCTTAGGGAAACTGCTTTAATAAATCATTTCCTGCTGTGAAAGGGACCATGTAGCTTACAAGCAAAGTCCTCTTTGCAGCGTGATAAACATCACTGCAAGTTCCACGTAACCCTGAACCCTGCCCCAGCTGAGCTATTTGAAGATCATTCAGTGATACTAACACATACATTAATAGATGCGTACTTAACACTGCAGTCATAAGTACAGTATCTCTTGCCTTAAGGACCCCTAAATACTGTCCTGCTCCTTCAAATTGGGATATTCAACTCTTCAGAAAGGCAGTTTGCAATTTTCTTCCACTGACACCTTCCTGTATTTACACTTATGTAGTTTAGACAGAAGGTCTGGGTGCACAGCTAGAAGTGTGGTATATGTTCCAGTTGCCATCTTTAAGGTACAAAAATAAGTAGGTGTTCTGAAAGAAGAATTTTAAAAGTTCTGAATCATCAGGGAAAGCAAGATGTCAGAATGACCTACTGAATCAGAGCATGGGTTTCCCCAGAATGCTTAGTAGAAGTTAAAGAAATGATCTTTACTTTATGGTCCATTCCTTCAAGTTTATTAGAGTTTCCAGGAAAAAATACTGCAAGGTAACAAGCGGTTGTCTCCACAGTACAATATTCAACCTCTCTTCTCGGTCCCTTCGCTTCCGTTCACTCAACAAAGAGGAATCTGCAAATGAAAAGCAACAGAAAGGTAAAAGCACAGGCTGGCAGTTCAGATTCTACCCCACCCAAAAATATACTGCATTTTTTTCTTTGCTTTGTTAGGAAGCTAACGTGAGCTCTCCATCATCTTCTCTACTCATCACAAAGCATTTGCTCCAAGAGCATCAGAAATCAGGGGACCTCCAGCAAAGACTTTCTTCCTCCATGTAGCTGACAACCATTCAAGAAGCTACATGGCCCAGGGAACAAAAAGATACTGGTGTCTCTATTAGCCTTTATGCAAGGTACTGCACTACTAGCTACAAATCAGCTCATATATTGGGTCAAATGCGACTATCACCCACAACAGAGACCACATTTCACTTTGAACTTCTGAATTTGGTTCTCTTCCAAAGCTATTCTCAGACTTCTCCAATTGAACTAGATTGAATTACATGCGCTCTTTATACACTTCAGTCCCCGTGTAACTGGATAACAGCATCTACCCTCCCAGTCAGGATCCTCAGGCTGTGGTAAGCCCTGCCACACTCTTCAGCTTCTCCAACATGAGCCCACCAGAGAGGCAGTGCTGCCACGAGAAGGACCTTTGCTGGACCAGCACTATACGGTTGGTTGCTTTTAACTGCATGATTTGGTTATAATGCAAAGCTCAACGCTACTGTAACCCCCGTCACTGTACGCTACCACACGAGTACAGAAGAAGGGTTCTTCTAATAAATGTGTTGTTTTGCCCTTACAATGCAGTCAAGGTTAATAAAAACCTTAGCTATTTTTTGGATGAGAATGGCTTGTTCAAAGGTCATCAAGCTAATGAGCAGTAATAATTTTTAAGCTTTTAAAGAGAATGAATTCTGAAATAAGACAAAAAACCAGTATCACAAGACAATGGGAAAAATAAACAAAAATAACTCTTGTATCCAGACACCAAAATTGTTTAAACATCACTTACTACACAAAGTCAAAACATATGTATTCTGTATACATTTAAAACACTGCAATAATATAAATTTTAAATTTGTAAAATGCTGTTGCATTTCAAATATTAATCTAATCTGAATCCCCAGCATACTGTAACTCAAGATGTATTATTTCAGTCTTATTCCAGTAATTGAAACATGCTGCCTTATCAGAAGCTAATATTTACATAGAAATTGCATACCTCATTAGTCACATAGCCCATTGCATTTTGTATTCTTTAGCTGTAAGCATCAGTTGCTTTAGATAACTAACAAATCCTGCAATGGCAAATACTGGATAACATCCACATTCCCTCAGAGTTACAGAATGATTTAAGCCTTTAAGAAAAAGGCTGTGATTTGTTCCATACGTACACACATACAGTTCCACTTTAAATCTTGCTGCATTCGTTGCATGAAGAATTTCTATTCTCTATTTTTTTCCACTTAATGTGTCTAATAAAAATGCTTCAACCTTGTTTTTATGACTTTGTTTTTAGTAAAGGTCATAAAAGACAATGGTGTAAGACTGCACGCAACTTGAGAAATCACTTGGTTACAAAACTTAATTAAATATGGAACTGGCACATTCAAAGCTGACAGGAAACAAACTAAAATGATTATTATTTCTATGCTATACTACACAGCACAGATAACTCAGTGACACAAGGCTCTTCATGGAACATTCTCAGGTTATTTTTCATGAGTCCTACACATTAGCCCAAGCCTACTTCAGACACACCAGTAGGAAAAACAGAGGCAAGACAGGAGATGAAGTAGTTAACTGTTTTGTTAGTAATTTATCATTGAAACTGATAAATTATAGTGAAGCTAAATGTCAACAGAAAAGCTAGAAATTGAGAGACTAATAACTGGATTTCTCCCAGAGCATAACATATTTTTATTACCAAGTACTAACTTTTCAGTGCCAAAGGGTGGGGCTGTATAGCCTGACTGCTACAGCCACATATTTGCCAACATAGTTTAGTTTTTCAGCTCAGTCCTGTTGCAGCCCCTGTTGGTACTCAAGTCAGCTTTACAGGGCTCACGTGCATATCAACTACAGAATTAAGAACTTTGGAGGGAGAAAGAATTTAAGAGAAAACTGAATGGAAATACACAGCATAAAACTATTCTGTGGCTTTACAATACGTAAGTCCACTAGACTTCAGATTTAGAGATGACTGAAGTTTCCAAGATTCATTCGGGCATTCAGACCCTCTGCATTATCCGGGCATAGAGTGCACCACCAAAAATTCCTTTTGAGTATTGTGCCGGCCATTTTACACACCAAACCGACCAGCTGCAAACATCAAGTCCTTTTCCACCTACCTGTAAAGTTTCCATTGTGTTGTTCTTTGATCATTCCTATGCGTCTCTGGTCACAATCTGTTCCATTCTCTGCCATTTCATAGATCAGTCACGTATAGGGATCTAATAGCAGAAGAAAACCAGAAAGCGTAATGTCTCCATTTCTGGTTATGAAAACTCCATTTACTCCACAGTCAGAGGATACAGGCAAACATCCAGCAGTTCTCCAAATCCAAATCACAGTTATCCTGCCTTACACCATTAAAACGGAGAAAGTGATTTAATTCCCACAATGACAAAGATTAAAACATTTCCACCTACATAAAATCTAAATTTTTCACTTAAATGACAAAACTCCCCCACTTCTAACAACTGAACAAAAGCTTGTTAAACAATCCCTTCTGCTAATCAGCCCACTGTTTGGGCTCCAGAAGCAGCAGAGCTTCATACAAACCTCAGTTCAATCCCGAGAGAGGTGCACTTAAGATTTAATTCTCCTATTAGAAAGCATCTACTCTGGCACTAAGCTTCCAGGTAGTTAGTATGCAAGTAGACCTCAAAAACCTCACAGCCTAAAAACACAGCCCTCAATATGGTAACTAAGATGCACAGCTGCATCTCACGTTTTGCACAGTCTAGTATCTCTAAACCAGAAAAGGTATACTCTTCAATGGAAAACAGCTCTCCAAGGGAAAGTTTTTTTGGAAAGTGTACATTCTGTCTGTTGGTTTAGGCTCTCTCTAGTGAGATCAGCCTTAAAAAGTCCAAAAGAACGGCTGTGGTTTTGCTTATCCAGGAGAGTAAACAGTGTAATAATTGGAAGTCAGCATAAATCAGAATGTTGCAAAAGCTTTTTTATTTTTCCTTAAAAAAACCCCAAAGCTGAAAAGCTGACAATTCTTATGCAATCAAACATGCAGAAAGTAGCCAGTCAGACTCCTTGCTTTAAAAATCCTCTCTTGAATCTTAAAACAGTTTCTGGAATTTTATTTTGGAAAAAGAGTCCCACAAAGCTAAAGCATTGTATTTGCATTGCATTTCTCCTTGTAAGCAAACATGATTTACAGTTTTTGATATGCTGCTTTTGTTGGAAAGAAAAATAGTGCAATATCCAAATGACAGGTTATATAAAACTGTCTAGTGGAGGAAATTAAAGTTTTACAGAAAAAATACTTCCCCTTTGATTTATGTTAGGCTTAAGAGCCAAGCAGCAATTCAGGTTTGGTAAACAGGAGTGAGATTGCCCCTTTGATCCAGACTGCAATAAGTTTGTCAATTTTTTTAATAAAATGTTAAAAGATTTCAGATACTGTATTTGTTGAATATTTCCAGGGTCTCACAAGTCAGTTTTAGACAGATGTTCTTCTAAACAAGTACCAGCCTTGTGCTTTACTTGTAATACACATAAAATTGCTAGCTAGAATGCGATGATTAAAGGAGTTTTACTTAAAACCCAATCGTCAAAAGCACCAAGGTCTCGGGAAGGAGTCCTTCCTCCAACACCTCCTTCCTGAAATGAAATGCACAGAAATCTGTCCGCTTAAAATCTCCTGCATGTTACAGTTTTTATTCATTGAAACTTGGGCCCTAGAATACCCAAACCATCAAGAAAATTAGTAAAACAGCCTTGCAAGAGTTTGCTTCTGAAAAATACTGAAGAGCTCCACAGTCAGCCAAGGACAACAGAGGACTGACCTGCTGCAGTAAGAGCTCTACCGCATCATTCTGCAGTCACTTGCAATCAAAGGTTTGCTCTGAACTGCTCGTCAACCGCCAGAGAAATGTGAACCTCTTTCCTCAGATCGGTTTTACAGCAGCCTGACACTCTGAAAGTCAGGGGAATTACACCAGCACTTAACTGAGGATAACTGGTCGGTTCCTATGGCGATACAAGGATCAGATGTTTGGCCATCTCCTAATTTCTTCAGGACAGTAAGTCCCTGTAGATGGTGGAGTGGTTTGTTTCTACTGACTGCACTTGCTCATGGTGCTTTTATTTTTTACCTCTATAAATATGTATTTATATACATATACGATATAAGCTTACATACACACATACGTATGTATATCACATACACATGTGTTACACACACAAAGCTCAAATTGCAGAGGGGAATATTTAAATTGGGCATCCGTAGTTAGAAATCCTGTTTTTCGCTGAAAGCTGCTTAGGCAGCAAAAGCCATCAGGGCTGTCCTGCACACAGCCACCCTAAAAAAAGTTCTGGTTTAGGGAACTTCAGTCACATCTTGTTGGCTTAAAAGTAACAAATGTTAAACCAAAACAAGTTTTATTTATTTGTAAGTGGAAGCCGCATGTTCCTCATTTTGAAATTAATCTTTTTTCCTTGTGCAAATGGTTTGGTCTCTGCTCAGCTTAATTACATTTCGAGAAAGTTAATTTACTGTAATACAAACTGCTCTCCATGTTTGATGCTAAAATCTAGGCTGTGCACAACACTCCCTCTCCATGAGCTGAATTCCATTGCAATCCGTTAAACATCTTACTGGCACGTAAAAATCATCAGTCTCTAGGGATCTCAGGTGCTTTGTTACGTATGTATGCATTACAGCCTTCCCAAGCTCAACTAACAGAGCCAGTTTTACCCTGCCTGCTTGGAAAGGCACTAATCTGGGATTAGCTTTGCGTAACACTACCTCAAGTACACAAGTCAACATTTACAGCAAAGCAGATAAATAATCCCCTTGCACACTTCTGTAGGGCGAATACTCATTAAGAAGGTCTTAAAGTTCAACCATTCTGCAGAAAAGCTCTAAAAACTTGTATTTAAGAATACAGTTGACTAGGAGATTTGATACCTGGCAAGTCCGAACGGGCTGCAATTCAGAAACCAAACCCTTACTGGTTTCAGAAAAAACTCTCCCGATTACCAAAGTCTAATTATACCTAAAGCATCTTAGCATAAGGAACTGGAGGATGCGCATCCAGAAAGCTCAGCACTCTGATCTTTTGCTCTGTTTGACGCCTGTTAGAATCACTAGTCCTGCACTAATGTCTCCCTGTGGAGATTAATTGGAGTGGGAGTCTGACCCAAAATGGAGTTATCTTTCATTAACTGAGTCCACATCCTCAAGTCTACACCAAATCCATGAGAGCTCAGAACAGGAAATTAAATTCCATCTGCTAAACAGAACTTCACTTCTTATGAACGCTGAAAAAGACAGAGTCCACATCTAAAAATAAGTTTGCCTAATACATTGAGTAGTTACCAGCAAACATAAAAATAAACTATTTCAAAGAGTGAAAAAAACAACTTTGAACAGTTTTTGTATTAGAGTTGCTTAGATCATTTGTTAGAGCTGTGCTCACACAAGAACTTCTTTGTAGGGCTGAACAAACAGCCCACAAAACACTATTCAGCTTTAGCGCAATCCATAACGTTAAGCATAAAAAGACAATTATTGCTAGTCAAAATGTAAATCGGCCAACAAAAAGGGCTTATGGTAACTGTGACTGGCACTTCACAGCATAAGTGAGACAAAGCATAACAAGCTATTAGAGCATGAGAACATAACAAAATTAGGCACTGCAATCTCTGCACGCCGTAATCAGAGAAAAGGACAAAAGTCTCTTCTTTCTGAAGCTCTGGGGAGGCTGCTGAAGCACCCGAGTGTTGGGTGCGCTGACGTAAAAGGAAACAGTTTAAGACAAAGCAGTTGGGTGCTTGCACTCTCACTTGGAGGAGCAGAATGTGGACTTGTGTTCTGTACTAAGGATTTTTTTTGAGGACTCCTTTCCAATGTGCTGGAACAAGGAAGCTGTTAAACTATTTTAATGATCTCACCGCTTTCCCAGACATTGTTCAAATCACTAATTCTTACCACTTCTTACTTAAAGAGACCCTAGACCCCTGACTCTCATCTCCATCACACAGCTGCTAGAACCAGATTTATAGCTTAGACCATTTTGCTGATGTTTTCTCCCAGCCACCTTAGCAACACAGCATTTTCAGTCTTGTCATTTCTTGCACTTTAAGCCAAATACCAATCCTGCCGGTATCCTGCTTCTTCTCTCTCCTCAACTTTTCTGATAAACCATTCCTTCTTCTTTGTCTACATCACTGTTCTTCAATTACAACAAAGAGAACAAAAGATTAAAAACCAGACTTTCACAGGTGGATAAGTAATTGCACTAAAATAGACAGCATTACACATGTGTAATACGGTTTTGTTTCAGTCATCAAATGCTCTACATAGGCAATAATTTAGACAGGGAGTAAGTTAACAGTTTCTTGGCAAAGTAACAGCTTGGAGAGCACCTTCCCTCAAAAGTCAAAGACTGCCTGGCACATGAAAACATTTCGGTAAAGGATGAGATCAGTCGAAGTGAAACGTTACATACCCTTTCAGCTCTGTACAACTACGTCACGCTTCACTACTTCTTCTGTATCTGAAGCCAGCAGAACAGACAACTACGTCCTCAGCTCTGTAGACATTCAAGACCGAAGCGACTGCTCTTCCAAACCTTCTGTCCCTACAGAGTAAGATAATACTGTTCATCATGTGATACAAAACTGACACAGACCCTAACTTGAAGGTTAATAACTTTCCTAAAGATGACACAAAATAGAAAAAGTGACTGCTTGATTTTTTCCAGTCCGTTAACACTCATGGGAAGCATTCAATTAAAATAAATTAGGACACATCTGAAAGATGTTCAAAATCTCCACAGATTTAACTCTAATGGGTTGATATGAGTGCATTTATTCCCATATTAAAAATGTTTTTCTAACTAAAATAGTTTAATCTCTCAAAGGAAAAGTAATTCAGTTAAAGACCATAGGTTTCCATTTTTGGGTTATGCCTCTGTACACCAGACCTATTTTCCAATTCCTAGCCAAATACTATTTCAAAAAAGTCATCTTACAATTTAGAGTTAAAATTTCCACTTTTTCAAAAAGACTTTGAGACATCTTTTAGGAAAGAATGATTTAATATCGTTGTAACATGAGTTTCAGGGATGGTGCGCATTTTCTTTTGAGGTTACTAAAAGTTCTGTCTCTCCCGTTAAGGCCACATATATTAAACTGTTCTCCCTGGTGGATTTTCTCAGGTGAAACATGAATATTGATGGTTGTCTGCGTAGATCCAGCAGTAGAATCAGGTTCTATAATCATACAGTAGAGTCATTACACAATATATAGATGAAAAGGCATGGAAGAGGGTAGGAAAGACAAAATTCATGTTGTTCAGGTCTTTGCAGTGATCTCTTGCTGAAACTTTAAAAAAAAAAAGAAAAATATTTATTTAAAAGAAAGGAAATTGAAATAACTGGAAATGTGAACATTATCAGTGTAGCATCTGATGCTACAATGCAGATCACAGACGGGTTCTGCTCTCCTTACGCTGGCAGGAGGCAGCAAGCCTGGGGTGCAGATCACAGCTTACAGAATGAGACTGCTGCTCTGCTGACGGGAGCAATGCTCAACCAGCTGCTGAGAAAACCACCTCAAGGTTATCAGAGAGGGTGAAATACGCTGCTGAGAGGGTGACCTGAGGACATCACAGGAGACCTCCTACTGCTGTGCTGCTATGCTAACTTCAGTTTCCCAAGCACCCAGCTTAACTCCATCCAGATTTTGAATGAGACAGCATTATAATACACCGTACCTCATGTCCTCTCTCAAACAGGGACTCAGCGACAAGTACTACAGCGCCACGATAACGTACTTCTTGGGGAGGGCACGTCATGTATGCCCAAGCAGCCCTTACACCAAAACTGATGATTTGGAAAGACTGATATGAGCAGAGAGAAAGACTTTGGAGAGAGGGGCCACACAGCATTGGAAAAAAGACCATAACTTAATATTCAGGTGACTAAACAGACACAGTATCTTTCACATCCTCAGTTCCAGAGGGCTATACAGAAATCCATGCACATAGTCTCTGCCAAGACGTTTGTGTCTCAGCCCTCAGACTGCATTGCACATTCGGAAGGTGGCAGCCAAACTCTCCACCATCAGCCTCCCTATGCTTCCAAAAGGCACAGAGGAAAGGAAGGTCACAGGAATTGTCACAAGATGTTAACACATCCTGCACAAAAAAGGTCTGCTAAAAGTTGACTAGGAAAGAACGAAGAGTTAGAAAAATAAAGTGTATAAACGCAGTCTTAAGAATCACCACCTCTGACTCCTCCAGGAGCTGGTGGAGAGCGCAGATTTGGTAGGAACTTTGCTTTTGCCCTCTGGTAGGTGCTGGGAGACAGTTTCCCCACAAGAAGATGCTTGAACCTGTCCAGCCATTATATCCAGAGTGCTGCTTCTGTCAGAGGAGGTACAGCACAGATGGAAGGGAATGGACAGAAGCATCTAACAAACCCCACAGAAAACAGCAGCTGGAACATGCTCCTGAGACAACTTCTGTTTTTCAAAGATGTTAACAGTCTCTAACTGGAACCAATCCAGGTTACACTATGGCTGCCTTGGCCATTCAATGAGAATACGCTGCCCATACAAGGTGAATCACAGAGGCTAATTCTGAGCCTTGTAAGACAGAAGAATATTTTTTTAACAAGTTTGAAATACACTGAACATCTGCCTGCCTCAGTAATAACATCTTACTGTCTCCTGGGTCCACCTGGTCAGCGCAGCACCAAAACCAGCAAGGTGCTGCCCCACAACTATGGTTCCAGCCTGCCAGAGGAATACAAAAAGCTTAGTGTTGCAACAGCTTCAAGGCCATGCTCTTTGTTCCTGTGGAATGGCAAAGTCCATCCAACTCAGACTTCTCCACAAGTAACAGAAGTTAAAGTTTGAACCTTCAGATAATACTATGTTTCCCATCACCATTATACCAGAAGAACTGGCCTACTCTTACTATACATCAGGAGCAACAGTTCTTTGTTTTAAAACCAAAGCTTGTTAAGAAATAAGAGGAGATCTAAAAATATGCACTAATTCCACAAAACATTCTAGGGAGACATATTCACAAGATGTAGTCAGAAACAGTTATGACATTCAAAAGATATTCAAAGACAACCACAGGAAAAAAGCTTTAAGGTGGAAATAGTGCAGATGTTCCAGCAAAGAGGCTGGTTTCCAGTATACTCACCTGCTGCATTGCTACTACCCACTTAAAAGCTACTAAGTCTCCTCCTATCCTTTCCCACAAAAATTCCAAGTACCATCGATTTCAGCTGTTAAGTAGGACAAGAAGCTAAGCTTAGCTCAAATTAATAAGTAGTGCTCGCCCTCCATTGCACAACTGGAAACATGTTTTTTCAAACTCTCATGTGAAAACATGGGATGAAGCAATCATCATAACCGTCACTTGTGACCGATAAGGAATAAAGAAAAGTCCATACTGCAGAAATAAGGGACTGAAAGAAAGAGGACTGACATAATGAAGCCTATTTCAATAGGAAGATGAATGCATTAGGAAGAACTTATATATGCTATCATAAGGTAAGATGGTATAAAGCACGAGAACCCCCAATCGACCGATCTGGCAGGAACTGGGGTTAAACAACCTTCAAAGAGCAGAAGTGCTAACAGTAAAACAGTACCAGAACCACTGCTCAAACAAAATTCATATGCTCCAAGGCATAAAAGAGTAATATCACACTCTCTGCACCTCAGAGTGCTCAACCCATATTATCAACATTAACTAAACCAGGATACCCACTTGTTGGTAAGCATCACCTCACATAGCAGAGAAAACAGGGACAGGAGAGAACCCTGAAGAAATGTCATATGTGCAGTTCAAAGGGGATAACCTGGATTCACTGCAATTTATAGAAAAACAGCCACTATCATCAAACTTATTACCCCTTCCCTCAGGTCACCTACATGACTTGCCAAACAGCTAAGAGCCAAAACAGGAACAAACCAGGAATCTTACTGCTTTATTACCTTCCATAATCGCGAGATGACATTGGCCAGAGAACTAAAAACCAGACAAACACATCTAGGTGCTTAATTTCAGGCAACGGAAATGAGACACTAAGAGTCTTCATGGATCTGGGCCTAAGCACCCGCGTCCGCAGGACAAGCCACGGACAGTCTACAGGGACGAGGGCGGTCGGCGTGATGCAGAGGAGGCAGTTAGCAACCCAGCTAGGAAAGCACAACACGTTTCTACTGGAGAAGCAAAGGCCATCGGTGTCCGACTCCTCACAGCTACCGGGATGAATTTCTCACTGTGTCATCAGGCACCGTCCCTCGGGCCACAGCAGGGCGAGTCTATCGTACGGTTTCCAGGGGTCTGTCCGGCGCGACGGGAAGCGTCCCGAGCAGAGCAGGTGTCCAGCGGGACGGAGGTGAATCTGCAGCAGCGCAGGTTTCGCCCGGAACGACGGCGAGACGCTTCCTGCCGCACTTCAGCGCCTCGGGGACGGCTCCTTCCCCTCCCGGCCTCCTTCACCCTTCCAACGGCCAGCCCGCCGTCACCTCCCGGTTACCCCACACGCAGCTCCCCCACCCCGACCGGGCCTCTCCCGTCACCCCTCCCGGCCCCGGACTTGCCCAACACCGCGTGGGCCGCCGCTGGGACACGGTGCCCCGGGGCGCCGCCGACTCCGCCCGCTGGCGGCTCTCCCAACCCCCCGCGCCGGACGCCTCCCCCCGCCGCCCCGGGCCGGGGCCGTCCCGCCAGCAGCGCGGCTCGGTGCGGCTCGGTGCGGCCGCGCGCGTCACCACGGCGAGAAGGGGGAGGGGAGCGACGCCGGTGCGGGGCGGCCGTGAGGGGAGCGGCCCGGAGGCCGGTGTCTGAGGGGGCGGGATGGGGGAAGCCGGGCAGGTGCCGCTGACGGGACGGCAGCGCAGAGCCCCACCCGCCGGGAAAGGCCCTGCCGGCAGCCGAGCCGACCCAGCCGAGCTCCCCCGACCGACCCCGGTCCAGCCCGCAGCGCCGCAACTCACCACGCTCCGCGCCGGTAGCTCCCGCTGGGCCCGGGCCAACCCGGAAGTGGAGGCGGGGCCAAATCCGCCCCTTCCCGCCTACCGGTGCGCGTCACTTCCCCGCGCGCCGCACTCCCTGCCCCTCCCTCCTGCGGGCCGCGGCCGGCTGGCAGCAGCGTCCCGCCCCTCGCTGGTGCCGTCACCTCCGGGCGACGGCGGGGCGGCAGCGGCCTGGCGGGCGCGTGGCAGGTAAGCGGGAGCGGGGGCGGGGCCCTCCCGGCCGCCGGGGCTCCCTGAGGGCCGCGGGGACACGGACCGGCTCCGGCGCTGCCCCCGGGACCCGACCCGGCTCGTTTCGGCCTCGGTTTTTGCCCCCTCCTTCCACCAGGTGAGGTTTACCCGGCGCCGGCCTGCCCGCTGCGGTCGCGCCCCCGGGGCCTGGCGGGGCCTGGCGGGGCCGTGGCTGCCCGAGCTGTCGCAGCCCTCGGTGGAGCGGGAGGCGGCTCTGCTCTGCCCCTCGCTCTCCCGGGCAGTAGCCCGCCAGTACATTTTGGGTACCGGCTTTAAACCCCCACCTTTTTACCGTCTCTCACCATTTTTGGGTGTAACTTCCACGTAATTTGCAATTTTTTCCTTAGCTCTCCTTCCCGAGTTGAAGCCCATCACGGGTGTGTTGTGCACCTGACGTCACCTGTGACATCTTTGCAATTAGGTGTCGCTGGGAAAGCAGGAGACCACGCACCAAGAAAGGTGTCTCCGAGCATCCCTTCCCAATGCAGGAAGATGGGATAATTTCTTAATTTTTTTTTTAATTTCACAAACGTTATCTCCAAATAACCAGGTGCACTCTCAGAAGCTGTAAAACGCTCGAGTAAGTTCTGCCTTCCCCCCCCGCCCGCCTTTCACAGCCAGTGTCCATCATGGATTATCTCTCTAAGCCCGGGTTCCTCAGCGTCATTGCCGGAGTCGCGTGCGGCGTGTGCCTGGGATGGGGCATTCGAGGGAGACTTTTAAGACAGCCCAAAACCGGAATGACCGCACCCACCAACAATCTGGGGAGCGAAGCTGACATCATGGGAGAGTCCGGAGAGTTCAAGATGGTGCTGATTGTCCGCAACGATTTGAAGATGGGGAAGGGTAAAGTAGCAGCACAGTGTTCCCATGCCGCTGTTTCCGCTTACAAGCAAGTTCAGAGAAGAAATCCCGAACTCCTGAAACAGTGGGAGTACTGCGGACAACCAAAAGTGGTCCTCAAAGCTCCCGATGAAGAGACTCTGATCCAACTCCTGGCTCATGCTAAACACCTTGGACTGACTGTGAGCTTAATACAAGATGCCGGTCGTACTCAGATAGCTCCAGGCTCCCAGACAGTCCTTGGTATTGGACCAGGACCAGCTGATGTAGTAGATAAAGTTTCTGGTCATCTAAAACTCTTCTAAACTAGGGATCAAAGGAATCTGAACACAGTGGTGTGTATCTGTACTGAAGGGATAAAAATCCAGGTTTTGGGATTTTTCTGTATGTTCTCTCAGTATAAATAAAATAATCAGTTTTTGTAAGAGACTTAAATTTACAAATTGGGTTTCTCTAGCTTCCGTATTGTGTTCTGAAGTGGGAAAGCAAATGCTAGGCTCAGGGGAGTCGAGGAAAGTAGAGCTGGCAGAATTTTACTACATGTATAGTGGGCTCCTTCTTATGGAAGTCTTGTGCAATATTGACTGAGGATTTTGTACTTGGTCTGGTTTGCTGGCTGAATAGAAGTATTACTAAAGTTTAAGTGAATTTGTCCCATGTGCTAAAAATGACAGAGGTTCCCCCTCTCTGCCTTACAGGAGGCGTTTGTGGGGATTTTTTTGTTTTTGTTTTTTAAGAAATACATTCTTTAATTCAGAGAAGATTAGCTGCTGAAGCAGTTAAAGATTACCCCATACAGCTGGGGGCAGCTGTAGCCAGCTTCCTGCGCCAACTGCTTCTAACAGAGTAACTGATGCAATAACTTGTCACTGGTATGAGACTGACCAAGTTAAACAGGCTTTGCAGCCCAGCCCATAAGATCCACTGAATGGTTGTGGGGAGAAGCTGCAAGCCACGCTCCTTTCTGGTAGTGCAGGAGTCCGCAGGCAGGTCAGCAGTCCCAGCTTAGCCAAGTAAAGGAGTTACCCTACATACAAACAGCTTGTCTTACAGCAACTAACTTAAATCCTGTTTTACTGGGGATTAATTAAGTCATCTTGGGTTTAAGGATGTTACTGGACAGAGTTCACACTGCGCTGATCATGGCGCACGTGTAAATTTTACCCTTGCAGCTCGCAGAACTGACTAGTAAGTTGAAGAGCTGTTTTGTGAGAATGCTGCTGCTGAGCACATCTCGCAGCCTCTCGGCCATGTCTTCTGCTCTCTTACACAATGTATTTCACAGGAACTCAGCTGGATTTGTCTCCATCAGTCAAATGTACAGACCCAGAGCAAACACCAGAGGGGTTGAAACATAAGCTTAAGCGTCGTTAACACAAAGAATGGAGGCATTTTTATAGTGCATGTCTTATTTAGGCGTAATATTTTTACAAAGACCAACACTACTCACTGCAGACTTCTAGTCCAACACGCTCTTGAACAACAACCAAGAGCCTGTGGGAGGTTAAGCCCCCGCAGCTGCCTCCACCCAGCATTACACATGGAACTGCTGCAGTGCTGGGCTGATGGGATCTCACACTGTGACTGGGGAGTCATGGGGAGAGCAGGAAGGGGAGTTGGGCTCAGAACTGGACCCTGACACTGGGGACGGAAGTTTCTACAGCAATCAGATAGGGCCAGTGCTGTAATAATACTCATTATGCTCAAATATGACAGTATTCATAGAGAAACATTTAAGTCAATTTTATTTGAAGCTAAATATACTTAAGGCAACTTACATACCTAGAACATGATCTCAATTTAACTGACACACCCTACTACAATCCTAACGTATCATCTGGTCAATATGCTGTAGTTGACCACAATGCAGCCAACTCTTGAAAAGTGCTATTTTCTTCTCTCTGGCATAAGCTTTCTACAGAAAAAGCATTACAGATTTTCTTGTATTGCCCCCTCAGTGCAAGACACCACTAATGGTCTCCATTGCTGCTCTTCTAATGGCCCCTCAATAGCCCTGAATGTATGCACTTGCATGCCCCAAACTACTAGCACTGTAATAATACTTGGTTCGAGTTCAAAGGTCCTTTTTGAAGACAGTAAAGTGAAGCTACCACTATGCAGCATGTCCACAGTCCAGTAATTTATTTTTAAATTGAGTAATTTCAAATTGCACAAACAAAACTGAACAGCAATATGCTTGAATTCTCTCTTCTGTACACTCAAAACAGTGATCTAAAACACCACAATATCCAACATACACAAACCTCAGGGCAGGGTTAGTAAATACACAGATTGGAATCATGGTGCTCTGTTCCTGAATGGAATGTCCCACAAAAGCACAGGATACAGCACAACGTAAGGTCATCTGTTACATATGGAGTGAGCAAAAAGACACTAGCATTTTCTATATGCATAACTGGAAAAACCTGCATAGGTTAAGGAAAAAACCCAAACTTTTACTCATTTTAAGTCAGGCAAGGTTGTCTGTACGCATTTTAAATTCTTTTAGAGCTATGCAATCCAACCAGGGTAGGATATGCTGATTAGTGTTGTCTCTTGTCAGCAGTCTTGCAAGGTCAAATACAAGTATCTTCACTTTAGCTTTCTCCGAATATACAGTGAGACTTAAATGCATTTAGAATAGACAGTACATACTGTAAGCTGCTCACATACAATGAACTTAAGATTCAATATTAGAGTTTAACACTATAGAGTGCAAATCAGAATCTTCACAATAGACTTAATGGTAATAAGCAGTCCTGCAAAAGCCCACTTGAACAAAGTTGTTTAAACTATTCCCCTTTTAAAGTAAAGTCTAAATGACATGGAATGTGAAAAAGATTTAACATAAGTGATTCAAATAGTTTGCGCTAGAAAAAACAGTCCTTCATGAAATAAAGGTTACAAGAACACGAGGCAGAACTCTTGCTTTTCCCTGTTATGAGTTAAAGCGGGGAGGGACGGTGGAGTTTCAGTAAGAAAATACGCTAGCTCCAAACTGACTTGTGCTGCATCTTACATGCTGTACCCAAAGCCAGGCTGTGGTTGCCCATAGGGAGGTGCGGTGTAGCCATAGCCAAAAGGTGCTTGTGGAGGAACTGCGACACTGGGTCCTGCTGTCAACATTAGCTGGGGCTGACCTGGAAGACAGAACAGTTTCAGCTTTATTCCTCGGTACCAAGAGTTCAGTCAGCAGAATTCCTGCAACTTCCCTCTAGGCATTTGTATGTTTAACAAGGAGTTAACCCATTGCCCTGGGTTAGGGTCCTCAGTGGCCAGAATGGGGATTTCCCCACAAAACCTCGGGATGACGGAGTACCTGGCTAAAAATACTGCACTGGGAAGTATGTGGACACTGACAGATTCTTGAAATCTGGGGCAAGTAATTTAAGTTTGTAGAAATCTGATGAGGAGAGAGAAGGGAACAGCTTCCTATTCCTTCAGCACGGGGCTACCCAGGATCAGTTTGCTTTCTGAATAGCATTTCCTGCTCCAGTTGTGTTGGTAACTCTGCTTCATTTAAGGCCAGAATCCTATGCTACAGTGAGCCTGATGGGAAGGCTTGACCCCTGCAGTCCCAGAGTACAGAAACACCTTCTGAAACATTTTCCTAAGTCACATTCACTGCAACGGAATAGTTTGTTCTGGAGAATTACATCTTTGGTAAGTGTCTGACTTTCAGCTACTTATGATAACAATTTAATAAACCAAATAGTTTGCAGTTATAACAGCGTGTTAGGCCAGGACAGTTTCCAGACTAGTTCAGCCTTATAGCAGCAATTCAAATATATTAGGAATATGAAGTGTGCATAAAGACAACTGCTACAACATTTTTTGCTTTGGAGACTGTAGATTGGGTTACTTGTCACGTGAGTACTCAGAGCTAGATCCTGAAACATCACACCCAGTGGCTGTAGAGCCACAAATATTTCACAATTATTGTACTGCTCCAGGGCATAGTGACTAGAGATGTCAGCTATACACTGGAGGCTCCTTTATCACTGGACAGAATTCAGATTTGTAACTCTTACTAGAATTAGTGGAATAACCCAGATACAAAGGAAATACTCAAGATAACAGTAAAGCGTGTGGAGCAAGATCCAAGTAACGCACTTGCTGGAGGTCTCGAATAGTACAGCTCCTGCACTCCTTTTCTTCAGAAAGTGTCTCCTTAATAAGCTAGGACAATTTTCAATCCTGCAGTCCATATCCAGTCTCAGCAGCAGCAGCATTAGAGTGGTACTTTATTTAGTGTTTTGGAACACATTCCTTTAAGACTTTATCTCACATAAGGAATGTTCCCATTTCCAAGGACTCCCTTGGGAAAAAACATGACTAGTGAAGTGTTGTTTTTAGAAGCAAAATGTGTTACTGACAACACAGGAACTAAAGCCTTACCATAAACAATAGGTTGTGTTTCTGTAGCTTGCTCCTCTTCCTTTCTCAAAGACTCTGATGCATCCAGTTTATCCACCTGGAATTGAGACCAACAATTAAAAAACTCCTCTAAAAGAGGTACTTACTCATGGCAGAGAAGTGGAAAAGCCTTAGTGGTATGTTAACACCCATCAAGAAAAGGAGACCATTTACAAGTTAAGATCAATTCAAGTAGCAATGTTGGTACTGGTGCAGTCAAGATTGATTGTTTCCTGAAAAAAACCCCTAATTGAGGGATTTGCGGAACTTCTTTGAAAGCTCACTCCAGGCTGAAGCTTTGTACGAAAGGTCCCATACTGGACTAGAGCTACTTTGACATCAGTAAGCTCATCAGCATTACTCCAACTACTTCAAACCAACAGCCTTAGGACACAAACTCAGATTTTAGCACAATGTCAGTTGGAGACCTTTGGTGTTGGAACAATTGCTAAGATAATGGCCAGACCTGGAGAAGTTTCCCTGAACAGAACGCTGAGGCACAGGAATCTGAAGTTGGTATTTGCATACAGCAGACTGCAATAGCATCCGACATGTCACTTGAGCCTCAAGATTTCACTTTCCAAACCCATTCACTCATGCAATTTAAGTTCAAATGCAGAGAATGCATGTGTATAAGATTTGCTTTTTTCCACTTTAGATCTGTGTGGCAGTCAGCCTAAACCCACAAATACTCAACTTGTTTGAGCTTAACACACAGTAACAAGGCAAGACTAGCCAGCTTCGCTCTGCTGCACTGCAAGCGCAATTGTGCTGTTAGCCCACCCCTACAGAAAGGCAAGAGAAGAAACTTGTTCTGTAGTGAAATATTGCTTGTTACTAAAATGGATCCAAGGAAACTCAGCATTACTATAGTCTAAGGCAGGCCCTGAAACTCAAACCACAAAAATTAGGTATTGATGTTTTACCTGGGAGATAAGATTTAGGATAAAGTCAGAGACAATCATGCCAATTACTTTTTAAGACAGTAAGACAACTCACAAACCAGATTAGTCTTTCATTTCCTTTGTGTCCTTAATAAAGGAGTTTGAAGACAGGTTTCCTGTACTTCCACAGGGTCAGCATTACTTATTCAGCTACACCAACATCCATGAGTTGAACAGTTTTCAGCTTAACTGTACTACATTATCAAATATTTGCAGGCAGCTCTAACATCTTTCTTCTGTTTAGTTGTGAATTACAACGTGTTCCATAAACCCGCTAATTTGCGACCTCAATTAGAGGCATAAATCCAGGAAGTGGCAGAAGTACTAAGCTTTACAAGTTCATTCATAGACTGGGCTTCCACGGCAAGCCTTTTCATTGCCTCACACCAGTATCTGGCTTGCTGCTGTCAAAGTGCACAGGAGCGTATGCCAATGCTTCAAGACTCATTTCCAGACACCGTGCTGAGAACTGCACTGTTTTTAACTCAAATGGCACCACACTGAACACAGAAGCACAGATTTAGAGATGTAAATCCAAGGAGAATGTGCAGAGTTTGCTGCTAAACAGAAGCATTTGGCTTACGCACACTTGGAAAGCCTCCAGCCCAGGACATTTAATGCATTTTTGACCCAGTTTTGACACCTCCCCTCAGAGCTAAACAAATATTTACAATAACAAACACAAGTTTGAAACCAGCCTGCAGGATGGTTCTTACACCACTTGCTTGAGCATCACCAGGTTCAGTACCCTACACACTTGTAGCAAGATTGTTTTAAAGGCTTTTCCACAGGGACTGCAATAAGCTGCAGAGGAAAAGTAACATGCATTCAATGTTATCGTGTTATGTGTGCATGAAAAAGAGGCAAAAGTACTGAAGCAAGAGTGAGGTCTGAAGATGACTGCCATACAGGCTCCCCCCAAAAAACCACACGCAGCCCACAGCAATGCCTTGTAGCTTAAGGAATAGTGGGATGTAATTGCAATGACTGCTACACATGCGTAGTTTATGCAAACACTGCAGTTCAATTACCTTTTTTCACACACACGCTTTCTTACTGCCTCACTTACTAGCTGCTGAAGGACCTTACACTACGCGTTTTAGTCAGGTTAGCCTTGAGTTCCAGTGGTGTAATTACAGACATCTTGTCACCAAGAAACAGTTTGCATTTAGTCCATCTTCAAGCCATTTGTCAGTTTGTTCGCCCTTTGCTCAATCATGTTAATGGAAAACTCACACTAGGGCTGACCTCTGGTCTAAGGAGAATCAGAGTGGTATTTGTACAGAAGCAGATGGACAAAAACCTTAGAGATTGCCCTTCGGAAGGGCAAAATTGCATAGCAAAAGGCAAGCCTCAGAGTAGCCTCAGAAGAGCATAAGCATTACTTTTTTTTTTTTTTTTAAATGAGGTAGCAAGAGAAGTTTAATAAAGCTGTAGAGCTTGGAAGGCAGTCTTTTTTACACAACTACAAGAAATTTACTACAGGGAAGAGAACCACAGACTTTGTCTAATAGCTGAAGTTTTAAGTTACTATGTGAACTAGAGCACCATGTGGATTAGACTAGCACCATAAGAACTGGACACCTGAATGAGGAAGAGTCTCTTCTTAAGCAGCTAGTATCTACTCTGCCTACTGTCAGCACGCATTAGTAACGGTCAAGAGATCAGAAACTGGATCACAGTCCTTAGACTAGCAAATGCCATATCGA